>NW_022436986.1:11635722-11871478 GCF_009761245.1 Sapajus apella | reverse complement strand
ATATTCTATATAGCAATTAGAGTGAATAAAATAATGCTACCTGCATCAAAATCAATAAATCTGACATACATGGTGTTAAAAGAAGCCAGGCCCTAAAAAATACATTCTGCATGATTCCATTTATATAGAGTTCAAAAATGGCAAAACTAATTTATGAAATTAGAAGTCCAGATCATGTTTGCTGTTGGAGGCTGGAGTGGGGTTCTGGAGTTTGTGTTCCGTTTTATGACCTTGGGGTATTCACTTTGTGAAAATTCATAGAGCTGCAATTTTATGCTTTGTGTACTTTTCTGTATGTCTTTCATACTTCAGAAATTTTCAATAGGCCTGGTGCGGTAGCTCATGCCTGTAATCCAAGCACTCTGAGAGGCAGATGCAGGCAGATCACATGAGGCCAGGAGTTTGAGACCAGCCTTGGCCATATAGCAAAGCCCTGTTTCTACTAAAAATATAAAAAATTAGCTGGGTGTGGTAGCACACGCCTATAATCCCAGCTACTACTCGGGAGGCTGAGGTGAGACAATCATCTGAGCCCAGAAGGTTGATGCTGCAGTGAGCCAAAATCGTGCCAATGCACTCCAGCTTGGGTGACAGAGTGAAACCATCTAAAAAAATATATAATTCAATAAAGTGGGTAAAAGGACATCTTCTAACAAACTTACAAGACAAGACTTAGTAAGCAGTCTGGCTCTGCTTAGGCTTTCTGTCTCTGCAGACAGGCCTGGGAGTAGCATGGGGAACTAAGGGATAACAGCCTATCCTATCTTATCCTAACTCGATTAAGTGTTTGTAATGCAGTCAGAGGCATTGCTGTGTTATCAGCTCAGTCAGAGGTTCCATCTGGAACCCTGAGACCTAACAGCTAAATTGTATATAATTTCTTTAATTCCATGCTGCCCTCAAGTCTGTTTCTCAAATAATTACTTCCATAGCAGATGAAGTTAGTAACTCCAGGTTAATCACGCAAGATCATCTTTAGGTGCCAGTAATCTAAGGCCTTAAAAATGATCTGCTTTTCATGTCATTTACATCTTTATTTTTTTTAATTTCTTATTTTATTTTACTTTTTTTACATTCAGGGGCAGAGCTGCTTAAAAAGCAGATGGGGTAGCAGATTCCAAGTCTATGGGGCTCAGTTACAGGCCTCTGCTTACTACAAGGGCCCTCCTCTCGTTCCTGAAGGGGAAGTAATTTCACCTAAGTAGGGCAAAGATTCTTGGCTTGTGTTATTGCTTGAACAAACATGTAATTTGGGCTCCAGACACATGCAAACTTTATGAGGCTCTTGGAGGTGCCTGGCCAGGAGCTAATATTATATAATATGTGTCATCCCCCCAGAATTCAGAGCTCAGTGACGAGGGCACCTGAAATCAGGCTCGAAATTCATTCAGTGGCTATTTTCTACTGGCTGGTAGATCATGAGAGTCAGTGAGGATAGAGATGAGAACACATCAATTCCCCTAAAGACTGCCATTCAGAGAAAGCGGAATGGTGAATGGTTCAATAGTTATTTGAAAAACTGACTACCACTATCACCACCTACATTGGACTCTTAGGAGATATTTATAATGAAATTCCCAAAGGCCAGTCATGCATCTAATCAACTTTAGGTCCAGATAAAGAACATCTCCAGGCTTTCAGGAAGGTTTGCTTTAATAGCACAGAAACAAATGAACAAAGATTGTACGGCATAATAAGTGCTATAACAGCAGGAAACTTGAGGTATTGAGACAGCTCTTGGAGGTTGAGCTTCTAACTCAAACTAGAGAGGTTAGGAAAGTCTGGGAACTAGCTGACTGTCAAATGTTCTAGAATCATAACCCCATTTTGTATACCACAGTGTTTTGTCTGCCATCCCTGAATTTAAAGCAAGGAATTTCTTTCAGAAGGGTCCTAGCCTATCACATGGAAGCAAATTAGGCCACTAAATAGCAGAAATTCTCCCAGACTGGGAGTCACAGTGTGCCCAGTTCAGAAGTTGACTAGGACTTTGGTCTTCAAGTTTGGGGTCCAAGGAAACCCCTGAAGCTTTGCTGAAAATCACTGACATGAGGCAGATTAATCAGAGAAAAATGTGTGCAAATGTATTTAACATGTATACACAATACCTTCAAAATGAATACCCAAAGATGAATGGGAAATTGTCTATTTTTACGCTTAGGTTAATAAAGTACGGCCAGCCATGTAGAAATATGATTGAACAAAAGGTGTAAAATCTAATGCTAACAATGTGAGTGGGGAAAGGCGTGTGTCTGTAAATTTCTCTTGGCCTCTCTGAGAATCTATTTCTTCCTTCTGGGAATGGGTCAGGACCCTCTTTGGAATGGGATTTTAGGATCTACAGTCAAACAAGGTAGGTCAGATAATTGCTTTATGACCAATTTTTACACAGTAAGGCAGAAGGCAAGTTAGAGTAATATTTTTAGGTTTTATGGCTAACTTTGGGGAAAAACGGTTCTGGTTACTACTAATTTAATCCATCTTGGGTAAGAGGGAGTCTATTTGGTCGGTGCAAAAGTAATTGTCGTTTTTGTCATTACTTCTTTTTTTTGTTTGAGACAAGAGTTTCACTCTTGTTACCCAGGCTGGAGTACAATGGCATGATCTCAGCTCACTGCAACCTCTGCCTCCCGGGTTCAAGTGATTCTCCTGCCTCAGCCTGCCGAGTAGCTGGGATTACAGGCATGCGCCACCATTCCCAACTAATTTTGTATTTTTAGTAGAGACGGGGTTTCTCCATGTTGGTCAGGCTGGTCTCGAACTCCTGACCTCAGGTGATCCACCCCCCTCGGCCTCCCAGAGTGCTGGGATTACAGGCATGAGCCACTGCATCTGGCACCATTACTTTTAACAGCTTCTATGGCTAGCCTCAGGGGAGAATGGGATGAAGAGACATGAAAGCAGGAAAAGGTCAAAGAAAAACTTTTGCTCTTAAGGCTGATTCTGAGGCCTTCATTTTGGGGTATTGTTTTCTGAGCCCCAACATCCACAATAGCTGTCTCCTAGAAGCCCAAGTCCAAGTCCATGAACCAATGCAAAAATTTTTGCATTAAGTGGAAGAACAGGTGTCAGGCAGGCAAGGTGGCCACCACATGATGGACTATTCCACAGAGCAATCTCCTTCTCTTGTTTCTGTGTATAAAACTAACACAAAAGCATGGGCTCAAGCACCCCAAATACTCCCTTCCCCAGCATCATATTAGGAATCTCTGAGGCCCACTGTTATATTCATTGGGATTTCAGTCCCTGATCCAAGTTTGGGATCCAAGGAGAACATAGCTGGCCATACTTTATTGAACTGAAGCATAAAAATAGACAATTTCCCCTTTATCTTTGGATCATTTCGAAGGCTCTTGTATATACATGTTAAATACATTTGTACACATTTTTCTGCTGTTAGTTAAACTGCCTCATGCCAGTGATTTTCAGCAAAGCTTCAGGGGTTCTCCTTGGATCCCAAACTTGGATCAGGGGTCCAAGTTTGGGATATGTATCTACCAAAGACTAAGCTCTGAAAGCAGGTAACCTTGGATATTCTTCAGAATGATGAAGAAAGAGGTCAAGGACTCCTGGCATCAGGGCAATTGCAGTGTTTCGTGGGTGGGGATTGGGAGCTGGGGAAATGGTCAATGAGTGAAACTGAAAAGTTGCTCCCCAATTCTGCAATACCTCAAACACACGGCATCTTTCCACGGCCACCTTCCTGCAAAGTCCAAAGACCAACCGCTACTTTGACTTGACACCTAGTACAAAATTGGGGAAAAGAATGCCATAGTGAGAACACACCAGTCCAGAGAGCTGTGTTGTCATGGATAACGAAGGACAGTCACAGAGATGATATGCCCTGTCTTTATAAGAAGCCCCAATAAACCAAATCTCTGGATCTGATAACTGTCTGGTCTTTTCTGTTTAACTTTCTCTGGCTTTAATCCCAGAGGTAATCATGGACTTTGATTCTGATGTTGCATTTGCACACGGGAATTTCCATTGTGCTACCCTAGAAACTGATCCCAGGCAAAACACTTAAGGCTATTTGGACTTGGTTTTTGGCATCCTGCCTATTCTAACCTGACATATAACTCCTTTCCATTCTTTGTTTTGTCTGTATTACACTAACAGTAGCAGCAGCTCTTAGAGACTGTGCTCTACTGTACAACTGGGGTTTGGAGGACAGTTCACATATATTCTACATCAGGGATCAGCTAGACTCTGCCTATGGGAATCCTGGAAACTAAACAGTACAAAAGGGAAAAAACGGTCAGAATACATTCAGTAATAAATTTTCTAGCATCATAATAATATTTATTATTAGGTCTCACACAATACAAACATTTTCTATTCATCAGGGATTTATTTTTAATGTTAGCCAGATTTTTTAAAATAAAAAACTCTATCACTACAGTTTTCACAAACAAATCATCTTATTCACAGAGCAATGTCTATGATAATTAAGTTGAATGTGGTCAAGGTGGTAAATCATCTACACTGCAGCCACATCCACCCTAACCCTTAGTCCTTAGTTCATCATGATAATTTGACAAAAGAATGTGGATGGATAAAAATCCAATAGGGCAGCATTACATCAGCAAAAGAAAGCTGCCAGGCATGGTAGCTCATGCCTATAATACCAGCACTTTGGGAGGCTGAGGTGGGCAGATCACAAGGTCAGGAGATAGAGACCATCCTGGCTAACATGGTGAAACCCCATCTCTACTAAAATTACAAAAAATTAACCAAGTGTGGTGGCATGCAGCTGTAGTCCCAGCTGCTCAGGAGGCTGAGGCAGTAGAATCACTTGAACCCTGGAGAAGGAGGTTGCAGTGAGCTGAGATTGTGCCACTGCACTCCAGCCTGGGCAACAGAATGAGACTCCATGTTAACAATGACAACAGAAAGCCATCCACAGCAAAATTAACACCAAGGTTAAGGTGTTTAAAAATTCATTATTGTTTAGATTGTTAGTAGTAAAAAAGTCTGAAATTGATCTGTAATAATCAACCAGCTAAGAAAATTGATTTAAAACTATTAATGGAAACTTTCCAGACAAAAAGCTATCCCAAGGCAATTGTGAGTTGAATAAGGATATTTTAGTGATAAGAAATTATTTATTTAAATTTGTCTGAAATCTTCCATCTCCAACTCTCTGCTCTTCCACTCCTCATCCCAAACCAGCATCTGAGGCATGAGAATTCATAAGGATGTTCTTTTGATTTAAAAGGGAGTGGGGTGAGGACTTCCACCAACATGGCCGAATAGGAACAGCTCTGGAGCACAGTTCCCAGTGAGAGCAAAGCAGAAGGCAAGTGATCTCTGCATTTCCAACCAAGCTACCAGGTTCAACTCAATGGGACTGGTTGGACAGTGGGTGTAGCCCAAGGAGTGCAAACTGAGACAGGGTGGGGTGCTGCCTCACCCAGGAAGTACAATGGGCCAGAGGACCCCCGTTCCTACCAATTGGAGGCCATCAGGGACATTTTCCGGACACTCAGGCAGTCGGGCTCAGATACTGCGCTTCTCCCATGGTCTTTACAGCCCACAGACCAGGAGATTCCCACCAGGGCCAACAAGCACTGATTTCCAGCACAAACCTGGGCTGCTGCTTTAGCCAGCACCACAGGTTTCTGGCACAAAACTTGACAGCCCTATTAGCAGACACCTAGAACACCTGTGAGACAGAGGCACCCATTCCCCTGGAAAAAAGGGAGCTGAAAGCAGGGAACCAAGTGATCTGGCTTGGTGGGTCCCACTCCCACAAAGACCAGTAAACTGAAACCCACTGGCTTGAGATTTTTGCAGCCAGCACAGCAGTTTGAGCTCAACCAGGGACAGTCAAACTCAGTGTGGAGGAGGGCTTCTGCCATTACCAAGGCAGTCCGCCATTACCAAGGCAGTCCACCATTACCAAGGCAGTTCTAACCTTGCCTGTGTAAACAAAATTGCAAGGAAGTTTACACAGCAGCTGAGCGGAGCCCACGGCAGCTCAGCAACACTTCTGCAGGCAGACTGTGACTAGACTCCCTCCTTGCTAGGCAGGGCATCTCTGAAAAAAGGCAATAGCACATCAGGGACTTATAAATAAAGCCCCACCTTTCCAGGACAGAGCACCTGGGAAAGGGGCAGTTGTGAGTTCTGCTGTAGCAGACTTAAATGTCCCTGCCCAGTAGTGCTGAAGGGAGCAACGGAGCCCCCAGCACAGCATTTGAGCTCTGATAAGGAACAGACTGCCTCCTCAAGTGGCTCCCTCATCCCCATCTATCTAAAGAGATACCTCATACAGGAGAACTCTGGCTGACATCTGGTGGTACCCTTCTGGGACGAAGCTACCAGAGGAAGGAACAGGCAGCAATCCTTGCTGTTCTGCAGCCCCTGTGGGTGATTCCCAGGCAAGCAGGGTCTGGAGTGGACCTCCAGCAGTCCTGCAGCTGAGGGGCCTGACTGTTAGAAGAAAAACTAAAAAACATAAAAAATATCTTCAACATCAATGGAAAGGATGTCCACTCAGAGAGCCCATCTGAAAGTCACCAACGTCAAAGACCAAAGGTAGATAAATCCATGAAGATGGGAAGACATCGGCACAAAAAGGCTGAAATCACCAAAAACCAGAGCACCTCTCCTCCTCCAAGGGATCACAACTCCTTACCAACAAGGGAGCAAAACTGGATGGAGAATCAGTTTGACAAATTGACAGAAGCAGGCTTCAGAAGGTGGGTAATAGCAAACCTCTCTGAGCTAAAGGAACATGTTCTAACCCAATGCAAAGAAACTAAAAACCTTGACAAATGGTTAGATGAAATACTGAGTAGAATAACCAGCTTAGAGAAGAACATAAATGACTTGATGGAGCTGAAAAACACAGCATGAGAACTTCATGAAGCATACACAAGTTTCAATAGCCAAATCAACCAAGCAGAAGAAAGGATATCAGAGATTGAAGACCAATTCAATGAAATAAAACAAGAAGGCAAGATTAGGGAAAAAGGAGTAAAAAGAAATGAACAAAGCCTCCAAGAAATATGGGATTATGTGAAAAGACCTAATCTACATTTGATAGATGTACCTGAATGTGATGGGGAGAATGAAACCAAGCTGGAAAACACTCTTCAGGTTATTATCCAGGAGAACTTCCCCAACCTAGCAGGGCAGGCCAACATTCAAATCCAGGAAATACAGAGAAAACCACAAAGACATTCCTCAAGAAGAACAATTGAAGGCACATAATCATCAGATTCACCATGGTTGAAATGAATTAAAAAATGCTAAGGGCAGCCAGAGAGAAAGGTCGGGTTACCCACAAAGGGAAGCCCATCAGACTCACAGCAGATCTCTTAGCAGAAACCCTACAAACCAGAAGACAGTGGGGGCCAATATTCAACATCCTTAAAGAAAAGAACTTTCAGCCCAGAATTTCATATCCAGCTAAACTAAGCTTCATAAGTGAAGGAGAAATAAAATCCTTTATGGACAAGTAATTGCTGAGAAAGTTCGTCACCACCAGGCCTGCCTTACAAGAGCTATTAAAGGAAGCATTAAACAAAGAAGGAACAACCAGTACCAGCCACTGCAAAAACGTACCAAATGAAAAGACCATTGACACGATGAAGAAACTGCATCAACTAATTGGCAAAATAACCAGTCAGTATCAAAATGGCAGTATCAAATTCAAACATAATATTAACCTTAAATGTAAACAGACTAAATGCCCCAATCGAAAGACACAGACTGACAAATTGGATAAAGAGTAAAAACCCATCAGTGTGCTATGTTCAGGAGACCCATCTTATGTGCAAAGACACACATAAACTCGAAATAAAGGAATGGAGAAAGATTTACCAAGTAAATGGAGAGCAAAAAATAGAAAAGCAAGGGTTGCAATCCTAGTCTCTGATAAAATGGACTTTAAACCAACAAAGACCAAAAGAGACAAAGAAAGGTATTACATAATGATAAAGGGATCAATGCAACAAGAAGTGCTAACAATCCTAAATATATATGTACCCAATACAGGAGCACCAAGATACATAAAGCAAGTTCTCAATGACCTATAAAGAGACTTAGACTCCTATACAATAATAGCGTGAGACTTTAACACTCCACTGCCAATATTAGACAGATCAACAAGACAGAAAGTTAACAAGGATATACAGGACTTGAACTCAAATCTGGACCAAGTGGACCTAATAGACATAGACATAACTCTCCATCCAAATCCACAGAATATACATTCTTCTCAGCACCACATCACACTTACTGTAAAATTGACCACATAATTGGAAGTAAATCACTCCTCAACAAATGTAAAAGAACGGAAATCATAACAGTCTCTCAGACCACAGTGCAATCAAATTAGAACTCAGGATTACGAAACTTGCTCAAAACTGCACAACTACATGGAAACTGAACAACCTGCTCCTGAATGACTACTGGATGAATAATGAA
Organism: Sapajus apella; assembly: GCF_009761245.1. Lineage (NCBI taxonomy): Eukaryota > Metazoa > Chordata > Mammalia > Primates > Cebidae > Sapajus > Sapajus apella. Next base: position 11,863,042 of record NW_022436986.1, on the reverse strand, counting down.
ATGAAGGCAGCAATAAAGATGTTATTAGAAACTAATGAGAACAAAGACACAACATACCAAAATCTCTGGGAAGCATTTAAAGCAGTGTCTAGAGGGAAATTTATAGCACTAAATGCCCACATGAGAAGCAAGGAAAGATATAAAATTGACACCATATCATCACAATTAAAAGAGCTGGAGGAGCAAGATAAAACAAATTCAAAAGCCAGCAGAAGACAAGAAATAACCAAGATCAGAGCAAAACTGAAGGAGATAGAAGCACAAAAAAACCTTCAAAAAATCAATGAATCCAGGAGCTGGTTTTTTGAAAAGATCAACAAAATAGATAGACCAGTAGCCAGACTAATAAAAAAGAAAAGAGAGAAGAATTGAACAGATGCAATAAAAAATGATAAAGGGGATATCACCATTGATTCCACAGAAATACAAACTACCATCAGAGATTACTAAAAACACCTCTATGCACATAAACCAGTAAAACTGGAAGAAATGGATAAATTCCTGGACACTTACACCCTCCCAAGACTAAACCAGGAAGAAGTTGAATCCCTGAATAGACCAATAACAAGGTCAGAAGTTGAGGCAGCATTAACAGGCTACAAGCCAAAAAAAGTCCAGGTCCAGATGAGTTGACAGCCGAATTCCACCAGACATACAAAGAAGAGCTGGTACCATTCCTTCTGAAACTATTACGAGCAATACAAAAAGAGGGAATCCTCCTGAACTCATTTTATGAGACCAACATCATCTCAATACCAAAACCTGGTGGAGACACAACTAAAAAAGAAAATTTCAGGCCAATATCCATGATGAACATCAGCGCAAAAATCTACCATTGACCTTCTTCACAGAACTGGAAAAAAACACCTTAAACTTCATATGGAACCAAAAAAGAGCCCACATAGCCAAGACAATCCCAAGCAAAAAGAACAAAGCTGGAGGCATCACGTTGCCTGACTTCAAACTTTACTACAAGGCTACAGTAATCAAAACAGCATGATACTGGTACCAAAACAGAGATATAGACCACAGAACAGAACAGAGGCCTTGGAAGTAACGCCACACATCTACAGCCATCTGATCTTTGACAAACCTGACCAAAACAAGCAATGGGGAAAGGATTCCTTGTTTAATAAATAGTGTTGGAAAAACTGGATAACCATGTGCAGAAAGCTGAAACTGGATCCCTTCTTTACACCTTATACAAAAATTAACTCAAGATGAATTAAAGATTTAAACATAAAACTTAACACCATAAAAACCCCGGAAGAAAACATAGGCAATACCATTCAGGACATAGGCATGGGCAAGGACTTCATGACTAAAACACAAAAAGCATTGGCAACAAAAGCCAAAATAGACAAATGGGACCTAATTAAAGTCCATAGCTTCTGCACAGCAAAAGAAACAATCATTAGAGTGGATCAGCAACCAACAGAATGGGAAAAAATTTTGCAAGCTACCCATCTGACAAAGGGCTAATATCCAGAATCTACAAAGAACTAAACAAATTTATAAGAAATGAACAACTCCATCGAAAAATGGGCAAAGGATATGAACAGACATTTTTCAAAAGAAGACATTTATGTGGCCAAGAAACATATGAAAATATGTTCATCATCACTGGTTATTAGAGAAATGCAAATCAAAACCACATTGAGATACTATCTCACACCAGTTAGAATGGCAATCATTAAAAACTCTGGAGACAACAGATGCTGGAGAGGATGTGGAGAAATAGGAACACTTTTACACTGTTGGTGGGAGTGTAAATTAGTTCAACCATTGTGAAAGACAGTGTGGCAATTCCTCAAGGATCCATAAATAAAAATACAATTTGACCCAGCAATCCCATTACTGGGTATATACCCAAAGGATTATAAATCATTCTATTTTAAAGAAACATGCACATATATGTTCATCGTGGCAGTGTTTACAATAGCAAAGACCTGGAACCAACCCAAATGCCCATCAATGATAGACTAGATAAAGAAAATGTGGCACATACACACCATGGAATACTATGCAGCCATAAAAAAGAATAAGTTCATGTCCTTTGCAGGGACATGGATGAAGCTGGAAACTACCATTCTCAGCAAACTGACACAAGAACAGAAAACCAAACACCGCATGTTCTCACTCATAAGTGGGTGTTGAACAATGAGAACACATGTACACAGGGAGGGGAACACCACACATGGGTCTGTTGGGGGGTGGGGACCTATGGGAGGGATAGCAGAGGGTGGGGAGATTGGGGAGGGATAACATTAGGAGAAATACCTAATGTAGGTGACGGGAGGGATGGATGCAGCAAATCACCACGGCATGTGTATACCTATGTAACAGTCCTGCACAATCTGCACATGTACCCCAAAATTTAAAGTATGATAAAATAAAAAAGGGAGAGGGGGCAGGAATGAAAGTGAAGATTAAATAAGCCCTCTTTTTCTTTTGTTGATGGAAAGTAATCATTGCTGCATGTTGCTGTTTAAGCTATTTCAGAGGTGATGGGAAAGAAGGTGTGGCAAAATGAGCATCTGACTGAGAAAGCCTCAGTCATTCATTAATTTCAGAGTAGTAAGTCTTTTCAGCGCTGTAAATGGACTGTGAATTACAGGAGTCTCTCAGATCAGAAGCAGGAACTCAGTGAGAGATCCAGAGGGAATGAGTCCTCTGGAATATGAGAAAGGTGTGTTCCACTGCAAGCTGTGACAGAGGCAGCTGTGTGGCAGATAATCTCCAGGAAAGATGTCTCCAGATACTTGGGCTTCACCATCCAAGGGTATAGCCTGCTTAGAAACTAGTTAGCAAAAGTGCTGAGTGCCAACCAGGCAGGACGTCAAGAACCAGATGGGGAGGAGGGTCAGTTCTCCAGTTTCACAATGCATGAAGGCTTTCTAAAGGCTATTAGTGTAAAATTTTTGTTTTGTGTACAGTCCTACTCATATGCATGAGAACTGACTTTGAGGGGACCTCATAAGGTCCCCTCCAGCCTTATGTGAGGTAGCATGCTAACAGGACAGGGCACTTTCTGTTGGAAAGCTTTGGAATCAGAAGTCCAATTAGTAACTGGAGGATTTCTCTTGGAGGAACCACTTAATATCCCCAAGTCTCAGTTTAAGACTTCAAAATGGGGTTGAAAATACAAGTTTTATTTATCCCATAGTCTGTTATGAAATTACACTATCTACTTACATTATAAATTTTGATAAAATATAAAGCTTTGTTTGAACATACATTATCTTTAAAAACTGTGATGCTGGATGAGGTGGCTCATACTGTAATCTCAGCATTTTGAGAGGCCAAGGTGTGAGGCTCCCTTGAGCCCAGAAGTTTGAGACCAGCCTGGGCAACACAGCAAGACTCTGTCTCTACAAAAAATAAAAGTAAGTTAGCTGGACAAGGTGGCACACGTTTATAGTCCCAGCTATTTGGGAGCCTGAGGCAGGAGGATTTCTTGAGCCCAGGAATTTGAGGCTGCAGTGACCCATGATTGTGCCACTGCACTCCAGCCTGGGTGGCGGAGTGAGACCTTGTCTCCAAAAAAAAAAAAACTAAACTAAAAATAATACCAAAACCATCTGTGGAAGATTGTGGAAAATGACTAGCAGAGTCATCCAACATGAGGCAGAGAGAAGACAGGAATTGCAATCACCCCATTCAGGTGTTTTCTCATTTCTGTACCTAGAATATCTTTCCTTATCAGAGTATAAATTCTGAAGGGCAAGAACAAAGTCTTAACTCTGTGCATCCCGGAGTACCACATGTAGCCCTTAATAGGTAGGAGATGCCCGTAAATATTTGTTGAATTGTACCAGCGGACTTCAGCTTCCAAATTTATGAATTGATTAGCCAAAAGGGTGAAAGTGAGTAAACTGGGAAGAGGAAGAAGAGGAGCCTTGCTTTTTCACAGGGAGAAACAGCCTTGTCACTGTGGTCTTTATTGTGCCTTCACTGTGCTGCCTTTTCTGTTCTGAACATAGACCGCTCCTGGGCACTCTAAATTGTCAAGAGCTCTGTAGGCTTCCCAGAGGAGCAGCTTTGTGTGGCTAAACACAGGACATACATTCTCTTTGCACTTTTTGGGGGGTGGGTTTACTGACAAAGTCATTGTCCCTCTCTTCCTGGCCTTAGCCCTCTGCAGATCTAGTTATGCTGTTTAGGTTCATGAAGTACAAATTAGCATAATCCGATTAGATTAGCTTCTGAGGGGCGTCTTTGGTCTGAAAAACAGAGAAAAGAAAAAAGTGTCTCACAAAGAGGGGAGCCTGGAGGATGGAAAGCGAGGGGGGATGCAATTGCTCCTGTGCTGCTGGCCTGAAAGCTTGCACCTGCACAAGCCCTCTTGTAAATAAGGACTCTTAGATGGTATTAAACAGGGGACTGAGGAGTCCGGGGGAGCTCAGGGAGGTAAGCATGGGGAAGAGAAAGGCAAGACAGCAGCTCTGCATCCTATTAATTGATTTATCTGGATTGGCAAAGCCGGGGTTGCTGACAGAAAAGAATGTCTGTTTGATTCCTACTCAGCATTGAGAGTGGGTCAGCCCCATAATCTGGTCTTTCGAGATAACGTTTTAGAATCTCTGCAAGAGACTGATAAGGAGTTTACTTGCAGGGAACAATGTCCATTGGATGTTTGATTTCAGTACTTTCTGAATTGGACTTCTGTCTCTTTCCTTTATTTCTGGAAAGGAAAAAGCCAGGCGATGGTAGTTGTTTTAGGCCTTTGGGTAATGTGTGCTTAAAAGCATAAAAGAAAAACCCAACAATCCACTTGTTAGAATAGGTGACACAGGAACATTTTTGACGGGGTTTACCTTTCTCTGCTATGGACAGTTTATGGGTTTGGTTGAAGTTTTCATGATAAGAAAGGGGCTGTATTTGTGAAGTTAATGTTGCAAGTAATTTCTTTTACCATTCTTAGTTGAAAAAAGACTTTTTCCCCCAACACCCCCAATCCATTCCCAAAATATTAAGGAGCCCTGAGACAAAGAAGTCCTTGCACTTTCTGGGGACTGAGCATGTTTCCATGATTCTCAGGGAACATAAAATATATTTAACTCTGGGAACTGAAAGGAAGCCATAGGTTATGCCTGATCTGTGACATGATTTACCTCTAAGGTCAGGAGCAGAAGAAAAGGAATCACCTCCAGCTAGAGAAGGATTGTTTCTGTTGAGAGAGATCTTCCTAAGTCATTCAATGTAATTTAAATGCTGAGAGCAACAGACATCCCCATCACTTCTTTTGGATAATTTTTTCTTTACCAAAGAATTCTTCAGAATAGAAAACTCAGATCACCAACCAAATTGGTCTATGCATTTTTTTCTCTTTCTTTCATTTTTATTTTATTTTATTTTATTTTGAGACAGAGTCTCACTCTATTGTCCAGGCTTGGTGCAGTGGCGTGATCTCCGCTCACTACAGACTCCTCCTCCCGGGGTCAAACGATTCTCACACCTCAGCCTCCCGAGTAGCTGGGATTGCAAGCACCCATGCCTGGCTAATTTTTGTATTTTTAGTAGAAACATGGTTTCACCATCTCGGCCAGGCTGGTCGTGAACTCCTGACCTCATGATCCACCTTCCTCAGCCTCCCAAAGTGCTGGAATTACAGGTGTGAGCCACCATGCCCTGCACATTTTTTTTTCTTTATTTCAATCATTGCCTGCCTGCAGTGAGCATATCTTTCACAAGAAATTTCTTTCTTAGAGACAAAAGAACATAGTAAAAGAAATTTGGCCTTTGCTGAAGGCAGACATGGGCTCAGAGCCTACCTTGCTGTTGGCTGCGTGATCTGAAGTTTGTCTCTTAAACTCTTTTAAGCCATAATTTTCCAAACTGTAAGCTGGAGCAAATGCCTCCATTAAATGGTTGTGAGAAGGATTAAAGGTAACTTTTATAAACTACCTATAATAGGCATGCAATGAATATAAAACACTTCCTTGAAATATTTATATTTTGACAACTTCCCCGAGTAAAACTTGCCATACTCAGATACATATATGTTGTACGTACAGATAGGTGTATCCTGATACCCAAGCACAGTACAAGGTGTTTTCTAGTCCCAAGGGCTGTCTTTGCTCTGTTTCCCCTGCTGTTTTACCAGTTCATCCATTCTTCTCAACTTCTGTGATGGGACATCTTTATTCCTGGAGCTTAGGACCACAGAGCCTCTTAGAGAGGGATGAAAGAGATACCGCAAGGTTGTTTTCAGAAGCTCTGGAGCCCAGGGAAGAAACTTAGTCTGGGAAGGCAGGTAGGAAAATTATTTCTATCTGCTAGAAGTCAAAGTGAGCATTCAAAACACCTCAAGTGTGAGATGGGGATCTGGAGACCTCATGTCCAGAGGGAAGGGTAAGAAGCAGCTCAGGGGAAGGCCTGGGAAGCTCACGGGCTCTGACAGCCCCTCTTTCTCTCTCAGGCTGCAGGTGGACATGTGGTGTTTCATGCATCCTCTTACAGAGACAGAGTAGTGAAATGGCAATGGCATAAAAGCAGGTGGGCAGGGTATCCTTAGTCAGACAAGGCGCTCTGCAGATATACATTATTTTTGTACTTCCCCATATAGATTTTAGTAAAGGTTCATTGTGGAAACATTTGACTTTTTCAGAAATATTTTATTATCATGGTTATGAGGAACATAATTTGACTTCATATGAAAATAAAATTATACCGTGGCCAAGTAAGATTCATCCAAACAACACAAGAAAATATATTAGTATTATATATCATTTCCATCTCAATAGCTATCAGAAGGTCTTTCATTAAAATTTATTACCCATCAGGTAGAATGACCTTCAGCAAAAAAGAAAAAAATTATTATCTGGTTCTTTGTCGGGGGAAAGGGTAGTGAAGACGCTCTGCCTGCTCTGTGCCCCAAGAGACTGACCTATACACATCTCAAGCTTCCATCACGCTGGCCTCTCTGCCCTCTGGTTGGGTTCTGGCTGGTTTTGGCCAGTGGGAGGCAGTGGCAGAACAGCAGGTGGGAGGAGAAAAACAGGTGGAGGTATTTATCCCCCTCCCCATATCTACAACCATAGCTGCCATCAGACAGCCCCTCCCTCTTCCATGGCCATGCCTATTCTGGGTTCCAGTTACACTGGGGACTAGCAGTGGGCAACAGGAGTCTTGGGCCTCTCCTTTACCCAGCCATCTCACTAGGGGGTCCCACTTGTCAAGCAGTTGTCAACTGAAACTTTATTTTTTTGTTGTTTCCTTGCTCTTTTGGATTTTCTTTTTGTTCCAATCCAGGGGTATGTGTCAGCTTAGCTCAGCCAGCTAAGAGTCAGTGTACAAGGTACTAATCTATCAAGACCCAGTGGATCCAGGGTCCTTTCTCTTCCTTGTTTCAGAGTTCCAGGGAGCACGTTTTTGAAACTCCTTTTTTAGAGCCAAATTTAGAATGTGGTGAGGGAGCAATTTTTTTCCATTGGAATTTACTTTAAGTATATAATTTTATGTTCTTAAGAAGTCTTTATTAAAAGAGGGAGAATATTCAGTATTCCCTGGCCCCCCATTTCTTGCATCTGAAGTCTCAAAGATAGGACCTCACAGCAAGATTTTAAACTGAAACCAGAAAGACAAAAACTCAGAGAAAAGGAAGCCTTTTTAAGTACAACTCAAAATCCAGAACCATCAAATAGATTAATTGTACTACATTAAAATAAAATTTGAATATATGGCACATACCATAAACAAAGTCATAAGAAACAAATGAAATATTGGGGGGAAATATTTGTAGCCCAAATCACAGAAAAGGAGTTGATCTCCTTCATATATAAAGAGCTTTTAGAAATCAGTAGATAAAAAGGGCAAAGGACATTTAAGAGAGTCCACAGAAACAGAAATACAAACAACTCACAAACATGTTAAATCAAGTTTAGCATCATGCTGCCTCCTTACACATTTTAAGTTCAGCCTAAAAGTTCCTCTGTACATTGTCAACCATAACAAGTAAACCCACCATAGCCTACACTTGTGCCAATCACCGAGTTTTGGCCAATTAAATGTAGCCAACTGTTCAAACCATGTTCAGATAAAGCAGATGCCCACCTGTAACCAAGCCAGCTGTTTTTGTACCTCACTTCCCTTTTGTGTATGTCACTTTCCTTTTCCTGTCCATAAATCTTTCACCACATGGCTGTGCTGGAACCTCAGAGCCTACTCTGGCTGGAAAGGCTGCCTGATTTGCAAATTGTTCATTGTTGAATTAAGCTCCTTTAAATTTAATTTTGCTAAAGTGTTTCTTTTATCACGTACGATGTCAGCCTCACTCATAATAAGAAAAAGACAAACTAAAACCACATTGAGATAACATTTTCACCTATCAGATTGGCAAGTATCCCAGCAGTTGTCAACATAACCTGAAGATGAATTTGTGCAGAAACAAGAACACCCATACGTTGCTGTTAAGATTGAATTCATTCTACAGGTGTACCTGCACACTTGGGAAATCATATGTTAAAGGTTATTCACTGCAGCATCATTAGTATCAGCAAAAGACTGGAAACAACACAAATGGACATGTTTTAATACATGCAGATATTAAAAGGAATGAGAAAGTTCTCTATGATTTGGGAAGATCTCTAGGTTATAATGTTACCAGAAAACAGCAGGCCAGGCATGGTGGCTCAGCACTTTGGGAGGCCTAGGTAGGCGGATCACCTGAGTCCAGGAGTTTAAGACCAGCCTGGCCAATGTGGTGAAACGCTGTCTCTACTAAAAATGCAAAAATTAGCTGGGTATGGCGGTGCACACCTGTAATCCCAGCTACTTTGGAGGCTGAGGCAGGAGAATCACTTGAACTTGGGAGGCGGAGATCACAGGGAGCCAAGATCGTACCACTGCACTGTAGCCTGGTCAACAGAGCAAGACTCTGTCTCAAAAAAAAAAAAAAAAACCAAGATGGTGTAAAAAAGAAGAGAACATGAGAGAATATATAGTTGTACAGATGCTCTTCAATTTAGGATTACATTATAATAAACCCACTGTAAACTGAAAATATTCTAAATTGAAAATGCATTTAATGAGCTTAACCTACCAAACATTATAACTTAGCCTAGCCCGCCTAAAACATACTCAGGATACTTACAATAGTTTTGGGCAAAAATCATCTAACACAAAGCCTACTTTATAATAAAGTGTTGACTATTTATTGAATACTGTAATGAAAGTACATGTAATTTACTATGTAATTTACTGAATACTGTACTGAAAGTGAAAAACAGAATGGTTGTCTGAGTCCTCAAAGTACTGTTTCTACTGGATGCATTGCACTTTCTCACCATCTTAAAGTTGAAAAATCCTAATTCAAACCATCGAAAATTGGGAACCATTTGTATTTGCATAAAGAACTACTGAAAGATAATTAAACTCTGAAAAGGGATGGGAGATAGAGTTGATAGATACAGAGTGGAAACAAGACTTTTCAATATTTGTCTTTTTGTATAATTTTGATTCTTATACCATATAAGTAAATTATCTACTCCAAAACATTTTCCAAAAGAAAAAATACTCCTGCTACTAATCCCACTTTTACCTTTTTTCCCCTTAAAAATAGCTTTAGAAAATAACTTTTCAATAACCATTTGTTGGGCATATTACCATTTTTATCATCTCAATTGTATCTTAAACAATATTACTTCTAAAATATTAAAATTATAGATTTTAAAACACTATCAACTTATAAAAGATGGCAGTTGAATTGAGGCCATTTTAATTTAATACAATTATAACCCACATATGACAAGATGTAGAGCTTTTTAAATTTTTACACATTTGGCTTATCTACTTAAACCTGATCACATCACACTTATTTTTTTAAACAGGAGTACTTAGGGGGAAAATTATGTTTACACCTTGAAAATTTGATGTCTTTAAAGTTTTGCTTAAAAAGACCTCGTTTCATACCTAATGCAGATGATGGTTTGATGGGTGCAGCAAACCACCGTGACATGTGTATACCTATGTAACAAACCTGCACTTTCTGCACATGTATACCAGAACTTGAAGTATAATAATAAAAAAGACCCCATTTCAAGTATAAATGTGACTTAATTCCAGAAACAAATTTTTACGCCTGAGTATTTCACAATATATTTGCCTAGATTAGGGCTCCCAGGTTAAAAAGTGATTTTTAGAGACTTCCTGTTGCGGTTTGGTAAACACTATGTCTGCTCATTTGTATACTTGACTGTTTTGTCCTCGGTTGCCCTCTCTCCTCCTCTTTTTAAAATCTGCTCATCCGGGAAGAATTAGAGCATTTTTGGCTCTCCTCTCACATACTGCTTAAAAACTGAGCATGGATCCAGTATTTGCAGGGAAGGCCACTGATCCTCAGGCTAGCGGGAGCTGAAAAGGGGATGTCTTTAAGGTAATATTCCATCCGTAATATTACCAGACCAGGTGACGAGATTGGGAACATCCCCAGAACACCTGGGTTACAGCCCTTGCTCCAGGCTCCTCCTCCCTGCGGGATTTAGCTCGTTATGTAGATCTTTTATGCTCTCCACCTCTTTGGCTAGAATGTTAAAGAGAGCCCAAGACCCTGGGTCTGAGGCCACCTGAACCTCATCTCTTACCTTCTTTAGTCATTCACTAGTCCACACTGAAAGGAGGAAAGGGAATGCTGGTAGATTTCACTGATATGACATTTCCTACTTTCTCTTACAGACCAAACAATCTCATGTAACAGACTATCTAGTCCTTCCCAGGCATTTTTCAGTCACCATTGTCTTATTATCAACATCTCTTTCAAAATCCATACTCTGTGCAGCACCTATATGTGGTGTGAGGGGCACAATTGTACCATCTCAGGTGTACTGTAGTCCGCGGAAAGAGAACAGGTGCACGCACACAAACATACGTGTATACACACACACGCCATAAAGTAAACTGAAGTCTTGATTTAGTGAAAGATTCAAAACACATGATTAAGTGGTCTGGCTACTGGCGCAGATGCAAGGAATCTCAGCACAACATTCCACTTCCTCCGAAGTGGGAAGAGGATCTCAGTAGCTATGAGACTATGTGTAAGACAGAGTCTTGCTGAATTTAAGAGGCCATTCTATGCTGTCTTCCGGTCTTTTTAAACCAGGTACTTTTATATCACTAGTTGAAAAGAACTGATGCAAAAAGTCTAAAAATATGTGAAGAGAGCAAGAATGCAATTCCATGCCTAGTGATCAAAAACACTTTGTTTCCTTAAACCCTCCTTCCTCCCCAACTCTAGAGGAGCTACAAGCGAAAGGGGGACAGCAGAAGATGTGGAGGAGTGGACCTCCCACCCTGGGAGTGTGTACCTTCCCTGCACACACACACTGCAGACAGGTCAAGCTTGAGCCAGGGTGGAGTTGGAGGTAGGAAGGAGGTGAGATGGACTTTCACATTGGCCCAAACTAGCCCAACATGTCATGACTGGATGGGAAAGGAAGATTAGGCATCACAAAAGGCAGTGACTGGAAAACAACAAACCCATGTTGGCATGTCACCACATCCAGACCATGGAACTAACGAGTTGTACCTGCAGGTATCACATTCAAGCCTGCCGCAGTATGACAGCCTTCTCATGGTGTATCATCGTGGTATTAACTCCAGCCTGCTGCTTCCAAACAGGAAGCTTTTTTTTTTTTCAAGGGTTGTGTTGGCCGGGCGCGGTGGTGGCTCACGCCTGTAATCCCAGCACTTTGGGAGGCTGAGGCAGGTGGATCATGAGGTCAAGAGATCAAGACCATCCTGGTCAACATGGTGAAATCCCGTCTCTACTAAAAATACAAAAAATCAGCTCGGCATGGTGGCGCGTGCCTGTAATCCCAGCTACTCAGCAGGCTGAGGCAGGAGAATTGCCTGAACCCAGGAAGCGGAGGTTGCAGTGAGCCGAGATCGCGCCATTGCACTCCAGCCTGGGTAACAAGAGCGAAACTCTGTCTCAGAAAAAAAAAAAAAAAAAAAAAAAAGGTTGTGTTTGTGTACCCAATATTGTTATTGGATAATATACCTAGTCCATGAGGTTCCATTAGGTGGTTAGGATAAAAAAGAATTAAGAATTCTGATGTTTTAAAAAAGCTGTCTGTGAAAAGCAACCCTGGCTTTACAGAATGCAGTGATTTTGAGTAAAATCCTCTGAGGGTCAAATTCTGGCTCTGCAGTGGAAATTTGAGCAAGTTAGATAACCTTCTACACTTCAGTTTCTTTATCTGAAAAATGGGAACAGTGATATTAATACAATATATTCATGTAATTAATATAATATAGCTCATATTATATTAACAATATAATATTGTTACACAGATTAAATGAGCTGATACACAGGAAGCTCTTGGCATAGTGCTGGCATGCAGAAAGCACTCACCCAGCTGGGTGTGGTGGCTCTTGTCTATAATCCCAACACTTTGGGAGGCAAAGGCAGGAGAATCACTTGAGGCCAGGAGTTCAAGACCAGCCTGGGCAACATAGTGAGACCCTGTTTCCAAGAACAAATAATAAGTGAAAACAAAATAAAAAGGAAGCATTCAGCCAATCTTGACTTTACCTCTTAATACTGTAATTTTATGAAAGTTGTAAATAATTGTGAAATAGATACTTACGTACCTAATTCTTTGACCATAATTCAATTATTTCTTTTTGATAGGTTCCTAGAAGGATAATGACTTAGGTTCAAATGTATGAACATATTGACTACATTCTGTTTTTAAAGTTTACTAATAAAGACAATTGAATAGCTTGCTTCATTGGACTATCAGGGAATTCTTGGCTCTGCAAATTAAATTCTTAGAATAAATGCTAGCTGGTAGATTACAAACCTAAGGTTTATCTAAAAATCTAGTGCTCTTCAAAATCTCTTTGTGATAAGCCATTAGCAATAAAGAGAAGATAAAATGGAGCGTTTCTCTTTTTACAGTAAACTCTAACAGACGCAGAAGTGCAAGTGTGGTTCAGGAGACCTTGCCCCGCTTTCTGTAACCCCTCAACTGCATTCATTCCTTGGCATTCCCTTCCTAACACCTGCCCTTTAAATCCTTCACTTTGCACTGTCATTGGACTTTTAGATTCCCTCCTTATCTCTGACCTTTTTATTTAAGGATGTGACTTTTGATTAACCTTTGCCCTGTGGGTCAGCAGTTAAGCTGTGCATTCTCCCAGCCCTTTCATCTTTTGCCTTTTTAGGAACAAAGCCAGTCGTGCATAATGTACACTTATTTTGGCCATCTCAAGCCATTCTTAGGTGATGAAACCTCCTAAGGCAGGTGCTGCCAGGGGTATCCTTGAATAGGAATTATGAGAAAAACTTTTAAGAAGAGCATTAGACTTTGGGTTTCTCAGAAAAGTTCAGCCTGTTCAAGTTTCATTTCAATGTCATCTTTTAGAGTTAAAAAGCTAAAAGAGTACTCTTAACGGAGTCAGTTGTCATATAAATTTTCACATTTTAAAAGTGAGGGGTCAGTTGCAGTGCTGCTGCAGGGATTAAATATTAGAAACTCTTCCTGGACTCAAGCAGATTTTAGCTTTTTAGGGGAAACAGAATACACATAGATGTCTATAACATAAGGTAGAAGAAATAAGGATCGTAAAGCACATAAGGGGATTCTAAGAAAGGAGAGATTAGATTAAGTACTAGAAATCTAGGGGATGGTGTTTAAGATCAGCCATGGGCTGGCACAGTGGCTCATGCCTGTAATCCCAGCACTTTGGGAGGCTGAAGCAGGAAGATCACTTGAGCCCAGGAGGTTGAGATCAGCCTGGGAAAGATGGCAAGACCCTGTCTCTACAAAAAAATAAAATAAAAAATAAAAATAAATAGCCAAGTGTGGTGACATGCACTTATAGTCCCAGCTGCTCAGAAGGCTGAGGCAGGAGGCTCCCTTGAGCCCAGGAGTTTGCGGCTGCAGTGATGGTGCCACTGAACTCCAACCAGAGGAAAAAGGATCAGCCATGTGGAATCTGACTAGATGGAGGGGTGAGTAGAACAAGTGAGAACGGGAGCATTCATGCAAGCATTTGGCATCACAGGAGTCAAGTCAGAAGCAGCAAAGAGCGGGCATGTTTGCGGATCTTTAAGTAGTTTCACTGGCATGTACAATACATATAGTCATTGTGGAGGGTGAAGGGAAGGAAACACTGGCCCCGGGCTGCAGAGGGCCAGGTTTGCTAGGGTAGACAATCGGGTGGACAAGATACTGAAGGTTTTGTAGCAGAGAAGTGATCACGGCTGTAGTACAGCTGTGATTTGAGAAGGCCCATTAGGGAGCTGTGAGAAAAGTGACATGAAGAGGAAGAAGATTGATTTCAGGTGACACTGGTTTTTTTCAGGGGAGCTGGTGCGGGGTGGGAGGCACGTGTCCAAGCCAGGACAGCGGTTGTGAAGATGAGAGAAGGGGTGAATGTGCTTAGTAAATTTATGAAATTTTTCTTTAAATGAAAATAACAATTTCTTTTCTTAAATAATTTATTTGCAATAAATTAACAGTTAAATAACAAATTAAAATCAATGGTTAAAAACTCACAAAACATCAACAAAGTCTTTGGTTGATATATCTAATCATGTTTTACAAAGCACAATAATTGAATTTCAGTAAGAAGACATATGAAGAAGATTATTGAATGCTATAGAAAAGGGGCAAGCATAATGATAAGGTGCTTTTTCATTTTCAATCCTTGGTAGCTGAACAGGGCTATAGAAAGTCTAAACAATGTCTGTAGGCCTGGATCTGGGTCCTGGGTTTCCACTAACTGCACATGTGGCCTCTGGAAAGTCACTTCAAAACACTCTAGAACCATTTTCTCCTCTGTAAAATAAGGGGCTGGCATTATTCCACAGCCCATCAAATAATCTATATGAATCAATGGACCTGTTTATACCTGGTTTCTAGAAGTTTCTAGTGGGATCCATAGCAGACCAAACATTTCTTTTTTTTTTTTTCTTGAGACAGAGTCTTGCTCTCTGCTGGGCTGCAACTGCCACTTCCTGGGTTCAAGTGATTCTTCCTCCTCAGCCTTCTGAGTAGATGGGATTACAGGCGCCCGCTACCACACCCAGCTAATTTTTTTTGGAGTTGGGGTTTCAACATGTTGGCCAGGCTGGTCTCAAACTCCTGGCCTCAGATGATCTGCCTGCCTTGGCCTCCCAAAGTGCTGGGATTACAGGTGTGAGCCACCATGCCTGCCCGTAAACAATTTTTTTTCAGTTACAGAGTAGCATAGGTTATATAATCTGTTGAAACTATTCTGTTGGGCTCAAATGATCTATAAACAGATGTACCATCCACTGAACTACAATGTTTTTGAATCATAAATTCTTGCTGCTGCCATCACCAAGCCTTAATTAAGTACAGGACATCAGAGAAGACTCTAGAATGATTTTTGAGTTAGCTTCCAGTCTCCAGTTACCTTGTGGAGGTTTTGGTCCACATTTGACTATATTTCCTTTTTGACAGTCACCTTCTTTTTTTCTCTTTCCTTCTTTGTTTTCTTTGAGATAGGTATCATTATGTTGCTCAGGCTGGCCTCAAACTCCTAATATCAAGCAGTCCCCCTGCCTCAGCCTCCCGAGTAGCAGGGACTGCAGGCACATGCCAGCACACCTGGCTTAACAGTCACTTTAACCAAACATGACTTGCTGTACAAAAATGCAAGCAGGAAAAGAAATCATTTCGGAGGTGAATTATACAGATTAATGATTTAAATGTTGATTCATTTAGTATAGGATTTTTTGCAACATTTCTTTAAATAATTTCCCCCTCATATAGTTTAATGAGAACTCAGTCTCCTCATGACTTTTCAGGAGCACTCTGTTAATTTCAGTGGAAAGGCCTTCTTAGTCCAAGATCACGGCCCCCTTTGACACAGATCACGACCCCAGCAGCAGAAAAGTGGACTCATCCTGGGAAGAATGGCGAAATCCTATATTTCGGCAATGAGATGCTCTTGCTTTCCTTAGCAATATGTTAAAACAAAGCTAACATAAAAATACCGTAAAAAGTGTTATTTTTATTTAATTTCAGATGTGAGAGTAAGTAATGTTAATTGATAACTGTCATCAAAACTTTGAATTGTACTATCACCCAGTAATTTGGGGGTGAGCTTGTGTCCACATAAGATAGTAAGGAGAAAAAAAAAAAGCACATTCAGGGAAACCATTTTGGTCTCTTTGCTTATGTGTTTCCCTGGACCATTCGGGGTTGGTGGGGAAGTTTTCCAAATGCAGTTTAAATAAAGGGTCTAAAAGGAAAACTTACTGGTTCAAATAAATGCATTGCATTACAAGTACGAAAGCTGTATAGAGTTTAATGACATAATGACCTTTCTGTTTCAGGGGAATTAGATTGTAAGAGTTTCATCCAGTTTTCTTCCGATCACCAGACCAGGGAGGCTCATTTCAACTTTTCACAAGTAAAATACCTTCTTTCTGAGTGGCAGGAAATTTAAATTCCTCCATTGTGTATACACTGGAAATCCCTAATCTCAAATCCATCCATTTTCTACCTATGGTTCAGAAGGTTTTAAAACCAATGTACTGTCAAGAACTTTGGAGAAATAAAATGTCCCAGACATAATCAAATGACATTATTTGTATTCCAGGTTTTACTATGGGATTTATCTTTGACTCCAAGTATCATCAGGGTGGCGTATGGTGACGGATTCTGCCAGATCTGTGCCATTTCATTAACTTGTTGGGTACAGCCCTCCAAGCCTAAGACTAAGCTAATGCTCCATAGCAAAGAAGACAAATTACAAACTCCTTAGTTCATTAGAGTCTGGTATTACATTTCTATTGTTTACTCTAAATGTTTTGTTTAAACTAAGCTCTCTGCTAAATGAGTCGTTAAACGGTAATGTTTGGATTTTCATAATTATAATTGAATTTTACAGGTCTTAAATCAGCAGGAGTTCAGGCTGAGTGAAAAGTTTTAATGCATGACATGTGAAACCAAGGCTTTAGCTAACTTATTTCAGCTAACTGTTTTTCATAAGAAAACTATGAACTCTAACACATAAATTGTCCAGTTCTTTCCTCTCACAGATATAATTCACTATTTGGCTTTAGTAATCACTTATGTACAAATGGCTCAGCACAAGTAGCACCTCACATTTCCACACAGTTAAAAGGATACAGAACTTTTTCACATATATCTGCTGCATTCCTGTAATCCCCACCCCTTAGCTGGGGGCGGGGGGGTGTCTTTTCTCCACAGCTTTTTCCCAAAAGTCTCCCAGGTTGGTTTCTGCAGGGGTTATCTTTCTATTCATCAATCTTAAGATTGATTTTGTTCACTCTTGATCAAATACATCTCATTTTTCAAAACCAACTTTAAAATCTGTTCTGAGGGAAGCATATGCTACTCATCCATCTGCAGCCCATTATTAGAAAACTTTTTCTTTTTTTTTTTTTAGAGGGAATCTCACTCCATTGCTCAGGCTGGAGTTCAGTGGTATGATCTTGGCTCACTGCAACCTCCCCCTCCCAGGTTCAAGTGATTCTTGTGCCTCAACCTCCCGAGTAGCTGGGATTACAGGTGCGCACTACCACACCTGGCTCGTTTATATATTTTTAGTAGAGATGGGGGTTTCACTATGTTGGTCAGGCTGGTCTCGAACTCCTGACCTCAAGTGATCTGCCCACCTCAGCCTCCCAAAGTGCTGGGATTATAGGCATAAGCCACTGCGCCCAGCCCATCAATCTTAAGATTTTGTTCACATCTCATTTTTCAAAACAAACTTTATGTTCTGAAGGAAGCATATTGTACTTATTCATCTGAGATCCCTTATGAGAAAACTTTTTTCTTATAACTGAAGACATAAACAGTGATTTTCAACCCTTTTTTTTTTTCTTACTTAGAATTTTTTATCCAAAAGTCTTATGCAGAACCTGGATTTAAAATAGGCAGAGGTAGGCTGCTTTACCTGACATCCCTGGCAGGTGGCAGCCCACCAGTGACTTTCCTCATGGCTCCTTTCAGCTCCCTGTAGCTGTCTCTGTGCCACCTCCCAGGAAGCTTAAATTCATGCTTCACGAGTTATCATCAAGTCAACTCTGGACCGTGCAAAAGTCTGTCCACAGCCAGTGATTTCTGAGCAAGCGCTGCCCAGGGAGATGACAGCCAGGGCCACACTAAGGAATGTGGTGGCTTGGGCCAGGTGAAGGAACCTTGTAGTTCTCAAGCAGAGTCCTGTCCTCCAGGCCGGGCAGAGGGGGTCCTTGAGGGAAGAGCCCCAGAAAGTTTCCCTGAGCAGCCATTCCTGTTTGTTGCAGGCTTTGCTCCCCCAAGACCTTGACCAAGAAGTTGATATACCTCATTGCCAGGCGAAGCGTTTCATTTTTGCTCAGCTTTTTGTCTGGAGGGTGAGTGGGGATGAGCTTCCTCAGCTTGGCAAAGGCGCTGTTGACATTCTGCTGCCTCCACCGCTCCCTGGTATTTGTGAAGATCTTCCTGGTCATGTTTGAGTTCCTGAGATGGAAAGAAAAAGGGCCCTCAGGGCCAATATCTTATAAGAGGCCTGATTGGGATCACGTGTCCTGCCAAGAACCTGAGATGTTAGATTTTCTCGACTCAGAGCTTAGGAGATTCATTTCCTCAATTTCAGGTTTTTTGACAAGAGAAGAAACTGTCGTAGAGAGGGGAAGGTAAGAACAACACCCTTCAGCCTTTCTCCCTGGCTATTTTGAAGCCTCCAACTGAAAGACTGCTTTGTCCCAATACTCCTATTTCTTCCTTTATAACCAAGCCTTTCTAATTATTCGGAATCAGGTACAATATTGATTGAGTTTATGTGTGAATACAATATATGTTTGGCCAATAGAAAGTTTTTTTTTTTTCTTTTTTGAGATGGAGTCTCACTCTGTCACCCAGGCTGGAGTGCCATGGCACAATCTCAGCTCACTGCAACATCCAGCTCCTGGATTCAAGCAATTCTCCTGCCTCAGCCTCCAGAGTAGCTGTGACTATAGGTGCCTGCCGCTATCTTTGGCTAATTTTTGTGTTTTTAGTAGAGATGGAGTTTCACCATGTTAGCCAGGCTGATCTTGAAGTCCTGATCTCAGGTCATCTGCCCGCCTTGGCTTCCCAAAGTGCTGGGATTGTAGGCATGAGTCACTGCACCCAGCCACCAACAGAAAGTTGAGTATGAATCAACACTGTATTCTCAGAATGAAGCAAAAAAACAAAACGATTCTAGGTTTCATTAATAAAATAAAATTTGGAATGGAGAAGATAATACAGCTCTCTTGTTAGCTGGCAGACCCCACCCAGTGGATTCAGCCCCTCTCTGTAAGAACAGAAATATCCAGACTGGACTATATTTAGGGGAGGAGGAACAGAGTGATGAAGGGTCTTGAAACCGTGTTGTTGGGGTATTTAGTCTCACAAAAATGAAAAGACAAGTCGCAGGTGGGAGTGGTCTTTTGGCGTGGATTCCATAGTAGATACTTGGGCCTCTTCGGGGCTGCACTGGATGACCTTTCCAAGTCTAGAAGAGTGGTTTATCATCATATACTGCCAAGTATTATGCAGCCAGTTTTCACTCTTAGAGGCATGGACCCCTTTTTTTCAGGTGGCTTGGATTAACATGTGTTATAGGAACACTTGGGATGCACTGGCAAACAAGCCAAAGGCCAGCCTCAGGCAGGTTGGTATTTTGGCTTACTGCTATTGGTCTGCTGCCTGCTCCACGCTCAGCTCCCCGGGCACTGAGCCCTTTCTAGTTCTCTAAAGAGTCATGAATATTCTCAACTCTACCCTTTTGCACATTGTCGTTTTCTGTTTTGCATTTCCTCCCCACTCTCTACTTACCTATTTCTTTAAAGAGCAGTCAGATCTTAACTTTCCACCAAGCCCTGACTCTACAGGAGTCTTCAGAGAATTCAGCCATCAGTGGAGCCATATGCATGGTGGTCAAGAGCACAGGCTCCAAGGCCAGAACCCTGGTTTGGCTGTTGGTTCTACTCCCCCCAGCTGTGTGACCTTCAGCAATCTACTTAACCTCTCTGTGTTTCAATGCCTCATAAGTAATGATCAGTTCAGGGGTACTGCATCATCGTGAGGACACATAAAATGATGCACATAAAGCACCTTAGCTCAGTGACTGGCGCATAGTGAAGGCTCAATAAATATTTAATGATTGGCCTGGCTCTATGGCTCACACCTGTAATCCCAGCACTTTGGGAGGCCAGGGTGGGCAGGGCATGAGATGAGGAAATCGAGACCATCCTGGCCAACATGGTGAAATCCCGTCTCTATTAAAAATACAAAAATTAGCCGAGCATGGTGGTGCATGCCTGTAGTAAGAGCCAATCAGGATGCTGAGACAGGAGAATTGCTTGAACCCAGGAGGTGGAGGTTGCAGTAAGTCAAGATCACTCCACTGCACTCCAGCCTGGGTGATAGAGTGAGACTCTGTCTCAACTACAGCAACAAAAAATTAATAATTATTATCTCTACAAATAAAACAGAGAAAAGTAAACATTGTAATTTATCATTTTCTTCCTAATGAAGAAGTTATCATGCAGTAGAGAAGGTCTGAGCTTTGTTTATGTGCTCTTTTGATTCACTTTACAGGAACATATGGGTGTGTGTGTGTGTGTGTGTGTGTGTGTGTTTGTATGCAGAGCATAAACCTGGAAGGATTCAGGACAAACTGTCAACAGTGGTTCCCTGGGGGAGGACAGTAGATTGGGAGAAGAGAAAAAAGGGAGAGAGACTTGTGGTGTTTTATTCTGTATGCCTTAGTATTGTTTTATATATATACACACACACACACACACACATACATATATATGTAAATATATGTATATATATGTATTTTTTTTTGAGACAGCATCTCACTCTGTTGCCCAGGCTGCAGTGCAGTGGCACGTTCTTAGCTCACTGCAACCTCCGCCTCCCAGGTTCAAGCGATCCTCCTGCCACAGCCTCCCGAGTAGCTGGGACTACAGGTGCGTGCCACCATGCCCAGCTAATTTTTTTGTACTTTTAGTAGAGACGGGGTTTCACCATGTTGGCCATGTTGGTCTCGGTTTCCTGATCTCGTGCCCTGCCCACCCTGGCCTCCCAAAGTGCTGGGATTACAGATGTGAGCCACCACTCCCAGCTGTTTTATATTTTTATAAGAAATTATTCATATATTATTTGCTTCATAATAGAAAAAAAAATGTTTTAAATGCCATGGGCTTTAGAGCAGAAACACCCAGCTTTGACTCTCTACTCTCAATTTCCTAGTTATCAGCTGACTCCTCGAAGCCTCGGTTTTCCTCTCTGGAGGGAGATACAGCCATCTGCAGGACTTTCCCGAGGATTACATGAAATGCATTATAAAGTGTCTGGCACGTGGGTGCTAAATAAATGCAGCAATTTCTTCTCTATACACATGGAAAGCATCATTGTTGCAAAGAAAAGCATTTTTCTTTCTCTCTGTGCTTTTTTAAAAAAACTATTTTTGGTAGAGAGAGGGTCTCACTGTGTTGCCCAGGCTGACTTGGAACTCCTGGCCTCAAGCAATCCTCCTGCCTCAGCCTCCCAAAGTGCTGGGATTACAGGCCGACCACAACACCAATTGCATTTTTCAATCATCTCTGTGCCCCCGGGACATTTCCCCATCCCAGCTCCTTTCCTGTTGCCTCTCCTGCTTGTGTCTGAGTTGCAGAGTCCAGTGCTATGCTGCGAATTCACAGTGAACTGGAAGAACTGCAGCCCAAGGTCACTGCATGGCTTCCGGCTCCCTCCACTGTCTACTTGGACCCACATCCTCTCTCTGTGGAGACATTCCTAGTTGGACCCACGGACCAATTACAATACTATGCACTCCAAGCTTTGGGACCAACATTTACTGAACCAGGTATAATGCTTGCTGGCAAGTGCTGAGAGGCTGGCTGATTGTTTTGACGTGTGAGGGAAGCACTGGGACTACAGGAGTGGAGCAGCAGCAGCTAACCAGGAACTCTAGCAGGCTCCCAGGCAGGCCAGGTCCCCTTCCAAAACTGAAAGGGGTGGGCCAGGTGATTCCCAAGGCCTCTTTCTACTCAGAAATGTCACAATGCCTCGCCCACTGCCTTTTTTTTTTTGAGACAGATCTTTGCTGCTGTCACCCAGGCTGGAGTGCAGTGGCCAATCTTACAATCTTGGCTCAATGCAACCTCTGCCTCCCAGGTTCAAGCAATTTTCCTGCCTCAGCCTCCCAGGTAGCTGAGATTACAGGCACCTGCCACCATGTACAGCTAATTTTTGTATTTTCAGTAGAGACAGTTTTTCACTATGTTGGCCAGGCTGGTCTCAAACTCCTGATCTCAGGTGATCACCTGCCTCAGCCTCCCAAAGTGCTGGGATTACAGGCATGAGCCATCATGCCCAGCCCCATTGCCTTTTATCTAACCTAAGTCATTTCTGAATAACCTGACCTCTCATATTACTAGGAAAACATGAATGTTGTCAGAACTATACCCAAGTATACCTAAAATGTAAAAGTTTGAACCTGAATCAAGGGGATTTTAAGGTAGAAAACTATCCAGTTTTGTTCACAGGGACATTGGCCAGGATTGTAGGAGCAAAGTTACATTCACACTTCTCTTATCAAAAGAGGGTCTAGTTCATTCACTAAGCCAACCGTAGTCCCATGGGGGGTCTTTTTCAAGCTGGGAGGAAAAAAGATTAGGCAGGATAAACTAACTGCAGTATTCTTTTCTAAGAGGGCTCTATCCTATTGTATTAGAAACAGACAGAAGAAAACAGAGAAGACTGGCTTCTAAAATGTAGTCTGCCATCCTAGGAGGTGCTTAATCATTCCTTGTTGATTTATCCTCAAGTGTGTTCCTCTCCTTCTCCACAGGGGAAACAGAAATCAGTGATTTAACAAGCTGGAAAAGCTCAAAGTAGAGGTCACTGGAAAATCAGTGCAGTACTTATTAAATCAAAGGAAAATTGCATTTAGTGTTTTTCCAGTTGCAAGGACTGATTGCTGCTAATCGTGATTTCAGAGTAACGTAAGAGCTAAAAAAAAAAAAATACACTAAATGCCACAAAATCAGAGAACATCTGATAGATGCCAAAACAGAGGCAAAGCATTTAGGCCACACAGGGAATCAGCGGTACAGCCTGTGTCCCAGAACTGGATATTCATGCATTTACATCACTATTGAGGACTCCTGCTGGGTCAGGGTTCATAACCTTTTTTGTACCATGGACCCTTTTAGCAGTCTGGGGAAGCCTAGGAACAGATTCCTTTTCAGAACAATGATTTTAAATACATAAAGTAAAAAGGCTTTGGATCCCATCTCACAATAATTATTTTAAGTCCATAAATTAAAATATATAGACACAGAAAATAACCAATTATTTTTAGTAGTTGTTAAAATAACTTAAAATACAATATAGCAATACATGTGCTTCATTTTTAACCCATTAAATAACTAGACATTACGATAATCTCTAAAAAGTGAATGTAGGTGTTGTTTTCAAAAGATCTGCAACATCTGTGACATGAAATGCATGTATTTATGATTTCTACTGGTGACAAATTCACTGCCATGGCTAATACTACTATAATTTATTAACCATATTCATAAATAAAGGAAATGCTATATTTCAATGAAAGGTTAGTGGAAGTAAAGATGTAATTTTTCTCCAGCCAAATTCATAGAACCCCTGAATTCCATCTACATATCCCTGGGTGGATGGGGGTTGTGCGCCCAGGTTAAGAATGCCTAGGTTGGAGGAAAGTCAGGTAGAAACACCAGGAACATGGATATGCATAAATTCTGTTTATATTGTTGCTACTGAAGGTAACACATTAGCAGAGAAAAGGAGGACACAGTCCCCTAAGAAGGTGACCAATGCCCCTAACAAGAGCTGCTACTTTTTGTGCCAGGGGTTCCTGGACACGAAAAGGGGCGTCGGCAGGGAGCGGGGTGGGGCGGGGCTGGGTTGGGGCTGTCCCAGACATTCGCTCACATACAGTTCTTTCTACATTCTGCTTTAAAAGTCTCTTCCTGGCATTTGGTCCTGTGCATTTGTCTCTTCCTTCACCTTGCTCTTGAAAGTAAGTGAAAATACTCAACAGGAAGGGTGGTTTATGTAGTTAGATCGGGGAGCAGTGCTTCACCTCCAACACTAGGCACAGCTTGCCTTTTGAAGTTATTATAGACATAACACAAGTTCATTTAAGAATAAAAATATCAAGCATACACATGTGCCTGAAGTAGAGCAGAAAAGGCTCCCTACCTCTCTAGCTACTCAAGTCTCACTCCCCAGGTGCAGCCAGTTTGGTGTATTACACCCCAACCTTTAAAATCACCATATGTATTATGCAAGTTACTTTTCTCACTTACACAACTGTGCGTGTTGATATATTAAATCAGCACACAGTATGAATACTGCTCTTTGGCGCGGTTCACGGTAGCCTCACACTGGGGGAACCACCTGTTCTAAGACGCACGCAACACCTGCACCTCGCGGCCTGGACGCACGTGGAATACCCCGTCCAACCGGCCCAACCTTCTTCCCTTGCCAGCTGCACTTCTAGGCCCTTTTCTTTTGGTTTTTACGTTTGCTCCCCCTGGCAACTCATCGCCTTGCCTACTAAGTATTTCGGGAGTCCGGGAAAGCATCTCGTGGCTGAAGTTTCGAATCTGCCAGGTGTCCGGGAGGGGCTCCGAGACGCGCGAGCTCCTTGAAGGGCTCTGGGAGATGCGCTGCCGGGAGCGGCACAGGAGGTTCCCGGCATCACGCTTGAAAGCGACGCGGCCCCGCCAACACGCTAGGAAGTCGGCCTGGCACCCCCGGGGCCGAGCCACCACCCCTGCCCCGCGGAAAGTCCCCGGGTCTTCCCACCGAATTGGCTCGGTGGCTGCTACCAAGTCTCCGCCGCTCCCCTGCCCTCCCGGGTGAGTGTGAGTGTGGCTCAGCGAGAGACCCGCAGGCCCACGAGCCCGGCCCTGGTGGCGCCCACGTCCCCCCGGAGTCCACGCACCTCCTCGCCAAGAGCCCGCGCCGTCGCCGTCACCCTCGCCGGCCGTGTGCGCCCTCGCCTGGACACCGCGCCGCCGCCTTTATAGGACACCGCCTTTTGTCTCGCGAGCTCTGGGGGCCCCTTCCCGACGGGGACTCCCACCGGTTCCTCCCCATTCCCCGCGCCCTGGCTTCCCGGATCAGCCCGCTCTTGTGTTCCAGAAAGGGAGCAAGGGAGGAAAGAGAGCCCCGTCTTGTGTGAGACTTGGGGGCGGTAAGGGGGTCCTGCCACACACCTGGGCTAGGGGAGCCGCTTACCCACCTCCTTCTCCAACACATTCAAACCTGGGAAAGTCGGTATCCACTGTTAATTCATCAGTTGTTTATTAAGCCTCAGTGAACCTCCAACTGGAGTTCAGGAACCACTTGCTTCAGAGTCACAGGTGGGGAAGGAGGATCCCATCACCCACAAGCCAGACCCACGAAACCAGGAGTTTTTTGGGGGTAGGGGTGTGGTCCAAAATCTGTATTTTTAAAACCTAAGTATTTCAGGAGATTAAGATGCACAGCAGAATTTAAGTCACTGTACTGGGCAAGGTTCCGAATTTAGCCATCTGTTTCCACAGTGCCCAGTGAGGGAGGGGCCTCCTAATGGGTCCTCCTGCTTCTGCACTTGCCTCCTTGTCTGTTCTCCAACATCATCCAGAATGATGCTATGAAAACACAAGTCAGATTCTGGTCACTTCTCCGCTCAAAACCCCATAGTGGCTCTCCATTTCACTGGGTTAAGCTGAAGTCCTTGTAAGGTGCCCGGACAGCCGGGCGCGGTGGCTCAAGCCTGTAATCCCAGCACTTTGGGAGGCCGAGGCGGGTGGATCGCGAGGTCAAGAGATCGAGACCATCCTGGTCAACACGGTGAAACCCCGTCTCTACTAAAAATACAAAAAATTAGCTGGGCATGGTCGCGCGTGCCTGTAATCCCAGCTACTCAGGAGGCTGAGGCAGGAGAATTGCCTGAACCCAGGAGGCGGAGGTTGCGGTGAGCTGAGATGGCGCTATTGCACTCCAGCCTGGGTAACAAGAGCGAAACTCCGTCCAAAAAAAAAAAAAAAAAAAAAAAAGGATCCCGGACATACCTTTTACCCCTCTGCCTGTCTCTTCTCCCTGGGGCTCACTCAGTTCTAGCCACTCTGGTCTTTGTTGTTTCAGGAATACACCAGACACTCTCCTTCCTCCAGGCCTTTTGGCTGACTGTTTCCTCTGCCTTAAACACCTCCCTCAGATAGCCACGATTCCCTCCCTAACCTCCTTTCATTCATTCAACACATTATTATTGAGCCTATCATGAGCTAAGCCCTGTTCTAGTTGCTGGAGGCACAACTTCAAACAAAGCAGATACAAGTCTTTGCTCTCAAGGAGCTGACATCTTTAGGTCTTCACTCAAATATCACCTTCTCAGTGAAGTCTCTAACCACAATATCTAAAATTGCACCGTCTGTCTGATATGCTAGCAAGCCTGTAACCCTACCTACTCCAGAAGCTGAGGCAAGAGGATAGCCAGAGGCCAGGAGTCTGAGGCTGTAGTGCACTATAAATAGCACCTGTAAATAGCCACAACACTCCAGCAGTCAACATAGTGAGACCCTATCTCATAAAAAAAAAAAAAAAAGAAAAATTAATTTACACACACACAGCATCTTCATCCTTGTTTGCTTTATTCTTAACACTCCTCCCCACTTAGTAATATTTACTTATCTTCTCTGCCTCTTCCCCACCCCGTCTACTCCCAGTGAATAGGTGTTCATCAAATGTTGATTAATGAATGAATAAGTAATGAATTCCTAGGTACCACCGTCTCTGAAAGATCTGGTATAGGATCTGGCACGATAAATTCACAAATGCATTAAACCTTAGCGGATAAGAGCAAAGCGCTCCAGAGTTACATTACCCAAGTGGAAATGCCTTGTCTATTCACTTATGTGATCCTAGGCAAATTATAGAATGTATGCTTGCCTTAGTTTCTTTATCTGTAAAATGGGGACAAAGACAGAATTGTGAGCATTAAATGAGAAAAAAGAAGGTAAGGCATTTAGCAGTATGCCTAGCACAGTCGGTATATTGTATATTTTATTGTGGTCCATTGTATTATTGTTAATAACTATTGGCTCCCTTCCCTGGGAGAGGATTATATAGCCCCATTCACTGCCATGTGATTGACAGCCCCTCCCTGTAAGTGGCGGGACTATACCTCCCTGCCCTATTGCCAGGCTTGACCATACGACTTGCATCAGCCAGCAGAATGTGAGCAGCCCTAATGTTGCTCATGATGAAGCTTTACGAGGGGCTGCTGGACCTGGCATGGTAGTAATCCCAGCACTTTGGGAGGCTGAGGCGGGCAGATCACTTGAGACCAGGAGTTCAAGACCAGCCTGGCCAACATGGTGAAACCCCATCTCTACTAAAAATATAAAAAATTAGCCAGGCATGGTGGTGCATCACTATAATTCCAGCCACTCGGGAGGCTGAGGCAGGAGAATCGCTTGAACTTGGGTGGCAGGGGTTGCAGTGAGCCAATATCATGCAACTGCATTCCAGCCTGGGGACAAAGCAAGATGCTGATTGGGATTGCTGGATAGGCTCAGCCACGACAAAGTTATATTTGGGGTTGCCTGTGCAGCCTGGACGCCACGGAGCAAACCCACAACCATCTATAGCCCTCATATAACATGAGTGAGAAATCAATCTTTACTGTCTTAAGTCACTGAGACTTTGGGGTTGTTTGTCACACCACCACCCACCTTACCCACCTCCAAAACAAACTAACAATACAGTTTTATTATAAATTAAAATGTGTTGGATAAATTGCTGCGTTATGGTGGTAGGCGGGGAGTGCGGTAGGATGGGAGGTGGGCCCGAAGGTGAGGAAAGCTCTGTATCTGTTTTCAAGGTACTAACTGTATTCGAAGGGAGAAGACATGACAATGTGACTAATATAAGATAGACAGTCCGGCATGCGAGAGTGTGAAATTAGAGTTAGGGATAGAGCGGTAGATTCTAGCTGGATCACAGGTTGCCCATGGGAAGGATGGCATTTAAACTAGGCCTTGGAGCAAGGGTGGCTCTGACATTTGTGGGGTCCATGACAAGGGTACAAATGGAGACTCCATCCCCACCCACATTCTTTTCCCACCTGCTAGCTCTGTCCTTTTCTGTGAAGGGCCTTGTTGTGAATATGATGTGAACTAGCCCACATGGGCCTCAGGAATAGCCCTATCTAGGCCCTGGAAATGGGCTCACAGCCATTTGAGCAGAAATTCAGGGGTCCCAGATACCCAGAATATGTTCCAGAAGGTAGGACATGGGGGTTGGGGGTTGGGTGAGCACTGGAGGAGGGCCAGAACAGGGCCATCTAAAGCACAGTGTCCAGGGCAGGGGCTCTGACTGCCTGGGTGGCTGGTGGAAGGGTAGTAAAGGCTGGGTAGGAATTATAATACTAGTGTAGGAGTGGAGGAGGGCAGCCCAGGCAAACACAACCGTGTGCTTTGAACATGGGAACAGTATGTTTAGTTACAGGTCACAGGACTCATTCTGGTGGCAGTATAGAGGATGGATTGGAGGGTGGATTAGAGAAAATTAGTTGGTCAAAAGCGATCTTTAGAAACATAACCTAAAGCCAGACATGGTGGCTCATGCCTGTAATCCCAGCACTTTGGGAGTCCAAGGCAGGTGGCTCCCCTGAGGTCAGGGGTTTGGGACCAGCCTGACCAACATGGTAAAAACCCATCTCTACTAAAAATACAAAAATTAGCCAGGTGTGGTGGTGCATACCTGCAATCCCAGCTACTTGGGAGGCTGAGGCATGAGAATTGTTTTGCTTGAGGCAGAGGTTGCAGTGAGCCAAGATCACGCCACTGCACTCCAACCCGGGCGACAGAGTTGAGACTCCATCTCGAAAAACAAACAACAAAAACCTAATGTTTGCAGTCATTTTCCCCGATTTGCTCCTCTTTCTGCTCCTCTGTTCTACCTATATGGCAATTCTGATACAGCAAATGTTACATTTTAAAGCAATAACCAGTATTAATCTTCACCTTAGCCAAAAACTGTAAGGTAATATTTTTTTCAATGGCATATTTTACAGCTGAGAAAAAGAACTGTGGTAATAGTGCAGCAAGATTGGAAATGTGTGATGCTAAATGAAACAATAAGCTGTCAAATAGGATCTGTGTGCAAATGGTCAAGGACTGAGAGAAAGGACAGGGGCTGCAGAGAAAGGAGCATGATTGTGTTGACATACTGGGACCAGGATTGATGTTTTTTTCCTTTCAAAATGTTCTTAAATGCTATTGTTGGTTTTATACTTTTAGAAGCTGGGGAACAATCTTTGGGGCATCATTCCACTAGCAGTGATCCTTCAGAGTGATGAGTCCTCTCCCATACCAGTGTCCCAATGTAGAGAATTTGGGGGCTAGGACCTGCAGGGGAAGGGGTTGAAGTAGGAATTTACATAAGCCGATTATTGGGGGATTAGGTTTGGGCAGCTAAACGCCTCTGTGTGCTTGAGCTAAAACCCTTACTATTCATGGCTCTCACCGCCCCCTGGAGAGACTGCACCTGCGAGCTCCTGGGGAGGAAACAGAGGGCTGGGGAGGGAAGGGCAGGTCACTAGGAGAGCTTGGGCACTGTCAGGCTTTCTGGTTCTCCTGGTTTAATTGATATGTCTGGATTAGCCTGTGAATCTTTGCCTTCTAGTCCTATATACAGGGGTTGTCAGTTTCAGGAAAGACCAAACCTTGAATTTTTGTTATTTATTTAATTTATTCATAAAAGTAGAGACGGGATCTCACCATCTTACCCAAGCTGATCTTGAACTCTTGGACTCAAACAATCCTCTGGACTTGGCTTCCCAAAGTGTTGGGATTACAGGAGTCAGCCACAGCCATGGCCCAAACTTGGAACTTCTGGAAGGGATTTCTGCCATCCTAAGTGGGTGTGGGCCAAGACTGTTTTGGCTGGAGGTCAAGCATCAGCCTTTGCCACTCTTAAAACTCTCTTCTTCCCTCCTCCATTCTTGACCCTTTACCAATCTCCAATTCTATGTATTGAGGCCCCTATTCATCCATCATCTCTCCATTTATCCAGTCATTTATTCATCTCTTCTTTCATCCACCTATTGTGCATGCATCCATTAATTTATTAAACAGATGAATTAGCTGGTTCTTGATATTTAATACAATTTACTAGTAAATCCTTCTAGGTAGGTTTTGTTCCTTCATGTGTTCTGTCTCAAATTAATTTTGGCACGTTGACATATAATTTTGGACATTTTCTGATTCATTAGAAGAGTGTTATATTCAGTTATTCAGTTACTTTCTAAAATCTCTGTATTTGTTTTATACCTTCTCATGCCTCATGTTATGTGTTTATGACTTCTCTTTCTCTCTTCTTGATCCTTGTTGCAAAAGTCTGTCCATTTTATTGCTCTTAAAAATAACTGGCTCTGGGATTTGCTTATCATTTTTATGATTTTCAAATACACTTTCTACCAAATCTTTATTAAATCTGTTCTTTTTATTTATGTTTATCTCCTCTCCACCCTACCACTCTTGGAATGAATGCTTATTTATTTTTACTCTTTCTTGTTTAGTAAGAAAAGCATTCCAGGATGTGAACTTTCTTCTGATATACCTTTGGGGATATCCCGTTTTCATTTGCAGTATCATTGTCCTTGGTTTCTAATGTCTGTTGCTTATTTTTCTTTTTGAAAGTGTTTTTAAATTTTCTTGTGTTTTTTGGCAACCATTTGCAATTAGTTTCTAATTTTGTTGCATTATAGTGAAAGATATGCCCTGTATGTTTTTTGCTTGGGTATATTTATTGAGCATTTCTTTCCTCTTTGGTAAAACATACATTCAAATTTTATAAATGTTTCATAGGTACTAGAAAAGGAGATATATTCTCTGTTTGAATGGCAAAATGTCCTTTTACACATCCATTAAATAAATTTATATTCTTGGAAGTTTTGATCTACTTGATCTATTCAAGAGAGCACTGTGTGAAAATCTCCCTTTACTATTTTGTGTCTGTTCTTTTTGTTTTTCCAGGAGTGTTTGCTTTAGATCTTTACATCTTTTGATGCATTGCTTTTAAAGCATAAAGACCCATGGAAGTTTTTTTATTGACTTAGAGGATTGTAGCCTATATCAGTATAGAATGTCTTGCTTTTTATCATGAATTTCATTTTGTTTATTATATTAATATTACAACCCCTTTTGAATTTGCATTTTCCAAGTTAAACTGTGTCCACTCTTTACACTTAATTTGTGGGTGTGTGGGAGTGACTCTTGGTTGTAAGAAACTCTTTTTGATACATTTCAATTCTTTTAACTCTTTTTTTCTTTAAAGGAGGCCCTACCTCCATGTTGAATTCTTCAAAACAAATCTCATTCTAGTTTACTTGCTACATTATAAACTTCATGAGGACAAAGACTTAGTTTCCTTAATCACTAGACCCCAGGAATTGTGCTCACTTGTGCATAAAAGCTGCTTGATCAGACATTTGTTGAATGAATGCAAGAAAGCTCTTATTTCTTCAGACAGCTGCCTCCAGCCTGCCCTGCTTTCTATCAGCAGACACATAGCTTGCTCTGTGAGGTAATGTTACCAAGGCCATAGAAGGATTATTATTATTATTTTTTGGTTGTTTTTTAAGAAGGAGAGAATATCTTGTCTGCTACATGGAGAGAACAAGAGAAGAGGTGCAGTGGGGGGCCTGGTTAGGATGCTATGAAAGCAATGCAGCTTGATTTGAGGAGGGGGTTGACATTAAGCATCGACTCTGGGCCAGGGACTGAATCCTCTGCCCCAATTATTCAACCTTAAGTTCTAGGTGTCATGCTAGGCATTTCACCCAGGTTTTCTTATTCAATATGAAAAATTATAAATATTAAAGTTACATAACAAGTTATCCTAAACAAAAAAATTTCTCCCAAAGAAGTCAAATAGTAAAACGTACACTTAAAGAAACAAGCATATAGCTGGCTCAGTTTTACTAGTGGTTTTTAGACACACATCTTTTCAGAGCCTGCAGAAGCTGCAAATTCTCACAGATGTTCAAACTACTCCATTCACAGGCCCACAGAGCAACTCAGTGAAAAGCTCACATCCTCCCAGGCTCTTCCTGCCTCCCTCATTCCAACCTCCCTCAAATAAGATAATTATCAAGCAAGTAGCAGCAGGTGAGAGAAAGCAGGTGACACAGGAAACCAGGGCACTTGGAAGGGAGAAATGCACTGATATGGCCAGCATCTCTGCCTGAGCAGTGGGCAATGCACCAGAGGGGTAAGAGCTTTTGTCTTCTCTCATAAGTAAAGGGAGATTTGGTTGTTTTGTGCCATTTTTGGTGACAAAAATGGTTCTTTTCTTAGTCATGACAGAGAAGGAGAGATGCTAGACTCTGGACCAGAGTCTCTGATATACACTGGTTTTATGGCCTTAGACAGGTAGTGGTATCCTGCTGAGCCTGTTTCCTATAACATGGGAATGATAAATACTTATTGATTGGCTATGGATTAAGATAGGATATTGGAAAATGCCAAATAGCAGGCAGTTTCGTGTGTCAGCTAAGAGAGACCTTTGCCTTGGCTCTGGAGGCTGACTGGCTGGTGTTGGCATCCTTGCTTTGATACTATCATAGTTGTCATCCTAAGCAAGTTAACTTATCCCAGACTCAATCTTCTCAGCTATAACTTAGAAATATCATCTCATGGGTTATTGTGAAGATTCAGTGAGCTAATGTATGAAAAGTTAGTGCTTTGGAGTAAATACTGAAAAATAGTGCTAATAGTCATCTAATGGAACCATAGTTACTCAATACACAGTTTTCATTTTATTTTTACTACCAAAAAACTCTATCTGAAAGCTAGACGGCAAATCTAAACACATGCCCCTAACTTCTGCCAGAGGGCACTTTCAGTTTTTTTCTTTCACAGGCGGAATCCAGCATTCTGGCTCCCACCTCTCTCCTTCAAATTACTTGGTTTCTGTGCTGCTCAAAAGTTTTTATTTTTATTTTTCTAATATTTGAAACAAAGCCCAGGGCTGGATGAAAGAGAAGCCAGAGGAAAAAGAAAAACTTCTCTTGAGCATCAGGCCTTTCTCTCACATTTAACTTCCACTCTTCAGCACCCCAGACCCAGGACCCCTTGGTAACACCCACACACCCACATTTCATCTCCAAGACACCTGGTGTTAAAGCCATGAGGGTATTTCTGTCCAGAGCAAATGTTGACTATTGCAGCATAAAGCAGTGGACACAACTACTTCAAGTGAGCCTCCCTTAGTTACCAATTAGAGGGACACAGAGCCCTCGGTGTGCCCAGCTGTCCACCTCTCAAGACCAGGCTGGCTTGGCCTTGACTCCATAGATCTGGGGCTGTGAGTGCTTCTATTTTCAGCCAATAAACCCAAGCACAGTGGGGAAACCAAGGAGAGGTTTTGGGGTGGGCAGGACCAGGTACTGAAGAAAAGAAAGGGCTGGTGTAATTCCCCTTTCCTTCTTTATTCTCTGGTCTTTGTGTAAGGGACATGACTCATCAATGGGTCCATTAGATGAGGATTTAGATGTTCTGTGGGCAGCAGATAAGGGTGCAGCCTACTTGCAGAAAGTAAATTCATTGAATACTCCTCATAAAGTCAATACTGTCAGGCTTATCAGCTGTCCTCATTTCCCACTCAGCTCCCTGGGGACCAGACTTGAAATAAAAGGCCACAGCTCTGGGCGCTGAGATTGAAGGTGCAGGATGGAGCTGGGGAGGGGCCTCTGCCCTCTAGGCTGCTTTTCAGGCAAGTAGGGGAAATCTGCCAGGTCAAGCTGCCCAGAGCCCTCAGCTTCTCAGACTGACAAATCCCAAACCAAATACACACACCCGAAGGATGAGGGAGGCATCCCCTTACTCCTGAAATCCAGCAGATGTTTCCAGGAGGCCCCACTGTGCTTAGGAAAATTAGAGGCTGTCACCTCAAATGCAACCAATAAGAAAACACACAGAGGAAACCTTAATTTCCCACTACTGTAGTTACCTTTGCTTTTCATAACAGATACTTCTCACTACCCAAGAGCACATGCATCTTTTTAGCTGGCGGGGATATGGTTTATTTGCACATT
Source organism: Sapajus apella (assembly GCF_009761245.1). Lineage (NCBI taxonomy): Eukaryota > Metazoa > Chordata > Mammalia > Primates > Cebidae > Sapajus > Sapajus apella. The sequence goes on along the minus strand of NW_022436986.1, from coordinate 11,828,944 downwards.
GCCTGAACTAAACAGGTTACCAGCTGGGGTTTCAGACCTGTTTCTGAGACTCACACTGTAGCTGATGCAGACTGGTTTAACAACATACAAGCTGTGCCTGGCTCCCCTCCCACTCACCGTCCCTATGGTCTCTGCAGGGATTATAGGCTTGCCCAGGCCTCATCAGCCAGAGCTCTCCTACCCAGGCAGCAGAATCTGTCTGGATGGAAATGAGGAACAGTGAAGACAAGATGGCCTCATTTAGTATGGCCCAGAAAGCCACTGGAGTCCCAAGCCTTCTCGTACAGGTAGAGGTAGGGTAGAAGGTCAGTTGTTAGCACAAACTACCCTCCTCCTACAATCAGAGCAACTGCTTTTTACCCTTTGGAGCCCACAGTCTCCAAAGGTGAACAGTCAATAGGGCAATGAGGACTAAGTTAAGACCCCGAATTTAAAATCGCCACTAAGCTTATCTCCTTTCCTGGCTTCTGTTCTCCCTAGCTTCCAGTTATGCCGGGGCATCACCATGTGAAAAGTCTATCCTGTCCTAGTTTCTAACTGAAGTGACAGGGGTAGAAATGGCTCCAGCCTCGTTCCCACATCTCTCACATTGCCTGTATTGTGATGCCCAGCCCTAGCACTGACCATTGGTCTCCACTCCTCCGCTGTGTTCCAAAAATTGCCTTCATGTCTTCCCCACAGTCTAGAATCTCACTGGCTCTCCGGCATCAATTCATCAAACTGAGCTTTTGTCTCGGCTCTCAAAGGCCTATTGTAATTCCCTGGAACTCTCTGGGTAAGACCATGCCTTGTCCTATCGTACTTCCTTTCTTTGGCTTGCAATGCTGCTCTTGAGCTCTACTTTCCAGACCATCTCCGAAGTGTGCTCTGCTCACTTGGCCTCAAGCACTTCCTGATCCTGGGCTCCTTGTGCCCATGTGTAGTGCTGACTGAGAATTCCTAAGAGTGACCTTAATCCACCTAGGGGCCTGTGCCCACCTGACTAAGTTTCTATCCTCTGTCCCTGCAACTATTGGGATTCTAGGGTCTCTAGTCTCAGTGAATTTGGATTCTCCTAAATCCCTGATTCGTCCTTGAAGGGGTTTCCTGGATGTTCATTGAACCTCAGCCCTTAGGACAGTGCCAGTGAGCAGTAACCAGGCCAGAAGCGTTTATTGAAGGTATGATGCTCCTAGTCAGAACTTTTCTCTACTCTCTCACATCCAAACTTTGCAGCAGAATATTCATTCCCTGCAGTCTGTTCCTTGCTCGCTTTTCCAGTCATGTTTTTCACTATTTAGCCATATGGCAGATGGTCTTATTCACTGACCCATAAAGCCTATTCTGTGAATTTACTGACTCCTGTTATTCAGAAATGTTTTCTTTCTTCATTTATTCAAATTTTCTGTTCTTCAAGACCTAAGACTCAGCTGACCCTCAATACCCAGTCCCTGTCCTCCTTCCTGGAGCTTTTTCTAGGCTGAGGTGCTCAGTTGGCCATCTACAAAGTCTAGGACTTTGTCTCCTTGCCTAAGCCTAGTCTTTGAGACTCAATTCCATTAAGTGTTATGTTTTAACCCCACAAACTTTCTCCCCAAAGAATAGGCTTTGTACCTGTGCTCTTGAGGCCAGGGTTGCTTCTTATCACCAACGCTCAGGATAGAGCCTCTAGCCAGGAGGGATCTGAAATACTAATCTTATGGAAAAATTGTTATATGGGATTATCAGGAAAATACAAGTTGATAGGATTTATGCCAAAGGCAGATGTAAAGCCACATGAACATAATATTAACAACAGCTATCATTCACTGAGCATCTACTATGTACTGAGCAATTTGCCAGACACTGCAGATTTCTTTATAATTCTTTTAATAGCCTTTAAAGGTAGGTATTAATTTAGCCCTATTAGTTGAAAAACAATTCAGAACTCAGAAGTTAAAAAGCTAGACCAAGATCACAAAACTAGGAAGTGGGGGACTCTGGATTCCAGTCTACAAATCCAAAACCCTTGCTGATCCCATAAAACCCTCTAGATCTGCATTGTCCAATATGCTAGCTACTAGTTTTAAGTCAATTAAAATGAAACATTTCGTTATTCAGTTACACTTGCCACATTTCAAATACTCAATAGTTACATGTGGCTAGTGGCTACAGAGAGATCGTTTGCAGCATCACAGAATGCTCTAGATAATTCTGTGGTCTCCCACTAAGACATGGGAGAAAAGATGGCTCCTAACAAATTACAAGTGGGATGATAAGACATAATCCTAAAAGGAGAGCTTTTCCCTTGTTTATGAGGTCACATGCCAGAAATTTTTTTTTTTCTGCTAAGCGGGATCTGGCTGGATTAGAGGGTTGCCCAGTTTAGGCTCCAAAACAAACTCTTCCACATTCCCATTATGAGATTTTCATTTCCTAAGACATCTGAAAGACATTTGGTGGTATAAATTTTCAGAACATTGGCCACTCAATTACCTTCCCTGCAAAATTCACTAGAAAATATCCTCCAAATTACTGATATTAACAGAAGAAAAAATTTGAATTTAGAAGTTTTAGGTTTTAAAAGCCTTACTGATAGAGTTGCAGAGAACTAGGAAAAATAGCAGTAGTTGCTAAAGGGCTTTACTGATAAATCTAATTAAAGAAAAGTCAAAGAACACGAATTAATAAAGAGAAAATAAATTATAAAAAGAGGGTTACTAAAATTACAGAGTAAATCAATAAAGAATTGGAGGAAAGGCAAAAACAAAAACCTAAAAACCTGTCTGCCAAAAACTGAGACAAGATTATTCCTTTTTATTATGAAGACTGTCACCTATTATGAATGTTCATAAAATGTTTAAGGACACTCTTTAGTAAAATTGAAGTAAAAACAATGGTGCACAGTATACATTCAAAAAGAAAATCATGAAAGAAGCAAATAGCAGATTTGGTGTTATTATTTTTAATTTTAGCCATTCTAATAGGTATGCAATGATATCTCATGTGGTCATAATTTGCATTTCCCTGGCTAATGATGATGAACTTCTTTTTCATGTGCTTATTAGCCATCTGTATATCCTCTTCAATGAAATGTCTGTTTATGTCTTTGCCCATTTTCTAATTGAATTTTTCAAAAAACTGCTTAATGTTCAGGTTCTTTATGTATTCCAGGTACTACTCCTTTGTCAGATATGCAGTTTGCAAGTATTTTCTCCTAGTCTGTAGCTTGATTTTTCAGCCCCCACATGTGGGCTTTTGCAGAGCAGCATTTTTTCATTTTGTTGAAGTCCAATTTATCCATTTTTCTTTTATAGATTGTGCTTTTGGTGTTAAGTCAAAAAAACAGTGCTTTGCATAAGACTAGATCATAAAGATTTTCTTCCTCTTTTTTCCCCAAAAGGGTTACAGTTTTATATTTTACATTTAAGCGTGTGATCTATTTTAAGTACATTTTTGTACAAGGTGTGAGGTTCATTCAAATTGAGTTTGTCTTTTGCCTATGAATGTCCAATTGCTCTAGCAACATTTGTTGAAAAGTCTATCTTGGCTGGGTGTGGTGGCTCATGCCTCCAATCTCAGCACTTTGGGAGGCCAAGGTGGAGGATAGCCTGGGGCCGGGAGTTTGAGACCAGCTTAGGCAACATAATGAGAGTCCATGTCAAAAACAACAAAAAAACACTAGCTGGTTGTGATGGCATATAGCTGTAGTCCTAGCTACTTGGGAGGCTGAAGCAGGAGGACTCATTGAGCCCAAAGAGCTCAAGTTTACAGTGAACTATGATTGTGCCACTGCACTCGAACCTGGGTGACACAGTGAGATCCTGTCTGTAGAAGAAAAAAAAAAGACGTCTTTCCTCCGCTGAATTGCTTTTGTACTTTTGTAAAAAATCAGTTGGACATATTCATATGAGTCACTCTCTGGTTTGTTTCAGGGATTGTTTACCAATACCATACTGTCTTACCACATTAGATTGCTAGGGCTGCCATAACAAAGTACCACAGCTGAGTGGTTTCAACAATAGAAATCCATTTTCTCACAGTTCAGGAAACTAGAAGTCCAAGACTAAGGTGTTGGCAGGCCTGGTTTCTTCTCAGGGATCCTCTCCTCGGCTTGTAGGTGGCCATCTTCTCTCTATGTCTCTACATGGTCCTCCTTCTGTGCCTCTCCCTGTCCTAAGCTCTTCTAAGGACACTTGTCACCAGTGAATTGGGAATCACCCATATGACCTCATTTTACCTTAATTAGCTGTTTAAAAGCTCTATCTCCAAACACAGTTACATTCTGAGATACTGGGGGTCAGGACTTAAACATATGAATTTTGAGAGATATAACGGAACACAATTCAGCCCATAACAATTACTATAGCTATACAGTAAACCTTAATATTGGGTAGAGTGATCCTTCTTACTTTCAGTATAAGCTGGTTTCAAGTAATAATTAAAAAAAAAATTTTTTTCAGATCAACAATCAACAAGAATTGACAGAGTAAGTAGCCACTGGATTTCAAAAAACAAGGATTTAAGATCTGTGTTACCTCTGAGTTGCAGCTTCCTCACCTGCAAAACAAGGCATAATAACATCTACCTTGTAAGATCAGATGTGGTACCAATTGAAGTGCAAGAATGAACTTAGGTCTTCTGATGCCAAATCTTTGTTACTTTTTCCTTGTAAAGATTACTTGAGATAGTCTAGAGAAATAAAGTTACCACATACATTTTAAAATAAATTTGTCTATGTTTACTAAAAACCTTGCTGAGATTTTGACAGGAACTGCATTAAACCTATTGATCAAACCGAGGAGAACTGACATCTTTATTGTGTTGCTTTCCAATCCATGAACATGGTATTCATCTCCATTTATTTAGGTCTTTGACTTCATCAGCATTTTTAACATACAAATCTTGTATACAATTTGTTAATTTTATTCCTAAGTACTTCATTTTCTTTGGGGTGACTTTAAATAGTACTATGTTTTTGTTTTCACGTTTGCCATTTGAATATAGAAATGCAATTGCTTTGGGGGAACTGGTCTTGATCTTGTATACTGTGATTGTGCTAAACTCACTTATTAGCTCGAGGTGTTTGCTTGTTTTAAAATAAATTCCTTGGTATTATCTATGTAAACAATCATGTCATCTGCAAATAAAAAGTTTTTAAAAATTTCTTTCTTTCCAGTCTGCATGTCTTTATTTATTTATTTATTTATTTATTTATTTTTGCCTTATTGCAGTGACTAGCACTTCTAGTATGAGGCTGAATAAGAGTGGTGAAAGCAGACATACTCGCCTTATTCCTAATCTTAGAGAAAAAACATTCAGTTTTTTTGCTATTAAGAAAGACGTATAGGCTTTTAAAAAATGTTCTTCATCAAGTTGAGGTAATTCTATTTTTAACTCACTGAGTTTTTCTCATGAATGAGGGTTAGATTTTGTCAGACTCCTTTTGTGTCTATTTATATGATTTTCTTTACTTTGTTGATATGGTGCATTACACTGACTGTTTTAAGACTGAACTAGCCATGTACACCTGAAACAAACCTTACTGTTTATGACACTGTTGGATTCAGAGCAAACTAGAACTTTTTACTCCATGTCACATGGTTTTTCCACTCCACCACAGTTACTTTTAGCAATTTTGACATCAGCTCAACTCCTATAAAAGACCTTTCTAGTTCTTTCTCCCTGAAATATGTTATAATTCCCCATGGTGGCTGTTTCCTCTTACTTCAACAAGCTAATAAACCTAACTTTGTCTGATTACAGGTGTGTTTCTGGTGGTTTTTGGCTGGCAGGTTTTATCTCTGAGAACTTGGATACCAGGCATATGTGTACAGACTACTAGGGTCCCCAGAGTTGAATTTTAGAAATACTGTACTGGTGAAAAGATTACTATTTTACCAGATTATTTATGACTGTTAGTGTCTGTTATTTTTAAGGCAAGTCTCAAAAAATAAATACAAAATATCTCAAGAGATTAGAAAAATTTTATCATCATCCCAAACTGGATTATATATTGAAATTCTGACAAAAATAATATTATTTCAGATATTTTTAAGTAGTACCACAAACTATCTGTACCTGAATATAAAACCAAATAGTAAACTGGCAAGTACACACTGAATATATTCATCTTTAAAATATCACTTTGTTTAGAAATTCATACATATGTTTTTGTAGTTATGAAGTGGAAGACACACAAATATCTACATAAGATTTTCATTTAGCAAACATATGAACTATTCCCTATGCTTTCAATGAATCATCAGAAGGCTAAAAATCCTGTTAATTTTTTCAAAGGTGCACGAAATAATATTTCATTTCCAATAGCAAAATATAGTACTTCTAATTTTCCTTATACTCTCTTTCAACCCTACTGTGAGAACTGCTTATAATTATATGGCAGCTTGTTAATGGGTCCCTACATAATCTCTGTATGAGGTTGGGTTAGGAGGTGCCAAGGGGCATTCTAGGGTAGAAGTTATGACAGTACAAAAGCAGAGATTTCTCTTTCTCCCCTTCCTTCCTTCCTTCCTTCCTTCCATCAGTCCTTCCCTCCCTCCCTCCATCCCTCCCTCCTTTCTCTCTCCCCCCTCTCCTTTCTCTCTCTCCCTCTCTCCCTCCATCCCTCCCTCCTTTCTCCTTCTCCCTCCCCCCTTTCTTTCTCTTTCTCTCTCCCTCCCTCCTCTCTCTCTCTCTTTCAACAGACTCTCACTCTGTTGCACACAATCTTGCATCACTTCAGATTCTGCCTCCTGGGTTCACATGATTTTCCTGCCTCAGCCTCTGGAGTAGCTGGGGCTACAGGTGCCAGCCACCACCCTTGCCTAGTTTTGGTATTTTTAGTAGAGACGGGTTTCACCATGTTGGCCAGGCTGGTCTTGAACTCCTTGCCTCAAGTGATCTGCCCACCTTGGCCTCCCAAACTGCTGGTATTACAGGCATGAGTGACCGCACCTGACAGAAGCAGGGATTTCTTATTAGAAAATTTATACTTGCCACTTTAAGCACAGGACCTGTACAAAAGGTATCACCATTGAATTAGTCTTTTTCACTTATAAACTATAATTAGGATTTCAGTCTGATGTGAAGCAGCTTAAAATGGCATCACACCACCCTGGGGATCCTTGCCTAGTTGAGACAGAAAGACAAGTTTGGGGGCAGAAAGTAGAAATGAGTATTTTCAATTCTCCTTTATTAACAATGACACAGGCATTCATCAGCTAAGACAATTAAATAAAGCTAAGTATTCCAGATTTCTTTCTTCTCCAAATCATGGCTTATATCTAATTTCACTAACAAGGAGGTAATGATTTGCATCTAAGAAAGGCTAGAATATTGAAAAAGAAGTCCAGGGGAGAGCAGGCACCAAACCTAGGGAAGTACAGTGAACTGCCTGGGACCAGCAAACTAGGTAGCAATGGGATAATATTGAGACAACTGCTTAATCAAAAAAATGAAAATACAAGTTCTATTGAGAGGAGGCAAACTGGTAATGTCTCTGAATTCATAAACCATACAATTTAATTTGTAATGACTTGACAGAATTTTCTTTTCTTAAGCAAATTCAGTCATGCAACCTCCTGAGTGAAGCAATGTGTTCTGACCCACGGTTTCTATAATTCCATTTGAAGATTAGAAAAGAAACATGGAACTAGAAAATTGCACATTTCTTGAGTACTTACTTAATCCTAGGCCTGAGGCTAAGAACTGTATACTTCATTTAATCCCCCTAAAAACCCTTAGAAGTATGTATCATTTCCCAATTCACTAGGGTGGAAGTAGGGACTGAAAGGGCCCCCACCATAAATCCCACATGATTAAGCTGAAATTCAAATTCAGGCCTAACTCAAAAGCTTGTGGTCTTTTTATGCCAACATATTGTCATCCCTAAGTGAGATGTCAGAGGGGATCTAGCCCAGGTCTTAATGATAGTGGAAGACAAGGAGAAAAGAGGAATAGTTGCTGGGATTTTTCTTGAGAAATTTTCTTGACTGGTCGGTAACTGAAGTTTTTCCATGCCTTAAAACTGTTACAACTAATAACTACATGTTAGAAGGTGGGAATGTGGGACCATTTCTCTGACTGGGTTTTGAGGGAATATTTCTCCTAAGGATTTATAGCATTTAAGATTTAAAAAACGGTTCACTTTCCAGAAAGTGAAACTAGGGGTAAACTTAGAAAAACGTGTAGACATAAGTTTGAGTGAAATTTTAGACTGGAGTGTGGAAGCTCATTCCAAATGTGTTTTCCAGATTTAGCTCTGGTACCCAATGTACAAATTCGTGCTTACCTATGTAATATCTTGCCTATCTATGTGCCATTTGAAGTACTATAGTCGTGTAAGAACAAAAACAATGGTTTGAGATCACAAATTTAAAAAGGAATGAGTACAATCTATTCTTTACTACTTGCATTTATCAGAGAGTATCGATATAAATAATTAAAAGTAGTTTAAATACTAAAAACTAGATACTCTAGTCACCTTTCCAGCCAAGTAGATTAAAAAAATCCTGAAAACTGCAAAGTACTCCAGTTACATCTATTATTTTTGTGTGTCTGAATGAGACCACTACTACCAGGTAAAGGTCCCTTAGGAAAGAAAGGGTCTCATGAAAGGTCACTTTAAAGGGGAAATACTCTTCACATACAGGCATTTAGCAGATTGGTGCTGAGGGTTCCCCTGGGAAGTAGAATGGTGAAGTAGCAATGGGATGCATCTTGAGCTTAGAGAATTGGGTACCAAAGGCTGATGTCTCCAGAAGTGAACTATTTCATTGCCTGGAGAGAAGGCATTTTCCAGATAAAGGTATGAAGGCCGCCCAAGAATTTTGAACGAGAAAATACTTCTCCTTGACCTCTCTGTCATCTTAGGTTTTCAATCTGAACAAAGAGATACTAAGTGGCAGAAATACCCTGAAATTTAGACTCACTGAAGCACCGGATGACTTCTCTGTTAAGCATCTCAAGCACTGTTAAAGATACTGTGTTGTGATGCAAAACAGATATTTGACTAGAAGTCATGGCAGTCTTGGGTTTTAGCCTCAGCTGTTCTTGTTCAGGTCATTCTATTCTGTGTTTATTTAGCTTATTCATTTATATATTTAATCCCTCTTATAAAATAAGTGAGTTTAAAATGAGTATTACATTACGGTCTCTTTTAGCTTTTAAGATTCAAAAGCAGAATGACTTTCACTTAAGTTTTAACTTGCTTTGTGGGGATACTGGCAAACATTCTGTCACCTAGTAGTCACATTGCAGGTTTTGCAGCTAGGGAATCAAGGAAATCAGCTGTCTCACAGAGCAGCTACTCTTAAGGATGCTCAGTTTTGGGAACTATGGTTTTATTCCAGGGGCCAGATATCAGCAGCTGCAGCAGAGGAGAGAAGGACTAGTGCTCCCTGCTTAGAGATGGACTGGGTGGCTACCTGGTTGCCCTGGTTGTCAATTAAGAGGAATCTTACCTCTCAGGATGTCTCTGGAGACATCCATGGGTGCCTAACTACCAACAAGTTGCCAGCTTCCCCAGGTAAACTAAACCTGAAAGTGGTCAGATTAGGAGGTACTGATGATGGATATACCTAACCCAAGGTCTCTGGACACTCCACAGAATCCAACTGTTAAAAAGCATAAGATAAAGTATAGTGAATCAGAATCAGAGGGAAGCCTGGCCTTCAGATTCTAGGGGAAGGCTTCTGTTCCCCCAAGTTAGGGTAGAACCCATGAGCTGAAGCCTGTGAAACCAGAAGACAAGAAAAGTATTTTAGCAGCCAGTAGTCTCTGTAGGGAAGAATATAGAACCTGTGTCAATGGGGCCAACCTGTCTTGGATTTCAGACACTCTTAAGATTTTGTACTCCAGGAACTTTAGATAAAAGGTTAATCTGAACAGGAATGGGTAAACTCTCCTGGCAAAGAATGAGAGTGAGTCCCAATTTGAAATGGGCAGAAATGTGGAGTGTTATGTATTTCTAGATAATGAGCACGAGCAAATGGTCTCCTCAAGTCAGGTGGATTTTGCCCAAAAATGCTATTATTTGTTATATTATTTTTGAACATGAAAATGAACTTAGGGCTGTAGAATTTGGGAATGCACTCTATGGGCCGATTTTCTAGAAAAGAGAAAACTGATTATGATGATACGCCATTTTGGGACAAGTTTGCTGATAATCTTAAAGGTCCACAGAAACCTGCTCATGTTATTTATGAAAGACCCAGTAATTCTGCAATGAGAATGCAACTTAAGACAGGAAGACTGTTGGCTGTCATTTATCAAAGAAGGTTTGTATGTTGCTTTAAAAACTTGGAATGGGGTGGTTGTAGGTTACTTTCCCTAATTGGTTTTCGAGAAAGTCTATCAGCCCATTCCCTCAGACGTTCGGGTTTCCATTTGTGAGACTCCTATTGTGCTCTGGTTTTAGAGGAAAATATGCCAAGCTCCCGAAAGTAGTCCTAAATAGCACAGAGAAGATATAAGATTCAGCTTCCTTTCCCAAAGAGAAAAACAGCAGTGCTTATTATGCCTGCATTTTCCTTTACCTTGCACTTGGAATATATCCTTCGAGTGACTGGTGAGGAGATGGGGGAAACAGCCATCCCAGCTGACTCAGACATCTTGAGGGGAAAAGGAAACTGAAGGGTTCCAGAATGTGTGGTACTTGATAAAGCAGAAGGCTGAGTTCTTGCCCCATAAACAATGAACAGACTGAAAAACTAGGGATGGACACAAACTTTACAAACTCTATGATCTGTGGTAGAGTGAATAGTTGCCAAGTCCACCATTTAGCATCCATTTTGGAGATCCGATATATTAGAAGAGGAGAAGAAACAGGTAGGTTTACATGCCATTTGAATTGGTATATAGACCATAAATCAAAGATATAAAGCTGTGATAAATGAAGATAAGAGTACATTTTAAAAATCAGAATACATTAAAATTTTTATTAATATATTAGTGTCATTAAAATTGGGAGTGCAAGGATTATACATTCAGAAAATATAAAATGTACAAGAATTTCTCATATTTGTATCTAAGAGAATGACTGAGAATAAAAGTGAGTTTTGTGAAATCATGGACTCTCAAAATCATGTCTAGTAGAATGGTCTCACTTGAATGATTTGTCAACAAGTGCCATCAGAGGTCAGTGAAAAATTTCTCACAATGGATGGAAATTTAAGCATTACACAAGCACAGAGTTTCTTCTCACTTCAAATATGAAAACAGTATGTATACAGAAATTTACTTATCTTGACAAATAAGGTCTGATATAAATAAGCTCTCATCTTCCCTAAAACAATGATGCCTTATGCTCTAATTCAATTCCACATAAGATTAGTTGAAAAATAAACCTGATGTCATCTTTTCTTGATGCCACCCAAAGTCTGATCACTTGAATATTAACTCAAACTCCACAATCTTAAAAGTAGCACTAACATATCAGCTTAAATGCCCAGAACAGGAATGGGTTATTCTTTTTAACTAGCATAACCTTCCTTAGCTTTGCCTGGTGAGCTCATCTTCCAATTCAAGCGTTACTTAACATTTTAAAAACCTTTACAGAACTTGAACTCTTCAAAGGGTGGGGGAGGGTTCCCTCAAAGGAAAATCGAGTTGTTTACCAAAGGGAGGAATAAAAGAGGCAGGTATTTGTCTCATTAATCTAGGCTTCTCCACTGTAACCTAGCATTGTATGTGGCACATGAAAATTCCTCAGTAAGTGCTAAATGAAGAATTAAATCAGATGGCTCTGGAGTGACGAAACTTTGTGTCTTCAAACTTATCACTTTTTTTCTTTGGTTCCCACTAATGTTTGACAAATAGGCATGTATCTTTTTAAACAGTTATCTACCTTTTTTTCCAAGAAAGGAATTCTCCCATTCGACCTAGTATCTCAATATAACTGGATAACCTCATCCCACTCAGAAATAGGCCAGATTCCATTGGGTTGCACATTGGGAGGAGAGCGCTTCCAGTCCCATGTCTTTACAGGAATCTTCCAGGTCTTACCATAGTTGGCTTCAATGTATTCGAGGGTTTCACAGGGCACATGAACCTTCATGTCTACAAACTCAGTCCAGCAAAGTGTAAACTTGGGAAACAGGTATCTGCAGCAAAACAGAGGGATTAGACTTCAACAGTGGAAGGTCTGGCTAAGGAATCCAGCTGCTAATGCATTATTGGCTGAAGGATAGTACTCTCCCATAAAACAGCTTTGGAAATAGAGTGGATATTTAATTGTTTTTGACTGTCCAGAACCCCTTTCCTCTTCTAATGTTAACAGTGCCCCAATTTTCCTTCCCTGTTGCAAGTCCACAAGATTGACGAGAGGCTGACCCGATCCCTAAGCTCCAGAGATGGGTAAAAAAGACCCAGGCCAGTAAGTTCGTGACTGAGGCAGCAGCCTTGGGCTTTCTGTTGGAACTATCAAGGAAAGAAGTGTCAAAACAAAAAGCTGTCAAAAGATAGATGAAAATGACCATTTTCTTTTCTTTTACAATCTGGATTTCCCAAGAATACAGAGTAAGCAGGACTCCAAGTTGTATTTCCAGGCTTTTCCTTTGGTTCCATAGCTTATGTGATCCTACCTATGGTTTCTGCCTTTCATCTCAAATGCTAAAGAACGTCTTTAAACCAGCCCAAGAAATACGAGTTACAATGATTTTAACTATATCTATTGTAGAACTAAGTCAATTAGTAAGTAAGTTTCAGAAATTAAACCAGGCTGGGCATGGTGGCTCCCAGCACTTTGGGAGGCTGCGGCGGGTAGATCACTTGAGGCCAGAAGTTTGAGACCAGCCCACCCAACATGATGAAATCCCATCTCTTCTAAAAATAAAAAGAAATTAGCCAGGTGTGGTGGTGTACTCCTGTCATCTCAGCTACTCAGGAGGCTGAGGCAGGAGAATCACTTGAACCCGGAGGGGTAGGTTGCAGTGAGCTGAGATCACACCACCGCACCCCAGCTTGGGTGACACAGTGAGACCCTGTCTCAAAAAAATATATATAAAACAAACAAAAATTAACAAAACATGTTTCTTAAAGGTACTTTGGATCAAGTAAAGTAAATTCTGTATACTATAAAAGAAAGCTAAAACTAGCAGGTCTGTTTAAGTTACATTATAGCTCTACTGTATATTCTGCATTTTTTTTTCTGAGAAATGTTTCAACGTGGGAAGAACTTTCAGTAATGAGGTTTGAAGGGGCAATAGCAGAGATTATAGAAATTTAAAATATCAGAGGATTAAAGAAAGAACAGGGAAAAGCCAGGTTTTAAAATGTAATCATATTGTGGAAATGGGATCTAACTGGGATGTTCTCCAAGAAAAGGTCAGTTCTCATATATTCTGCCTTTGAATATCGTATTTTACCACCAAATGAACATAAAGCCATACATAAAAAGGAGAGGCTGAACAAATTCTAAAGAGAGCAACAACTCCCTTCTACTCAAACCCAGTTAATGGACAATCCCAGCTGGCTACTGTGAAAAGGCAGTCACAGAAAATCTCGTAGCTGAGAAATAAGATACAGCTTAGCCCCACCATCTGCTGGTCCCAATTTTACTTTGCACACTCATGTTCACGGAATTGCTTATTTTGTCATTACACATAACGATCCATCACCAGCCTCCACCCTCTCTAATCAGATGCTGGTTAGCAGAATGTCCACCTGTCTTATCCTATCAAGTTGACACACTGAAGTTGAATTGAGGCAGAAATCATGGTCTATCCTGTAACACAGGCCAGGAAACTTCTCTAAGAATTATCCTTTGTGGTCTCATCCGCTGAAAGAGGGAAAAATAATAATAGATACAGGATAGATACGGTGAAAGAGAATACTACAAATTTTACAAAAGCAATGTTTTGAACAATGAAGGATTTATGAGCAAAGCCAAAACATTTTAAATATATAAACAATGTGAAAATAATTCAAAGTCAATTTAACTCAAATGTTGATTTTTGTACTTAAACAGAAACCTCTCTGAACCCTTTATGGTTTTCTTTTCCCCAATTATTTTTCAATCCATTCAGCAAAAAGAAAATCCCAGCGTCCTAGGAGAAGAGGAAAAATAAACAAACAATAAAATGTAAAAACTAATTATAAAATAGCATTGTGGAGAGGAAGTGAAGGGGGGGTGAATGACACAGAACAGCACATGCCATGTACCCTGTCCAGGCAACCAGTAAATAATGACTAAGACTAAAATACACCATGGGTCTGCAATGCTATCTTGACTTTTAAAGCTAAGGTTAAGTTTAGCTGAGCAGTTTGTACTTTAAGGCCCTGGGATTGGATCCAACATGTGAACAGGTGTAAATTCAGACTAAGGCAACTCTAAATCAGACTACAAGTTTAAGAGATCTTATGACCACAAAAAAATCCTGCCATCCGTTTTATATTTCATGTCACTTTTACTTCATGTTATCTTTACATAAAACAGTAGTTAAACAGTTGGAATAGACCATTTTTTTCCCTCACAGATATCTTTAAAATCCACAGAACTACTTGGTGGTAGTTGGATAATTTCATCAGTTTACATACAATCATTTTAAGTACAATTTATGAACATAACTGCTAAATTAAAAGGAGGTTCTTCCACCATCCTAGAATAACAATGTTTTATTATTACTAGGTTCAGAGAGAGAGACAACATCAACTATAACTGAACCTGACTTTTTTAAACTTAAGTTCTACATTAACTCCAGAGTTGGAGCAGTAGAGCCATTTCTTGACAAGAATTTCCTGCAAAACATAAATGGTTTATTCTCACTACCAATTTTTTCCTCTTCTTTTAACTTTTAATTTCTTCTTCTCATGTTATTCCAGTGCCTAAACCCTCTAGCATATTGTTTAATGGAAGCAGGGCTAGCACGCATTCCTAAGTTTTTTCTGATTTTAACGGAAAGGCTTCTAAAGTTTTATCATTAAACATGATTGCTCACTCTAGTTTTTTTTTACATTCTCTTCATTAGATTAAAGAAATTTCAGATTCCTTTTTTATTTTTTTGAGACAGAGTCTCACTTTGTTGTCAGACTGGAGTGCAGGCTGGAGTACAGTGGTGCAGCCTCTGCTCATTGCAACCTCCATCTTCCAGTCTCCTGCCTCAGCCTCCGGAGCAGCTGGGATTATAGGCGCACACTACCATACCTGGCTAGTTTTTCTATTTTTAGTAGAGACATGGTATCACCATGTTGGCCAGGGTGGTCTTGACCTCCTGATCTCAAGTGAACCACCCACTTCTGCCTCCCTAAATGTTGAGATTACTGATGTGAGCCACCATGCCCAGCCCAGAGTCCTTTTAATCCAAATTTGCTGAGAGGTCTCTTTTTGACTAATTATAAAATTTATCAAAAAATTTTAATCTCATCTATTAAAACAATCATAGTGTTTTTGTTCCTTTAATCTTTTAATCCTTTAATATGGAACCCCTTTAATCCTTTAGTAATTATATTAGTATAATATAGAGAATTATGCTAATATGTACCCACTACAAAATTCTATTCATTTAGTATTTTTTCACTGTATTCACTGAGACAGTAATTTCCCTTACAATTTTTTTTTTTTTGGTATTGTCCATGTCCACTTTTTCTATCACTCTCATAAAATAGTTACTTAGTTTTATATTTTTTTATCACCTGAAATAAGCTGTATAATATAGGGATAATCTGTTCTGTGAAGGCACAATAAAACTTTGCAGTAAACTTTCCAGGTTTTAGTACTCTCTGGTAGGGAAAAGAAGGAGAAAGGAGGATTTCTGATTACTAATTCAATTTCTTGAATGAATGTAGGTTATCTAGATCTTTTTGAGTTGATTTTTCTGGAAAATTTTATCATTTTCACATTTTAATTATCACATTTATTGACCTAGTTATCTACCTCATTTTTTTTTGAGTCAGTGTAACACAGCTGAGTATAAACTAAAGCCAGCCATCCCAGATTTTTATTTTTTCTTAATCAATCTTGCTATTTTACTAGTCTTTAATTTTTTTTAAGCCAGAATTTGATTTTTTGGTCTTTGATAATGTTTATTTTCCATTTCATTAATTTCTTTTCTTGACTTCCTTCCTTCACTTTCCTTGACTCTGTTGTTCTTTTATTTCAGCTGAATGCTTGTTTTTAAATCTACTTTTTCATACTTAATGTTTTTAATGCTTATATACTTATTTCTACCCCTATAATGTTTTGTTTTTTATATTTGAGACAGAGTTTCCCTCTGTTGCCCAGGCTGGAGTGCAATGGTGCCATCTTGGCTCACTGCAACTACTGCCTCCCGGGCTCAAGCAATTCTCATGCCTCAGCCTCCTGAGTAGCTAGGATTATAAACATGTGCCACCATGCCCAGTTAATGTTTGCATGTTTAGTAGAGACAGGGTTTTGCAATGTTAGCTAGGCTGGTCTTGAACTCCTGGCCTTGTGATTCGCCCACCTCAGCCTCCCAAAGTGCTGGGAGTACAGGTGTGAGCCACAGTGCCTGGCTCCAGCCTATAATTTTTAACATGTAGTACATTCATCATCTTTAAGTCTTAAATATGCTATAATTTCTATTATGACTTCCTTTTTAATTCATGAGTTATTAAAGAGGATGTTTTTAAGTTTTCACTCATTTTAAAGATGTCTTAATTGCCAATTTCTAATTTAATTCCATTGTGGTCATAAATGCTATCTACTGAAATAACCATGTAGTTTTTTTTCTTCTTTAATCCATTAATATGGAGAACTATACACAAACAAGAAATTTTTATTAAGGGTTTGAAACTTCTTAAAATTGCCTTTGTGGTATAGTATATGATCAACTTTTGTAAATTTTCTGTTTATAGCTGACAAGAAAGTATATTCACCATTTATTGGGTAAAGACTTTATATGTATAAAGTCAAATAGATCAAGTCTGTTAATTTTGTTCAAATCTTCAATATCTTTACTAATTTCTTCTTTTTTAAACAAGCAGTTTTATTTTGAGATAGGGTTTGCTCTGTCACCCAGGGTGAAGTACAGTGTCCGATCACAGTTCATTATGACTTCAAGCTCCTAGGCCCAAGTGAACTTCCAACTTCTGCATCCTGAGTAGCTGGGACTACAGGTACCTGCCACAATGCCCAGCTAATTTTTAAAAAATGTTTTCTATAGACATGAGGTCTCACTATGTTGCCCAGGCTGCTCTCAAACTTCTGGCTTCAAGTGACCCTCCCACCTCAGCTTCCCAAAGCGCTAGTATGACAGGCATGAGCCACTGTGCCTGGTCTTCAGCAATTTAAAAAATAAAAGCATATAAGAATCTCCCACCACAATTGTAGGCATGTTAAATATTCATTAGAATTTCATCAGTTTTTGATTTATATTTTTCACCATATTGTTAGTCATGTAAGCTCATGAATATCATTTATTCTCGGTAGACTGTTTCTTTGAGAGATTCTGTAATGAGCCTTCTAATCCTTTAATGTTTCCCCTCTAAAATTCTCTTCTGTCTGATACTAATAGTATAATGCCAGTTTTCTTTGGTTAATTACATTGGGTTACAGCTTTTCATCCCTATAACTTTCAACCTTTCTATGTGATTTTGCTTGGATGTGCCTCTTGCAAGCATTATACACCTAAATTTTGCTTCCTCATTTGATAACCTTTGTCTTTTTATAGTTAGTTCAATTCGTTTATGTATTTTTTATATTTATTGTGATAAACTGTGTGTTGAACTTATTTTGAACTCTAGAGTCAGCCTGCCTGGGCTCAAGTACTGGCTTCACCAATTATTAGTTGTATGACCTCATCAATCTTTTTTGAGCCTTAATTTCATCACTTATAAAATGAGGATAATAATAGTAACTACACCTTAGAGAGACGTTAGTACAGAATGAATAAATGTAAAGTGCTCAGAACAGTGTCTAAGACATAGGAAGTACTGTTAACAGTGTTGACTATTGTCAACATAGTATGATTAATTTCAAGTTTTCGATTTACCATTCTTTTTCTTTGACCCACTCCTCCACATCTGAAACTTTCACTTGGATTGATAAAGGTTTATATATTCCCTTTCATTCTGTTTGGAAGTTTTAGATAATATTGCTATCCTAGTTACTGTTTATTTTAAAACATATTACTTCACTATAACATTCTCTATTAAAAAGTAAATTTATGCAGAATCTTTACCCTCTTTCTAAACATGAAACTTAGTATACTTTACTCCTTGAACACTGATATATCACCTTTTCCTCAACTTATGTCAAGAGTTTTTTGACCTTTCTGTCTTTCTAATTTGTAATTTTTGTAGGTACATAGTGAGTGTATATATTTACAGAATATATGAGATGTTTTGATACAGGCATGCAATACATAATAATCACATCATGGAGAATGGGGCAGCCATCCTCTCAAGCATTTATGCTTTGTGTTACAATCAATTATACTCGTTATTTTAACATGTATAATTAAGTTACAACTAGAGTCACCCTTTTGTGCTATCAAATAGCCTTATTTGTTCTTTATAACTATATTTTTTGCACGCATTAACCATCCCCACCTTCCCCCCATGCCCCTTCTCAGCCTCTGATAATCATCCTTGTATTCATTTTTTTTTTTTTTGACAGAGTCTCGCTCTGTTGTTCAGGCATGTAGTGGTGCGATCTTGGCTCACTGCAACCTCTGCCTCCTGGGTTCAAGTGATTCTCATGCCTCAGCCTCCCAAGTAGCTGGGATTACAGGCACGTGCCACCATGCCTGGCTAATTGTTGTACTTTTAGTAGAAATGGGGTTTCACAATGTTGGCCAGGCTGGTCTTCAACTCCTGGTCTCAAGTGATCCGACCACCTCAGCCTTCCAAAGTGCTGGGATTACAGGTATGGGCCACTGCACCCAGCCTCATCCTTCTACTCTCTATATGCCTGAGTTCAATTGCTTTTAGATCCCACATATAAATGAGAATATGTGATGTTTGTCTTTCTGTGCCTGGCTTCCTTTCTCATTTTAATACATTAGTTGCCATTTTTTTTTACATGCAATGGTTAACAAATTTACTGACCTTTTAATTCATTTTTCTGTTCACCGTCATTTCATATATATTGTCTTCCTTCTGGGTTCTTTCACATGTCTCTTTCACATATCCACAAGTGTGGATCTGTGAGGCATAAACTTTTAGTCTTTCTATATATGTAAATGTTTTACTTTGATGTCATTCTTGAATGTTAGTTTTAACTGTATATAACATTCTAAGTTCACAAATATTTCTCCTCAGCTTTTGCGAGATGTTACTACATTACCTCTGACCTCTATTGTTGCTAAGGTATACTTGCTACTCCTTTGTAAGCAACCCATTTTCTCTGGTATCCTATAACATTTTTTGGTTTTGATATTGGTTTCCTTAAGAAGTATCTTGGATTTATTATTTATCCTGCTTGTCTGTCTTTAATTTGTAAATTGTCTTGAAATATTGCTTTTCATCATTTACTCTATTTTCTTTTAGCTCAGCTCTATCTTTTAGATATATTCATCAGTGTTTTGTGTTTGGAGCAAAGGAAACGTGGCAAAGTGAAAAATGACTGTGTCACATTAATTTTAAGTCATCATCACCAACACTGCCCTTAAATAGTCATGTAAGAATTAGACTCAGCTCTTGAAAACCAAGGTTACAGTGTGCTGCCTAGTATTTTCTTTAACCACCTCTTTTACTAAATCTTGCACAATCCCACCATAGATAACAGAAGCAAAAGGAGTGATAAAGGAATTGCTAACATACTTTTCAGAGCCTACGCTGGGTTACAGTCTCTCTCAGATCCCATTCTCCATGTCCATCCTAAACTTTTAACGTATTATATATGGGGGGTGAGGAATATACATGTTTTATAAAGTAAAATTTTACCTCTTAAACCTCATATTCCTACCGACTTCAACAGTACATGAGTGATTCCATTTATCCTACTATTAACTTTCCTATGCAATCCCCATAAGACCACTGTGACAAAACTAGTACTTATCTATACCATAGGAAAAACAAGAAAAAAATTTATTCTATCAAGGATAAGGAGTAGACAAATTAAACCCTATAAGGACTGACATAATTTAATACCTGAGTGCATATACATAATGACTACATTAAGAACTATCAATTTAAAACAAGTACAAAAGTTTTCCTCAGTGTCAGAGGACAAAGCCGTGGAATATAACTATATAACTTCCAAAAACTCTATAGCTCTAGATAACTGCATAACTTCCAAAAACTAGATCTACAGCTCTTCATTGACCAGTTAGATTCCGGTTGTGCTTGCTTTCCTTCAGACAGTTTTTACAGGACTTCTCCTTGCATATAATAGATAATTTTTAAAAGAATTAAAATTATAATTTCAATTTTCATACTCAATACAAAAGGCTTTTAAACTATTATCAGATTACCCAATTTGTTTAATCATATGTGAAAGTGTCAAAGTTTATTATTGCAATTAGGTCTGCCCTGATCAAATTCATTGCTTTTGGTCCCACATATCCCTCTGTTTCAACCTGTGATCTCAGACCCTTTTCTCTTAGCATCAGTTTTCTAAGTCACAAACCGTTTGTTATCTTTTTAATCTTTTTTAAGTTTAGTGTTTAATTTTTTTTTGTAGACATGGGGTCTCCCTACGTTGCCCAGGCTTGTCTTGAACTCCTGGGCTCAACTGATCCTCTCACCTTGTCTTCCCCAAATGCTACAATTACAGACACGGGTTACTGTGCCAGGTCTTAACCTTTTAAGGTAACTTCTTTTGAGGTATAACTAAGGTATAATGAAATGCATCCATTTTAAGTGATAAGTTTTGACAAACGTATATACCTGTGTAACCACCACAATAATCAAGATATAGAACATTTCTACCAACTCCCTGTCTAAAGTTCCCTGTGCTCCTTGGCAGTCAAGCAATTAACCCACCCTGGCCCTAGGCAACCACTAATCTTATTACACTCTTGAATGGTTTTTCCTGTGCAATTTCAAATAAAAGCAAATACATAGTATATACTTGTCCTATCTGACTTCTTTCACTTAACATAATGTTTTAGAAATTCATCCATGTTATTGCATTTATCAGTAGTTCATTGCTATTCATTGCTCAGTAGTAGTCCACTGTTTGAATTTATCATAATTTTATAACTAGTCACCAGAAGATGGGCATTTGGGTTGCTTCCATTTCTTGCTGGTATGAGTAAGACTACTACAAACATTTGTGTACAAGTCTTTACTGAAAATATGTTTTTATTTATCTTAGAATACCATCTTATAGAATTATGTTCAACAAAATATACGGCAGTTTGTTTTTGTTTTTTGTTTTTTTTATTGTACTTTAGGTTCTGGGGTACATGTGCAGATCATGTAGGATTGTTGCATAGGTACACACATGGCAATGTGGTTTGCTGCCTCCATCCCCCCGTCACCTACATCTGGCATTTCTCCCCATGTTATCCCTCCCCAACCTCCCCACCCATCCCTGCTGCCCTCCCCTGGCCACCCCCCAACAGACCCCTGTGATGTTCC
Source organism: Sapajus apella (assembly GCF_009761245.1). Classification (NCBI taxonomy): domain Eukaryota; kingdom Metazoa; phylum Chordata; class Mammalia; order Primates; family Cebidae; genus Sapajus; species Sapajus apella. The sequence continues at coordinate 11,807,500 of NW_022436986.1, read as the reverse complement.
CCCTCCCTGTGTCCATGTGTTCTCACTGTTCAACACCTGCCTATGAGTGAGAACATGCTGTGTTTGATTTTCTGTTCTTGTGTCAGTTTGCTGAGAATGATGGTTTCCAGATTCATCCATGTCTGTACAAAGGACATGAACTCATCATTTTTTATGGCTGCATAGTATTCCATTATGTATATATGCCACATCTTCCTTGTCCAGTGTATTGTCGATGGGCATTTGGGTTGGTTCCAGGTCTTTGCTATTGTAAACAGTGCCACTATGAACATACGTGTGCATGAGTCTTTATAATAGAACGATTTATAATCCTTTGGGTATATACCCAGTAATGGGATTGCTGGGTCAAATGGAATTTCTATTTCTAGGTCCTTGAGGAAATGCCACACTGTCTTCCACAATGGTTGAACTAGTTTACACTCCCACCAACAGTGTAAAAGTGTTCCTATTTCTCAACATCCTCTTCAGCATCTGTTGTCTCCAGATTTTTTAATGATCGCCATTCTAACTGGCATGAGGTGGCAGTCTTGAAAAATATAATTTACTTCACATAAATGAAAGATTTGCTGTTTATTCATCTGGAGGCAATCTTCTCTTAAAGAAATAAACAAAGCTTGCTATATAAATAACTGCCATGTCTACATATTGTATAAGTATACAATTACCATATAACATGCATAACTTCCAAAAGTAGTTCTTTCAAAGTTCTTCTCTCCATTTCTCAATTTTGCACCTGCTACTTACTAGAGGTTTGGCGGTATAATTAAGGAGACCTAAGACATAATCTGTATGTTGTAAAATATAAAGGCATAAATGGAGCAGAAAATATGAGATCATTTTTAGAAAAGTCAATGTTTTAAATACACTCATTTAAAAAAATTATTCAAATTTGCCTTTAGCTTCACAGCTGTAAGTACTAAAAAGACAAATGTGTTTCTTGCAGTTATAACTATAGGAGCACAGTATCAATCTGTGAAGCTGAGAGAGACGATCAGTGAGGATTCAACAACTACCTTTAATCTTTAACTTGTTGTGAAGCAGAACGATTGAAAACTACTAGGCTAACTTAATTATAGCTTTAATTCTCCAAAGGCGTTAGGTTGGATAAAGGCATCAACCTAATGTCACCCTATCATCTTAACAAAACAGTGTATACTACACTTAAGAGGATCTGACTTAGTTTCATATAGGACTCAGGTCTCACTTAGTCTCAGGCCAAACATGTAACATGTACCAGGCCTGATTTTACCTATCATGTAGAAAGGACAGACAAATCAGCAAAAGTACTCCAAAAAAGTATGAGAGAGGTAAAGAAAAAGAAAATCCATAGTAATGCAGAGGAAGAGAAGATTATTTCCAGATAGAGGTACCAAGAAGCAAGTAAAAAGAGAGAGGAACTCAAGGCCCTTGAATGAGCAGAACTGGGACATACAATGATGTATGATAATCTAGCATTACAGTGACAAGCTTAAAATCTTGGACTAAAATCAAATTTCAAAAGGTAGTGTGTCTAAATGCAATGTGGTAACCTAGATTAGATCTCAGAACAGAAAAAGTACATTAGTAGAAAACTAGTGAATCCAAATAAAGTATAGAGTGTAAACTTGATCTTTATTTCATATTACATACAGAACAATAAAGTTTTTAGAAGGTAGTATAGGAGGAAAAGCTTCATTACCTTGAGATAGGGAAAGAAATAAACTGAACTACATTAAAATTAATAACTTTTTATTGACCAAAAATCACTATTAAGAGAGTAAAGACGGACTGGTCAGGGCGGCTCAACCCTGTAATCCAAGCTCTTTAGGAGGCCGAGGCAGGCAGATCACTTGAGGTCAGGAGCTCAAGACCAGCCTGGGCAACATGGTGAAACCCCATCTCTACTAAAAATACAAAAATAGTTGGGTGTAATGGAGTGTGCCTGTAATTCCAGCTACTTAGGAGACTGAGGCATGAGAACTGCTTGAACTTGGGAGGTGGGGGTTGCAGTGAGCCGAGATCGTACCACTGCACTCCAAAACAAACAGAAAGAGTAAAGAAGAAAGGCACAGATTGGGAAATGACATTTTCAAGTACGAAAAAGACAGACAACTCAAATTAAAAACAAAACTGACAAGACACTCAGCAGATAACTCACAAAAGAGGATATCCAAATTGTCAACAAACATGAATTTGCCTTCATTGAGTCAGGGAAATGGAAATCTCAACTACAATTTGGTAATACTATACACCTAGCAAAATGGTTAAAAATTAAGAAGTCTGACAATGCCAAGTGTTAGTAAGAATGTGGGGCAATGGAAAGTTCTATAACTTACTGGAACATAACTTGGAATAACAAACTTTGGAAAACTATTTGTAAATAATACACCAAAACTAAACATATGAATACCCTATGACCAAGCAATCTCACACTTTATGTGTAAACCCAACAGAAAAACATTGCTGTGCTTTGAATGTTTACATCTCCTCAAAATTCACATGCTGAAATCCTAATCTCCAAGGTGACAGTGTAAGAGGTAAGACCTTTGGGAGGTGATTAGGTCATGAGAGTGGAACGCTTTCTAATGGAACCTTTATAAAAGAGGCCCAAGGGAACTTGCCTGCTCCTTCCACCATATGAGGAGAGGTCAGCAGTCTGCAACCACTAGGAGGGCCTTCACCAGAACCAGATCATGCTGGTACCTTTATCTCGGACTTCCCATCATCCAGAACCCAGAGAAATAAATTTCTGTTGTTTATGAGCACCCAGCTTATGGTATTTTGTCACAGCAGCCTGAGCAAACTAAGATAAGCATGTACCAGGGCACTGAAAGACATGCACAGAAATGTTCACTACAGCATCATCTATAATAGCCCCAAATTCAAAACAACCCAAATTTCCAACTAATATTTGGGTTAGTGGACTTAATAAATATTTGTGACATATTCATACAATTAACTACTACACAGCAAATAAAATGACTGAATAGCTACAACATGCAAAAATATAAATGGTTCTCACAAATACAATGTTGAATGAAAGGAAGCCAGCAACATATCATCCAGTTTACATAAAATTAAAAAAACAAAACGCCGGGCGCGGTGGCTCAAGCCTGTAATCCCAGCACTTTGGGAGGCCGAGGTGGGTGGATCACAAGGTCAAGAGATCGAGACCATCCTGGTCAACATAGTGAAACCCCGTCTCTACTAAAAATACAAAACATTAGCTGGGCATGGTGGTGCATGCCTGTAATCCCAGCTACTCAGGAGGCTGAGGCAGGAGAATTGCCCGAACCCAGGAGGCGGAGGTTGCGGTGAGCCGAGATCGCGCCATTGCACTCCAGCCTGGGTAACAAGAGCGAAACTCTGTCTCAAAAAAAAAAAAAAACAAAACAACAGGTAAAACTAAACTGTAATATCAGAAGTTAGCATAGCTGTTACCTTGTGGGAAACAGGAGCTGTGATCATGAGGGAAAATAACGTGGGTTTCTGGGGTGCTGACAAGTACCTATTTTTTTTACTGGCGTGTTGGTTACATATTTGTTCATTCAATAATTCTTGGAGTTATACATTTGCTTTGTGTACTTTTAACATAATAATCCACACTATTTCCTAATTTTTCTCTAGCCCTAAGATTATAAAGTTATATGTTATTTTGGACACTTAGTTTTCTTGGACTCCCCTTGTTCATAACCAAGCATGGTGCTAAGTCCTTTTGCCACTTCTTTGAGTCACCTCCTGTTTAGCATAGGTCCTCAACCACCCGAGTCTTGCTCACTATACCAGCTTTCCATGCCTACACACACTAGCAAGAACAATATTCCTCAACAGGACTCATGTCTTATTACATTCTCCACCAAAGCCTTATGAGAGACATTCTTTATTACATCCAATCAAAAACCCCACCAAACAAGACCTTCTGCCAATTAACCGGTTTACCAACATTACCCATATCATCTCTACATGGCCATAAGTTTCCTTTTCTAGAGGCAACCAAATCTAATTTAATGGCAATTCCCCATTCAACAACAGTCATTCAAATTGTGCTGGCTCAACCCTCACTTTCAGAGAAAACTTCTGTAGAATCAGTACTCTTTACACGTTTTATTCCTACAAACTGTATCTCTCTGCAGTTATATGTAATACAAGTTTATATTCATTTTTGTAACATTTGGTAGGCTTTAATCCATTACTATGTGATTTTTTTTCTAATTGCTACCTAGCAATGAATCTTCCTAATCAGATTTCTATGCTCTGCCTGCCTAATTTAGAATTAACAGTTGAAACTGGACCCCTACCTGTCACCTTACACTAAAATTAACGCCAGATGGATTAAAGATTTAAACATAAAACCTAACACCATAAAAACACTAGAAAAAAATGTAGGCAAAACCATCCAGGACATAGGCATAGGCAAGGACTTCATGACTAAAACACCAAAAGCAACGGCAATAAAAGCCAAGATAGACAAATGGGATCTAATTAAAATTCAGAGCTCTGTACAGCAAAAGAAACCATCATTAGAGTGAACCGGCAACCAACAGAATGGGAAAAAATTTTTGCAATCTAGGCATCTGACAAAGGGCTAACATCCAGAATCTACAAAGTACTAAAACAGATATACAAGAAAAAAACAAACAAACCCATTCAAAAGTGGGTGAAGGATATGAACAGACACCTACAAAAGAAGACATATATGAAGCCAACAAACATATGAAAAAATGCTCATCATCACGGGTCATTAGAGAAATGCAAATCAAAACCACACTGAGATACCACCTCATGCCAGTTAGAATGGAGATCATTAAAAACTCTGGAGACAACAGATGCTGGAGAGGATGTGGAGAAATAGGAACACTTTTACACTGTTGGTGGGAGTGTAAACTAGTTCAACCATTGTGGAAGACAGTGTGGCGATTTCTCGAGGATCTGGAAATAGAAATTCCATTTGACCCAGCAATCCCATTACTGGGTATATACCCAAAGAACTATAAATCGTTCTACTATAAAGACACATGCACATGTATGTTCACTGCAGCCCTGTATACAATAGCAAAGACTTGGAACCAACCCAAATGCCCATCAGTGATAGACTGGACAAAGAAAATGTGGCACATATAAATCACGGAATACTACACAGCCATAAAAAACAATGAGTTCGTGTCCTTTGTAGGGACTTGGATAAATCTGGAAACCATCATTCTCAGCAAACTGGCACAAGAACAGAAAGCCAAACACTGCATGTTCTCACTCATAGGTGGGTGTTGAACAATGAGAATGTGTGGGCTCAGGGAGAGGAGCATCAAACACTGGGGGCAGTTGGCGGGGTAGGGGAGAGACAGCAGGGGGTGGGGAGGGATAACATGGGGAGAAATGCCAGATATAGTATGTACCTAAAATAAAATAAAAAATAAAAAAATAAAAGAATTAACAAACAACTGTGAATCTATTATGTGCCAAGTACTGAATCAGGTAACTACAAATTATTTAATCTAAGCATTATACTCTGTGAAGTACACAGTGTTATTCCCATTTTACAGAGGAGAAATCTGAAGCTCAGTAGGTTATATGATACAAAAAAACAGAACTCAGATTTGAATCCAAGTCTTCTAATTCCTGGGCTCACTCACCTAAAATCACACTTGTATAAAGCTTTGATATAAAAGTCTCTACATAATAAGTGTCTAGCAAACACCTATAACAAAACATTCAAAATGCACTGTAATATTTTAAAGCTGGATTTTGAAAGGGAGACTGGGGATGGCAGGGAGGTAGCTAGATATGTATTAAAAGCCAGTTGATGTTTGGAATAGTTAACAGAAAAGTAATACTTTTTTTCTCTTTTCTTTTTTTTGGTTTTGTTCTGTCACATAGGCTGGAGTGCAGTGGTACAAGTGTGGCTCACTGCAGCCTAGATCTCCAGGGCTCAGGTGATCCTCCCACCTCAGCCTCCCATGTAGTTGGGACCACAGGCACATGCCACCACGCCTGGGTAATTTTCTAAAAAAATTTATATAAAGCCAGGGTCTCATTTTTGCCTAGGCTGGTCTCGAACTCCTGGGCTCAAGCAGTTCTCTCACCTTGGCCTCCCAAAGTGCTGGGACTAAAGGCATAAGCCACTGCTCCTGGCCAGAAAGGTAGTAATTGATGGCCTGGTTTTATGATAGAAGATACCTTGGAATAACGAAAAGAAAGTGAAAAAAAAAAGTTACTCAAAGAAACTATCAGGGGAGTCATGAATGACTGAATACAATGCAAAATTCAGTATGATTTAGCAAACTAAGCACACCCATTTATGTTGGTGACTGTATACAAATTTGTATAACTTTTTAGGAATGCAATCTGGCAATACGTATCAAAACTCTTTAAAAGGCTTATACTGTTTGACTTACTAATTCTACCTTTGGGTATCTATTAAAGAAAACAACCCCCTAATAAAGTTTTTACTTTATGAATACAGGTGCCCACAGAATTTTTTAAATTAAAAAATAGAAATAAACTAATTAGAAAAATAGTTAAATAAACCTATTTTTAGGCCTTTTTCCACATTTCTCCTAAGTCTACCTAACAAATTACTTTTAAGCCACACTTCTTTGCCATTGTTTCTAGATATGGCTGATTTGGTACCTAACTACAGATTATACATATTTGATTACAGTACTGCTATCAGAGTACTTTAACATGTTTCACGGTCTAGATCATGAGATCCTTAAGAGCTGAAACTAAGTTACAGTCATATCAATATCCTTAGCCCACAGCAGTTAGTAAATACATTTTACAGAAATGAATGATAAATTACATAAAATCCACACTTGGACAAGACTGTGGTCCACAGAGGATGAATCCGAATTTTCTGAAGATCTATCCAATAAGCAGAAACCAACTATCAGAAGGTACAGGGAACCCGCTACTAGCCCAAGGAGTAGATTTCCTATTAGAGGATACAGCAATAGCTGTATTAGCCTGATAATGTTTTCATGGAGGGGTTATTAACAACATGGTAGAGATCATGATGACACTAACATAGTATACTGGTAAGAACATGGGCTCTGAAGTGATACAGGCCTGGGTCTGACTCAGGTTTGTCTTAATTTGTTTGTCCATAAAATACAGTTGATCATGATAAAATCTCCTTTATAAACTTATTGTGAGGATTAAATAAGATAACACATATAAAAGCTTGGGATGGTGCTTGGCTTATAGTAAATATTCAATAAAGTTAACTATTATTATTACCTTTCAAGCTTCTGGCCTCTGCCCTTACCAGGTGATTCAAAATGGGAAGGAGAGAAACAAACCAAATAAATCTAGACAGCATCTTTAGGAAATGTGAAGTTGAGGAATAAAAACTTCACATTCTATAGACAGAGTTGTTATATTAGCCACTTTTACTACTGGCAGATTTGGATGCTGGAGAAAAACATAATAAAGAATCCAGTCAACATTTTTAAATGGAATTTGGATTTCGGGTAAAAGAAAGGTGTCCTAGAAAGAAGCAAAAGACTGAGAACTAAAGATGGAATGAGTAGCATGAGACGGGGGAAGAAAATGCCTGCCTAGAAAATTACTAATCTAATTTATCACTGTGCTGAAGGTACCATACCTTATGCCAATGCAGCATGGTAATGCTAATAACAGTAACGGTTATAATAATACAGTACTGACAGTAGCTACTAATTACACAATACTCACAATGTGCTAGGTACCGTTCCAAATGCATTATACATACTAATTCACTTAACTTGAGGGTCAAACAGGTCTGACATTAAATCTTGGTCTTGCCATCAATAGCCAAAAGCCTCAAGCAAGTTACTTCACTCTGAGCTTTCGTTTCCTAATGTCTAACTGGAGGTGAGAATACCGAACCCACAGGGATAGTATGAAGATTAACCAGATTATATATATGAACTAGCTATCATAGTGGCTAACAGCTAGCAGATATCCTGGTAGCTATATCTTTATGATTACTGTTAATATGTTATTAAATCTTAGGACCAAAGAGATCATTCGGTAGGCCTGCAGAGTAGTTTATAAAGAAAATCTTTTTTCTTCCTTCTTGAGTTCCTCGTTTTAAAAATCATAAGCATGCTGCATTGTTAAGCTTTTCTCAGAATGAACTGTATATAAAATAAGAAATAGATTATTAGAAAGATAAAAAAAAAACCTTTAGGGAAGGGGAGATGATACATTACACTGACTAGTTTCAATAGTAATTCTAACATGCTCATGCTCCCAACTATATTTGGTGTCTGGTAGATTTAGTTACTGATTACAAGTAACTGATTAGTTACTGATTAGTGGCAAATATTAAGCAGGTTTACCTCTCTTTATAGAGAGCGCACATTTAAAAAATAAACCCATATTCTCAAACCATGTGGTTGAGAATATAAATTGGGGAAATCTCTTGGGAGGGCAATTTGGCAATATCTATCAAAATTGAAATATGCTTATATTCCCTTTAACCCCAAAATTTGAGTCTAATACTTTATCCTACAGAGTGTTTCACACATGTGCATAAAGACATGTGGCCAGAGATATAGTCATTGCAGAACTGAGGGTCACAGCAAACTACCGGAAACAGCTTAAATATTCATCAATAGGGAATTGGTTGAATAAATTATGGTATTGCCATACAATGAAATAAAGTGCAGCTATTTCTATATATACTCATTTGGAACATTTTCCAAAATATGTAGATATGTGAGGAAAAGAACATACAGTGTGTAATATACTATAAAACTATTTGTGTAAAGGGGGAGAGATGAATGTAGATACTATAGGATACAAGCATACGTCTGTCTCTGAAAGGATACATAAGAAATGAGTAATCATGGTTATTTCTGGAAACAACACCTAGAAACAGGAAAATAAGGGCAGAGGATGGAGAAAGGTTTTTTCCACACATATCCTTTATATTCTTTGAATTGTTTAACTATGTAATATATAATCTATTCAAAAATTAAAAATCCATTAAAAAGACCCTTCAGCTAGCTTAAACATTTTGTTTTTCTTCATCCACAAGGAATAGTAACATTAAAAATACTACATTTTCTTAAAGTAAATAGTGCTGCAAAGAATAAAAATGGCATATGGCTGGGGGAATCTTCCAAAGAAACTACTCTACTCAGCCATCTCCTGTTCTTTTCTCTGCCTTTTAAGGTCACAGTAACACCATAGAAAATCTGGGACTCACACCATCTGTCCAGACAGTTCTATCACTGCTCATTTCTCTTGTTAAATAATCAGAATACTTCACACTTCCCAAACACTGCTACTATAAAGAGCTGTTAAGGCAGAATGAAAGAAGCTTTTTCTATCCAGATATGTAGTAGTTGGAAATGAACAGTTCTTTTGAGATTTGCAGGTTTCGGATCACGTCAGTGAGAGAAAAAATTCAAGCCCTAGAAAGAAATTAAATAACAGGATTCTAATACTTGGCTCTAAAAATTATCTTTCTTAGAAAAAAGGTAACACTCTCATAGAAGTTCTCTAAGACTAGATAAGAATAGATGTAAACAGTTTAATACTGAGATAACTATACAGGTCTCTAATCTATAAATTTCTCATGAGACTAAGAAGAGAAATAGTTTTCTTTACTACTAGTACTACTACAGTAGTAGTAATAATAGCAGCTAATAATTACTTAGCACCCAGGACATCCTGACACTACTCAAAGCTCTTTTTGTGTATTAATTTTTAATCCTTAAAACCACTCTATGTGGCAATTTTTAGTATAACTGCCATTTTACAGCTGAGGAAACTTAGGCAGAGAGGTTAAATAACTTGCCCAAGGTAACACAGCTGGTAAAATAAAGAGCTGGTATTCAACAGCAAGCACACTGGCTTCAGAATATCTACCTCTGAAGGTTGTTGTGAGGAGTAGATGGGTTAATACATGTAAAATGTTCAGAATATGTAAAATGACACACAGACTTTATCTATTACTCAATGTAATAGATAAAGTGATTACTGTTCAAAAAAGCTGAAGGCCACAAGTTAGGGTGGAGCTAAGGTTTCCCAGGTCAGTCTGACTCAAAACCCAAGCTCTTTAGGTTCCCATTCTTTCTCTCAGAACTGAGAATAGACCAGCTGCATCATCAGCTTGAACTGACAAACCCAGAGACAATTCCTCTTCACAAACTGTCCTTATAGATATTCTCACTTCACAGACATAAACAGACTCTATGGATAAGTTAAGAAAGTGTTAGCTAATAATGGAGTCTTGAAAGTGGTCTTTGGTTTTCTTTTCATTTTCTACCTCCTGAAATTCTTTCTGCAGTGCCTTTATAAGTACTTATTTGATTCATACTTGAATTTTTTTCCCGTTTTGGCCTGAGTGCCTCCATTCCACATGTGGTCAGTTTCTTCATAGAAGAAAAAAATGTCAAGTTTTACATCATCCTTTCCCTGGAAGGATAGTTCCAAGCTGTCTTCTACCTATGGGAAAGATGAAAACCTTCACACACTGAAACAAAGGAAATACATTTTTAAAAACTTTTTTTTTAAAATAAAGAAACAGATTCTTATGTTTTACATACACAGAGTATTCATTCTAAGATGTACTTTTTTTTTCAAGTTAAAGCACCTCTTAAATTGGGATGCATCAGTAACATATCATTTAATTTCTTAACTGCATCTAAAATAATGTTGTTTCTTACAATTGATGATAACTCAGAGTAAACCACTTATGGTAATTATCACTGCAGAAAAAAAAAAAAAGAAATATCCTATTTCAGAGCAGCTTTCCGACTAAAGAAGGAAAAGAACCAAAGAAATATTATTTCCTTTAATAACCAAATAAAACTATCAGGAAACAAGTCTCTCATAACAATCAATAAATAAGTACTTAAGTAAGGAGTTATTTCTCATAGCCACATAAATAGTTTAGATCATTATATTACACACACGAAAAAAAGAAAAAATAAAAGTTAAGGTAAAAAGAAATAAAGAATTCTGGGAACATTTCCCTAAAGAAAACTTATCATACAAATAATTACATTCCCATTGGACTTGGTATATCTGTCTGCCACAGCACTAATCACAGAATAATTATTTATGCAGTCTTTCCCCCTCACAATTAGACAGTGAGCTTCTCAAGGGTAAGAACTATCATTTATTCATCTTTGTGTCACAGGTGCAAAGGACAGTGCCAGACTTATAATGAATGTTTGGTAAATGTTTGCTGAATAACTAGAGCTCTATTACTTGACTTTGACCTCAGTAAAATATTTTATTTATATTTTTTAGTAAAATAGAATAATTATGATGGAAGAAATAATTTTCTAGTGACTAAACATATTTTTACTTGCTTACTGGAGGATAACACCTTTCTGGGGAGAAGCAAATTAAGAACAAAATGATTGCAAGAGATCATGGGCTTAGGGTATAGGAATCAAACTGTCTAGAGGGAGGTTTCATTTAGACTACAATGACTTATCCCTGGTTAACCTCTGAGCAAACTACCATAACCTAGGACATGTAAGATAAACAAGAAATTGAAGTACTTATTTGAAAGGATTCAAATAATTTCTACCCCTTAGCAATCAATGGAATATTTTATGTTGATAATGACATCTGTAAAATTAACTCATGAGAAACAATGTAACTTCAGGTAGGGTGGGTGGGATTCTTATTTATTATATTAATTGTAAGAATATCATATATATTGATTTTATATTACATTGTTGCCTAATATAATAGCAATAAATTCACCTATAAGAGTTCAAGATCCTTCTTTCCTCATTATTATTAGTTGGTGCAAAAGTAATGGCAAAAACCGCAATTACTTTTGCACTAACCCAATAGAAAGCCAGATTTTCTTGCTTTTCCCTAGATAGTGCAGTAAATACAAGTGGTAATAGGCTTCTGCTGAACTCATCCTAGTCAGTACTGAGTGATAAAACTATGTATGCAGCATTCTTAACCATGTCTGAGTTGTTTAATTTAAGCTTTACAATTGAGATATGTTACTTATGAAATGAAGCCACCTTTTGTTACTGACCTTCCCAAATTTGTGTTTGAGTGGAAGTCCTGCATCCTGAAATGCTAAAATAATATCAGATTTGTAATCTTGTATAAAAATTCCTAGGTCGACATCTTTGCTATAAGGAATAATGTTGCATTGTCGATACCATCCTAAAAAGAAGATTAAATTTTTTTAACAAAATTTAGGTTTGGAAAAAAATAGTTATTATAACAAACGATATTTGTAACAATCTTTTTTTTTTTTTCTTTTTTTAAAGAGACAGAGTCTCACTATATTGCCCAGGCTGGACACAAACTCCTGGCTCAAGTGATCTCCTTGCCTTGGCCTCTCAAGTGGCTGGGAGTACAAAATGGATTTTATTTCATAGGATTAGACTTAAGGTGCTTTACCAAAATTATTTTTAAAAATTAAATCTCAAACTAAATGACTTTGTTGGAGTAGACACCTGAGCCTTCCTTTTTTTTTTTTTTCCCCATTTATTTATTTTATTGCATTTTAGGTTTTGGGGTACATGTATCTATTTTCAATGTCTGAGCACTCTCAGCTTTCTCAAAAACCTTCATGATATATTTTAGTTTCTCAATAAACCATTAGCTTTAATAATAAGTTGCGGGTGTGAATGTTTAATCATTAATCTCTAGTGGTAGAGGGGGCTGTTAAGATATGCAAAAAATATTTTTGCATATCTTTTGCTTAATCAATATATTTTTCTTGAGCAATCATTTGTAGAACCTAGCAGCTCTCAACAGTGACTACCTAATGAGTCATATGAAACAGAAAAGCAGTAACAGCTTCAATTTTCAACACACTGCCAAATGATATTTCTAGTGTCTACCATGTATGTGCTCTCAGTTAGTTGCTATAGCATTGTTTTAAAGAAATAAAACATATAGCTTAATATTATTAAGGACTCCTGGGTCTCTCCTATGATCTTCCTAATCATTCCATTTCAATTATTTCAAAAGTAAATACATGACTACGATTATCCTTATAGACATTGGTATTGGTTAATATTGTTTGGAATTATAAAATAATTCTATTAAAGAATTATAAACCATTAAAAATAGGTTTCTTAAATATCATCTAATACAACTCCCTCATAAATGCCCTTAAGTCAAAAAAACCATGGAACTAAAAACTCAAAACAAACCATGTCAAATGCCTAAGAAGTACCTTTGATGATACACATTATAAAACAATCTTGTTTCTAAAAATTAAACCTTAAAGCAAATATCACATGATGTGAGAGATGTACTTTTTTATTTTTTATTTTTTTGGCTTATTCTTCCTCCTTGGAGGAAGAACAGTGTAAATTTTCAACAAAGGCTAATAGATAGGATAAGCATATATCCCAGTTTATGCCTGAACATAATTATTAATGGTGCTTCCTTTCACTCTTAAGTCTCTTGAAGTGAACAATAAATTAGATAGCAACCCTATTAAGGCAGGAGTTGAATTAACTTTTGTACGAATATGGTTATAATAAAGAAAAAGCAAATACAGCTATAATTATCATGATAATCAAAAGATAACAAATAAAAACAAAACAAAATTTAAGATTATAAATAATTCTAAATTCCAAAGAAGTTTAATTTAACAGACAGTGGACAGAGACGCAAAAATCACTCACAGGTCTTAATAGCAACCTGTTTAAGGACTATATAAAAGTCTGTATGTCCATGTCAGATGGGACCATGATGTCCAATTAGTGATACTAACAATGACCTAGGAAAGGTTGATGGAAGACCTTATGACATTCCCTTCAATGTTCCTTTCATTAGAAACATTTAGTGCAATGCAAGCTGTTTGTATGGCACATAAGTAAAGAAACGAGGGTTTTTAATAATCATTTTTAAAAGGCAATAACAATCTTTGGGATGAAATAATAAAATGCTAATTTAAGGCTTATCCGAGAATCAACCTTAGTAGTCCCCACTTATCCATGGTTTTGCTTTTAGGAGTTTCAGTTACCCATAGTCAACCACAGTCTGAATATATTAAATGGTAAATTCCAGAAATAAACAACTCAGAAATGTTACATCAAATCTTTCAGGACTCAGCCCTAGCCTCTGTGAAATGTTCCTTGATTTGCCCAGAAGTTTTCAATAGCCGTCTAACACTACATTGTAATGTTACATCCTTCATCTCCCTTCATCTCAACATGCAGGCATTTTATCATCTCACACCATCTTAAGAAAAACAACACTGAGTACAGTAAAATACTCTGAGAGACAGAGAGATCACACACAACTGTTATTATAGTATTGTTAAAACTGTTCCATTTTATTTTATTATATTTATTGTTGTTTATCTCTTACTGTGCCTAATTTATAAATTAAATGTCATCATAGGTATGTACGTATAAGGAAAAAGCTGTGTATATAGGGTTCAGTACTATCAGAGATTTCAGGCATCCACTGGGGGTCTTGGAATTTATCACCCATGGATAAGGGGGCACTATTGTATAGTCTACGTGTTCTGATACAAATTTTATATATATTATTTATAATTTTTAGTAAACACAAACATGGCCTTTCTAACATTCCTTTTTATATTTCTCAAATTAATTTCTTTAAAGAAATCAATAGATCCTCCTTGCTGCATGCACTCATGTTTATTCTGTCTATAAATATGACACTTCAAATATCACTGCTATTTTGTCATCTCAAGCAGTAATTCCTAAAGACAGAGGACAAAATGACAAAAAGACAAATGGAAAGTCATAAGAATTTTACCTAGGCAAGTCCCACTGCTCAGCCAGAATGGTACTCCCAATTTGTTTAATGTTTTCGCTGCTAGCTGTAGTAATTCCTTTGCACTCTTCCGAAAGGCCATGGCTTCCACAGTGTTATCATCAAGGTACTGCTACAGATATAATAAAGTCAGCTATTACAGCCATTTCTAAATTGTTAGGAAACTTTCTGTGGCATCTGAATTAAATTTGAAAATTAACCCCAGGCTGGGCACAGTGGCTCACACCTTTAATCCCAGAACTTTGGGAGGCCAAGGCAGGTAGATCACTTGGGGTCAGGAGTTCAAGACTAGCCCTGCCCAGATGGCAAAACCCCATCTCTAGTAAAAATATAAAAATTAGCTGAGAGTGGTGGCCTACACCTGTAATCCCAGCTACTCGAGAAACTGAGGCAAGAGAATCGCTTGCAGGGCGGTGGAGGTTGCAATGAGCCAAGATCACGCCACTACACTCCAGCCTGGGCAACAGAATGAGACTGTCTCAAAAAAAAAAAAAAAAGAAAAGAAAAAGAAAAAAAAAGAAAAAAGAAAAGAGAAGACAGGAGAAGAAAAAGAAAAAAAAAAAGAAAAAAAGAAAACCCCATATCATCTTTTTTCTATTATAAAAATCCCATGTTAAAGTTACTTGTTTGTCCCGCACTAAAATGAGCATGTAAGAGTAGATTCTAGGAGAGAGAAATTAAAAGGGAAAGAATAGAACCAGGATTTCCAAAGGATGAGACATCCTTTTATCAGCTCCCTCCTCTACATCACAATTTAGTAGCTGGATAGTCAGGATAAAATAAGGCTAATTATGAGAGCTACAAACATAGCTGGAACAAAATGAATTTAATAATGTTTTCACCATTCAGTGATTCTATTAGTCTTTAGAGACTGTGTAGTAGGGTAGAAAGAGCCTGAGATTTTGAATCAGATGATCAAATCTAGTACACTTCTTTTTAGCTGTGACCATAGGCATAATCATATCAGAAGAATATAAGCTCTACGAGGAAAGTGAATTCATTTTATTATTATGTCTCCAGTGGGTAGAATAGTACCTGAGTATTTGCTGAATGGATGAGAGAATGTAAGAACAAACAAATCTCTCTTATATCTAATTTTCTCATTTGTAGTTTAAGGATCATTATTATACTTTGCAGGATTGCTGTGAAGATTGAAGGAGAAAAAATGTCTTGCAAATTATAAGGTCATAAAATATTATATCATTTATTCATCTTGGTTTTCTGATTCTCTTCATTTTTAGAGTATTCTAGAGCTGAGGAAAGCACTGTAAATTCTACAGTGATGCTTCACTACTTATGGGACGAAATTTAAACTTCTTGTCCTAGTGGACAAAAACACTGTGTTCTGGTCCCTGACAACTGGGGTCCAGCCTCATTTGCACAATCCTCACACTTCGTATCATAACTTTTAAATCCCCAAATATATCACAATAACTTGTAACTCCTCAAATATACCACAACTTTTCAAGCCTCCGTACTTCATATATGCTGTTTCCTTTGTCTGATATGCCCCTGACTAATAAAATCTTTCAGGTCTCAGCTCCAACCTCTGAGAAACATTCCTTGTTTTTCCCAGGAAGACATATGTATTTATTCTTCCAGTTCTTATCCAGGAAGTGTTTCTTTTCAGCCTTTATAGAACAAAGAATCATGTTTGGTTCTAGACATACAATGACAAATGAAATATCTTTTTCCTTAATAAGCTTATAATAGTTACTACTTGTAAATACCTTTACTATAATTCATATCATATTTAATCCTAATCATCAATTTATTTATATTCCCTCCAACAGACTGTAAAGATGGTTCTCTGAGGGCAAATACACATCTCTTCATCACTGTATCTACAGGTGTAGAAAGGTACCTGGCACACAATATCTGAAAAACACATACTGATGAATGGGCAAATGAATATATGATTGACCAAGCCCCTCCCATGCCTGCAACATTCTAAAATATCCTGTGATTCTTTTACAATACAGCAGACAAGAATATAGATCCCAGATGGACTATACAGATCTTAAGCAAAAAGTACCCTACCTTCAGGAAGAAGAGTTTCTTGCAGATAAGTCACTGTCTACAGAATATACAAATTACACAGGATCCCTTCTTTAATTTGAACACAACCCTTTTCTCAAAGCCACAAGTGCTCTTACAACATATGACTGGAATGAGAGACATCTTCTAATGCTTGTTATAGTGGCAAAAGCCTGGAGTTAAGAGGTAGAGATCTAGGACTCGGTCCATGCTCTACCAATAATCACAGTGTAACTGACATCTTGAAACATCAATTTTCTTATCTGTTAAGAGAATCCTTGCCTTATTACACAGAGTGACTGAAAGGATTAAATAGCAGATATAAAAATTTTGTGCTCTATGAAAACATCAGGTCTGACAGTTACCTCTTGCTGGTACTGTCCCCATATTGACATTCTCCCACCCCGATATACCTTTCCTAACATGACACTGTAACACTCTCAGAAATTCCATCTTTTCTTTCTTTCTTTTTTTTTTTTTTTTTTTTTTTTTGTGCCCAGGCTGGAGAGCAGCAGTGGTGTGATTTTGGCCTACTACAACCTCCACCTCCTGCGTTCAAGTGATTCTTCTGCCTCAGCCTCCGAAGTAGCTGGGATTACAGGTGCATGCCACCATTTCCAGCTACTTTATGTATTTTTTGTAGGGACAGGGTTTTGCCATGTTGCCCAGGCTGGTCTTAAACTTCTGAGCTCAGGCAATCCACCCGCCTCGGCCTCCCAAAGTGCTAGGATTACAGGCATGAGGCACCACACCTGGCTAGAAATTCCATTTCTTAGAACTGATCCTAGTATGTGTTAAAATGCATACGTGCATACACCTATATACCTTAAACATCTATTACAAACTTTAAATATAGTATACATACTTTTTTTTCATTTAAAAATAGCTTGTACAAGATGAACTAAAGACTTAAATGTAAAACCCAAAACTACAAAAACTCTGGAAGACAACTCAGGCAATACCATTCAGGACATAGGCACAGGCAAAAATTTCATGAAGGTGCCAAAAGAAATTGCAACAAAAGCAAAAACTGACAAATGGGATCTAATTAAACTAAAGAGCTCTGCATAGCAAAAGAACTATCAACAGAGTAAACAGGTAACTAAGGAATGGGAGACAATTTTTGCAAACTATGGTTTGCAAAGCATAGATATTAGGTCTAATATCCAGCATCTATAAGGAACTTAAATTTACAAGAAAAAGCAAACAACCCCATTAAAAAGTGGGCAACGGACATGAACAGACACTTTTCAAAAGGCATACATGTGGCTAACAATCATATGAAAAAAAGTTCAACATCACTGATCATTAGAGAAATGCAATCAAAACCACAATGAGATACTACCTAATATCAGTCAGAATGGCTACTACAAAAAATAAAAATAAAAAATAAAAAACCCCAGATACTGTTGAGATTGTGGAGAAAAAGAAACGCTTATACATGGTTGGTGGGAGTATAAATTAGTTCAAGCACTGTGGAAGACAGTGTGGTGATTCTTCAGTGGCCTAAAGACAGAAATACCATTTGACCTAGCAATTCCATTATCAGGTATATGCTGAAAGGAATATAAATCATTCTTTCCATTATAAAGACACATGCATGTGTGTGTTCCCTGCAGCACTATTTATAATACCAAAGATATGGAATCAACCTAAATGCCCACCAATGATAGACTGGATAAAGAAAATGTAGTATATAAACACAGTAGAATACTATGCAGTCAAAAAAAAGAACAAGATCATGTTCTTTGCAGGGACACAGATGGAGCTGAGGCCATTATCCTTAGCAAACTAACACAGGAACAGAAAACCAAATACTGCATGTTCTCACTGACAAGTAGGAGCTAAATGATGAGAACACATGGTGGACACATAGAGGGGAACAACACACAGTGAGTCCTTTTGGATGGTGGAAGGAGAGAAAGGATCAGGAAAAATAACAGGTACTAGGCTTAATACTACAACACAAGTTTACCTATGTAACAAACTTGCACCTGCACCCCTGCACTTAAAAGTTAAAAATAAATAAGTAATTATATAAAAATAAATTCCAAGTACAAATCTTAGATATACTATTCCTCTAAAAAAGGCTAAATTAATATTCTAATTTAAATATCATGTTTATTTAATTTCTCCTGTTCAGCCAATGAATGAGGACACAAAGCCCAAGAAGAATCTTGGAATCCAAAACCACAAATTTTATATCAAATAATAGGATGACAGAAGGTACCAACTTTTATTGTAGCTGAGGAAACTAAGGCTCAGAAAATTGCCCAAAATCTTAGAGCAAATTAGCAGAAGTAAAACGAGAACGTTGCTATCTAGATATTCCTGGGCCAGATGTACAGGTATTCCAACTTTCCTTTTGGTTTTTCACTGATATTCAACAGGCTGGAGCTCATTAATTACCTTGTGATGGTTTTTGCTGAAACAAAATCAAATTCAGGAATATGTATATTACTCTAGCTTTGAACTTCATAGTAGATTGAGAAAATAATTAAAAGTAAATAATGTTTCCTTCCCTTCCTGAACTATTCGATACTAAAACCAGTAGATCAGGCAGAGCAAGAAAGGTATTTGTGCAAAGGGATTGCCTGGTATGGGGTGTCAGAGCCTGGCCACGTAACAAGGGGATCCACATGACGAGGATGGGGGGTGTCCAGGGTGAGGAGTCAGAGCCCAGGCAGGGTGAGGAGAGCCTCCCTGCAGAAGAGCAGCCAGGTATGGGAAGTCACAGCCTGAACAGGGTAAGAAGAGTTTCTCCACCTGGGTGCAACCCAGCAGGGGACAGCAATGCCCTGGTAGGGTGAGAAGAACAACCACGTGGTGGGGGTAGGGAGGGGAGGACACGTTACATACAGAGAGACTGAACAAATAAGCAAACACTAAGGACAGTGGGACTCAAGTTTCTCATTATTTGAGAAGGGAGTCACAAATATGGAAATGAACTCTATGGTGTTTAATTGGAACTTATAACTTGACTGGAGATATCAATGTGAATTTACAGGTTTCAATAGATAGATACAGAAATACACACAAACATACACACCCTATCCCTGCTCACTGAGAGAAACTGTCTGCGGCAAAACCCAAATGGCAATGGGTATTCCTGGCATCCAGGTTTGGCTTCTAAACAGGACTTAAAGAAATGCCTGACTCCAGGGTAAAGGTAGGAAAATTACAAGATGAACCCAGAATAACTTACAGTGTCAAAAAGTAATAAAGTGTCCAAAAAATAACTGAGACAAGCCAAAAAGACACAGAAAACATTGTGAAGGAGTTTCTACTGGCCAAATATGGAACAATCTGAAGATCAAACTACATAATGAAAATAATGAACTATAACCCATTGGGTAAAATAGGAAACCATGAATGCATACTGATATGAACAAATAAACTGAAAATGTAATGAGAAAAACAGTATTTACGTAGTTTTAAAGTAACTTCTTGCCAGATGCTTATTATTACGAAGGGAAAAACAGAAACTTCATAGTGGTGAAGATATGAAACTTCACAGAGAGCATTTTAATCAGGTGAACAATGTGAACATCAGTAATAATAGAACAAAGCAAAATTATGCTGTGCCCAATGAGATGTAATGAGAACAGGGCACCACTTCTAACCTTCTAAAGAAGTATAACCTGAATCTAACACGAGGAACCCCCAGACAAACCCCAAATGAGGGACGCTGCACAAAACATCTGGCGTGTAATCTTCAAAAGTATTAAAGTCATGAAAGTAATAAAAGAACTGAGAAACTGTCCCAGACTGAAGAAGACTAAAGAGACAGGAAAATTAAGACAACATGTGATTCTGAATTGAATCCTTTTATTACCAAGGTTATTACTGGGACAACTGACTAAACTTGAACAGGGATTAAATAGTAAAAATGTAAATTTTAATTTCCTAACTTTAATATTAGGACACGTAGAGAATGTTCCTTTTTTAAAAATACTAAATTTTTTGAAGTTGTAGGGCATCTGGTCAACATGTTACTCCCAAGTGGTTCAGGAAAAAAAGGTATTGGTAGTGTACTTCCAGGTTTTATATATTTAAAATTGTTTTTAAAAAATTATTTTTTTTAAAAAAAGGAGACTGCTTTATGAGGTCTATTAGATTAATTCATTGCTTTACATCAAGCATTATATTTAAGACTGTTTGGCGCCATCAAGTGTTCAAATACATGTACGTTCACTTTAATTTGAAAACTGACCCTATTGGATCTTTTCTTTGTACGGTAGATACTGGGCCAACACAGGCAAATAAAAAAAAGAACATGCCTGTTATCAAGAAGTTCATAAAATCTGGTAAGAGGAAAAGACAGATATTCACTGTGAATATTTCATAATTATGAATTATTCATAATTCACTGTGATAATTGCATAACCGAGATGACAACAAGAACAAACTCCCTTAGGACAGGAAGAGTGGTCAAGTTTAAGCACAAAACCATCTCTTCTACATCTTGTTACTATGTGGTAGGGATATGTCAGGCAGCACTTTTCTACTAAAGTAGGCCCATCCACACATGTGGTTTTCCAGCTTTTTATTCATGAGGCTGGCTGCATAAATTTCCCAGCTCCACAATGACTTAAGGAAATAGGGCTAGGAAGGCCACTTGGGCTGTCAGGCCTCAGCTTTAGGTGCCACTACAGTATATTAGAAAAACCTGACTTGTAGGTCTTGGGCGCTTGACAGTAACATACTTCATTGTGTTTCTTCCCTCGTGGATATAGCTTTTCTTGGCAGGGAATCTCAGAAAATAAAGAGCAAGTGAAAGAATTAGCGTACCAAAACCACACTGTAAATTTGCCTGTTTTCACTATATCTCTGTTTCATGTCATCCCTTAGAGCTGAATTTTCATGCCTTTCAAAATCATCTTTATATTCCCAGGGCCAGAAGCCTGGGAATATTTAGCTCTCACTAAATGTGTATTGAATTGAAAGCTGCAGCAGGAGAATAAAGTTTTAAAAGCACTTAGTCTTTGTGTAGCATTTATCTTCGAAAACCTTCATAAATGCAAAAAAAACCATATTCAATGCCAACTGTGAAACAAATCATATTTTTATGAAGTCTTTTCTAAATCTACATGATCCATCTTCTACAGTGGCTTTATCCTACGTGGATTGAGAATACCCCGTCTTTCACAAAGTTAATGGGCTATCTTAACTAAAGGCAGAAGCCAGTGCTAAATTTATTAAAGTTATTCAAATAAAACAATAAATAAATATCAATTCACTTAGAAAATAGTTTTTTAAGGTTAATTTTTAATCTACTTTTTAAAAAAACTGAAAGAAAACAAGCCAGAAGAAAACAGACACATCAAAAAAGGATGTCTACTTTTCTATTTTCGTTAAGTCCCTTCAGCTTACCATCCTCAAATATTAAAAATAATCCCAACATTTTCTTTAATTTACAAGTACACATTTGGTTGTCTCTAACCTGGAAGAATGCTCGAGCTTCTTTATACCGACACTCAATAAACCTAGAGTGTGGTATTTCTTCTACAAAGTGCATTGGATCCTTTGGAATGAGAACTTCCAGTCCATCAACAGTAACCTGCTGTAACTCTGGCCTGAAAACAAAAGTTAAGATTTATTAATGGGGGGTCGGGAGAAAGAGGAGGGAGAGCATTAGGACAAATACGTAATGCATGCAGAGCTTAATATCTAGATGACCGGTTGATAGGTGCAGCAAACCACCATGGCACATGTATACCTATGTAACAAACCTGCACGTTCAGCACATGTATCCTAGAACTTAAAGTAAAATAAAATAATAACAATAATATAAAATTTATTAAAAGGATTTAACCCAGAATACTGGCAACGTCTTAAAAATATCAAACATTAGCAAAATACCTAAACATCAAGCATATTTTCATCAATTACTTCAGCTATCAATTAGCAACTTTAATAAGACCTTGAAAAAGCTAACATCAAACATCAGTTGAGTTTTAATTATTTTGGTTAATGTATTTATATATTTATATATTTGTACTTGTTCATACACACTTTGGCATTTTAAGCAGAAAGAAAAGTTATGTGACAAAATTTTTAATTATCAGTTTACTTTTAGAGAAGCAAATGTTTTTAACCTTAAGTCACACAAGTTAAATACAATGGCCCGAGAGTCTCATTAACAGGTAAAATGCTAATCTGCAAATCTATCTTATGTATTTTGGATCCCATACTCTAAAAATATTATTTGAGAGTTTTACATTCCTATTCGTATAAAATTTTACAATGCAGAGACAGTTTTTATCTTTGTCACACATTTATGTTTAATAAGTAACTGACAATTTTGAACTTTACTGAGTTATAAAACTTTGAAATAAATTCACAAAGCTTTAAAAAACTAAAAGATAATGTCTCCCTAAGGAAGGTTATTTGAAATACAGAATGAGAAAAAAAAAATGCAAAAAAGTGGCAAGAGAACAGTGAGTATTAAGATTTTGACTAAGGCCAGGAATGGTGGCTCATGCCTGTAATTCCAGCAGTTTTGGAAACCAAGGTGAGTTGATCATGAGGTCAGGAGTTCAAGAACAGCCTAGCCAACATAGTGAAACCCTGTCTCTACTAAAAAAAAAAAAAAAAAAAAAAAAAAAAAAGATTTTTGACTAAAATAAGAGGAGCCAATAATAAAAACAAAAACAAAGTATTTTTCTCCATTTCTACTCATTTTTTTGGTCATTTTATTTTGAAAATATGGCTTGGTTCAGAAAAGTTTTGAATTTTCATACACAAAAAATACAGAAGACTTCAGTTTTGAATACCTTTTTCAGTCGTTCTCAAATATGTGACTTTAAGTACTACTAAGAAGGCAATCTCACGATTCTAGATAGAAAAAGAGAGAGAAAACATGTATGTGTGTGTGTGTGTGTGTGTATAAAGAAGGCAACAATAAACATACTCTTACACTTCTCAAGTTTAACAGATAAGCATTGTCTCACTGGAAGTTGCTGAGAAGGAGTTTTTAAGGTGAAAATCCTTACAAATATTTACTGCTACCTTTACATCAAGATTCTGCTATTCAAAACAGATTGTAACATCGTTATTACTGATTTCAAAATGAGAATAAAAAGGACAATTCTAGGTTAGAAACTTCATACTCCAAGTGTAACTTCAAGAATGTTTTTAATCCTTTAATTGTTACTATTACAAACTATAGTTAATCAAATTTTACTTAAGTTTCTTCAAATAACTGTTTCTCACAAGAAGCATTTATTTTTATTATTGCGATAGCCAAAGATAAATTTTTGCACACAGTTTAAAAAAATATACAGGAAAGTGCATATAACACAAAGGCACAAAATAATGAATTATTAAGTAAACACCAAAGTCTCCACCACAGAAATGAAATTCTGCCAGCTTCCCTGTAGTTTTCTGTCCCGACTTCTCTATCCAGTCTTTTCTGGTACCTCTTCCTTAGTCTTCTTGATACTTTTACTATAAAGGTATACATAACATAATTTAGCCTGTGTTTGAACTTTTTATAAAAGTAATCATAGTATTTACATTCTTTTGTGCCTTGTGTCACTCAGCATTGTAGGATTCATCCACAATGTGCACAGACTTCTACTTTATTTTTCTCTGCTGTGTAATGCTTTACTATATGAATATCAAAAATTATTTATTCTTTTATAGTTTTTCTTTGTTTTGTTTTTGAGACAGAGTCTTGCTCTATTGCCCAGGCTGGAGTGTTAGTGTCACAATCTTGGCTCACTGCAATGGTCACCCCTCCCGGGCTCAAGTGCTTCTCCTGCCTCAGCCTCCCCAGTAGCTGGGATTACAGGCACCCACCACAATGCACAGCTAATTTTTGTATTTTTTGTAGAGATGCAGTTTCACCATGTTGGCCAGGCTGGTCTCGAACGCCTGACCTCACCTGCCTTGGCCTCCCAAAGGGCTGGGATTACAGGCATGAGGCACCGCGCCCAGTCAATCCTTTTATTGTAGAAGGACATCTGGGTTGCTTCTAATTTGGAGGCATTAACAACAATGTTATTATAAACACTTAGATAAGTTATATATTAGATTTCAATAATCAAACATAAAAACACTGCAAGAATTCATGACTGAACAACACTGATTTCGCACTTCACTTTTTGACTCTGAACTTACCTGTCAAAAGCTCCTGGATAACGGCCAAACCGTAACTTTCGGAAGGGAACAAACTTCCTGTCAAGGTGTTCTTTGAGTCTCAAGTGGCCATGCCAGAGGTAGTTGCCACTCCTCTCATGAAAGACTACCAAGTGGATCGCATGAGTGGCCAATTTGCAGATATAGTGCAGGGGGATTTCAGTTCCAGAAAGTGAGTCTATCCCATCTAGCCGGGGATCTTTGCTCTCAATCTTTATGCATTGAAATCCCATATTCTCAGCTATCCGAAACCAGCCTTCCTAGAACCAAAGAAGCATCAAACATCAAGAAACAACATTTAAACATTGAATATTTAGAGCCAAATACTAGTAGCAAAACTAAAGTAATTCTTACATTGAACTAAGCCATATTTTTGTGCAAATCTGCTCTGTAACAATATTTTTAAATGAGGGTGATGGACAGAAGGTAGTGGTGGGAGAATAAAGGAAAGTAGCAAAAATACAAAGTATGTAGCAGGAAAGATATAGCCAAAGACTCTTTTTATGGGCTGGGCACCATGGCTCACTCCTGTAATCCCAGCACTTTGGGAGGCTGAGGCAGGCAGATCACTTGGGCTCAGGAGTTTGAGACCAGCCTGGGCAACACGGTGAAACTCCATCTCTACAAAAAATACAAAAAAAAATTAGCCGAGTGTGGTGGCGTGTTCCTGTAGTCCCAGCTAATTGTGGGTCTGAGTCGGGAGGATCGCTTAAACCTGAGAGGTCAAGGCTGCAGTGAGTCAAGATCGCACACTGCACTCAAGCCTGGGTGACAAAGTGAGACCCTGTCTCAAAAAAAAAAAAAAAAAAAAAAAAGTCTCTTTATGAAAATTAAGGCAAATCCCTTCCTTGGAATGAGAATGCTCATGTTAGTGTTTCTTGGGTAGTTTCTATAAAGTAAATGTTGATTTAAGAACAGCACTTAAAATTAAACTTGGAACTCTTAATTTAACTTTTATAACCTTTATCTTCAAAAGTCCTTCAAAAAAGTAGTTCTTTCATCTCATAATTTATATCCCAACACCTTAAAATACTACCATAATAGAACATCTTCATAATGCAAATCATTAGAAAGTAAACAAACATAACATAAAAAAAGGTTCATTTTCCAACATCATTTGTTTCATTATCAAGTGTAATATTCCCTTTTTCCCTTTTCTTTCTTGGTACACCTAAGAAGTAGAAAGCACTGATTGAGCATGGGGTTAGCCAATTCAGGGAAAGACTACTGAATAGAATAAAAGAAAGGCATTATCAGCTGATAAATCAGGAAATATTTAAAAGGTTAGCCAGATCTTGAGAAGAACGTGACCTTGGGTTACAGGAGGAAAGAATGACAGATAAAATAGGCAGAATTATGATATGGTTTGCTCTCTTATAACCATCAACAAGAGAAGTAAAAAAGAAAATAGTTGTTCTGATCAATTGATATAAAGGCCTAGGTCAAGGTTGTGCTGCAAAAGTCCACTCCCAGTTTGCCTTGGCAGAGGTTTGCTCATTTTATAGTAATGGCATTAATAAAGAAAAATCACATGCAAATGGAGCCTTTCATTATTAGATCTAACAATCTAATTAGCTCTATACTGGGGGACGTTGTCAGGAGGACTATTCAAGGGCTCTTGAATCTCCTGAATAGTAGGATGTCATATGTATAAAAGGATAAACTTGAACCCATGTGCTGATTCTGGGCATGACTGAGCTTTTGCTTCTTCCTCTGACTATGGTAGTATCAGTTTTGCCAATTGTGGCATATTCCCCTTCTTCTAAAATAATAGTTCTCAAGGCAAGTGGGACTGTACCCAACAGACATTTTAGAAATTTGTGGGGATATTTTTGGTATATCATATTAATAAACTGGCATTTAGAGTCCTAGGCCCAGAACACTAGACATACTACAATCCAAAATATGAAAATCTATCCTGTGTACTAAATTTCAAGTGTCCTGTCAGATAATCACGTAGTGAAAAACTTGTTTATAATTGTCTGAGCCTTTATTTCTCAGGAATACAATAGTCATGTCAATGGAGAGACAATTTTACTTTTTTTTTGTTGGAAACTTGCTAACTACTTTGGAAAATCATATTACCAACAATAATACCATTCATAGTATAAATTTATATTTGTAGCTACTACATTCTGTGATCCTATTTCTAAACACAAGCATCTGAATTACCTTATTATGTCTTCCAGTATAGTCATGCTGGAGCATCTGCACACTGAAATACACATCATTTCCTTTTATTTCTACATTATATTATAGTTAAGACATTACATTGATTTGGGGAATTATGTATATAGGAAGGTTATAATTTCTATGAACTTCATTTGGGGAAAATAAAGGGACAGTATAAAATATTCTTTGTAAAAATTATTTATAAGCCTTGTAGGCTTTTTCTATGAGATATCAAACAGTTCAACAGAAATGACCTAAAAATACTGATACTGAGGAGTCTTCCCAGGCAAAAAAGCAGCATCCTTCCTCTCGTCTTCCTGCTGTGAACATGGATGTGATATATGGAGTTATGACAGCTATACTGTGATAATGAGGGAAATGAGTAAAGAATTTCAGAGATATAAGTTCTGACATCAGTGGCTAGCTAAACTAATATCAATAGCCATTAACCTTTTAATCTCTCATTATATAAGAAAAATAAATCCCCTATTTGCCTTAGTGATTAACTGTATTGTTTTTTAAAGCTGAAAATATTCCTGATACAATTTATGAAGTGTTTTAAGAAAATTTGTTAATGTTTTACATTTTAAACTAGCCTAATCCCATATTATTTTGTAAAAAAGAGACATATTCCATTATCTGAAAGCAAATCACTTACCTCATTCTTCCTTAGGTGATACTGCAGTGCAAATGTGGTAAAGTCTCTTGGAACACAGAAAAATTTGCATTCTGAAGTGGAGCCATAAGAAGTATTTTTGACTTGTTCAAAGTTCTTGTCAATCAATTCCAACATCAAAGGATCAATAAGAAACACTGGTACATTTTGGTTGGATGTTAGCATAATAAATTTTTTAACTGCACGCTGTTTGAGAGAAAAAGAATTCTCATAATTCCAGTAAACCAACACAATAGCCTATTTTATTACATTTTTATTCATTCATTGTATAAGAATGCATAGAGTGTTTACCCAATAGATACATGCTTATCATTGTGCTAAAAAATATAAACAATTAAATAACACATATGGTCTCTGCTCTCAATAAGCAGTGTTCTAAGAAAGATGAATACTTTCAACATAAGGTGAAATATGCCATAATAAAAACATATACAACATGTGGGCTGGGTGCAGTGGCTCACACCTGTAATCCCAGCACTTTGGGAGCCTGGGGTGGGTAGACCATGAGGTCAAGCAATCAAGACCATCCTGACTATCATGGTGAAATCCCATCTCTACTAAAAATACAAAAATTAGCTGGGTGTGGTGGCGCACGCCTGTAGTCCCAGCTACTTGGGAGGCTGAGGCAGGAGAATAGCTTGAACCTAGGAGGTAGAGGTTGCAGTGAGCTGAGATTGTGTCCCTGCACTCCAGCCTGGTGACAGAGTGAGACTTCATCTCAAAAAAAACAAAAACAAACCAAAACAAAAATATATATACAACATATTATAAAAGTACAGACCAGAAAGCTACAAATTTACTGTACATCAAAAGGATAAGAAATTTCAGAGGAAGTGGTATCTGACATGAAAATGTGGGGCCTTACAAAATTATTCTCTTAGTATCAGCAAAATCTTTTCAAGCAAAATTCAGAGAACTATCTGTCAGCTTTTAAAAATCAGTATTGTTAATCTTTCAAAAACAAAAATCAGTTGTTTGTACCATTTTTCTTTATATCTGTAATGCTACTTAATAATCCTTCTAAGCAAAAGACTCAGACCAAAATACACTGCCTGCTTGATGACTGCCATATATAATGTGCTCTTCTAATACTGCAATATTTCAAAATATAAATCTGCTAGATAGTAAGTCGGGTCCCCTACTGAAAGAAAAAATTTCAAAAGCAGAATGAAAGCAGACTAAATCACACTTAGGAGTAAGTAATACCTAAGAGCCGCAAAGATAAACAGAGTATCTGGCATACACTACTGCCTAAAAGCCTGCTTCAATGAAAGCAAGGCTTAATTTAAAGAAACTTCTGCTAATCAAAAAGGTGTGTCATGAAATTAAGAATAAATTCTTATTCAGAAAATCTGAAGGAACTCATAAAAATATATACAAGATAAATAAATAGATAAAATATTAAGAATTTTAAAGATAAAGGATGAGATAAAGCTAGGAATCAGTCTCATTATTTGTTTATAGTATAGAATATTACGCAAATGCCAGGAATGCAATAATTGCTGCCTTATAGGGTTTTATTAATTCAGTGTGAGAAACAGCTAAGTAAAATGTCTGAATAAACAATGTTACACCAAAAATTCAACTTAGATGACACAGACAAATTTCTTTAAAAATGAACTTAACAAAGCTATCACAAGATGAAACATAAAATTTGAATTGCCCTGTACCTATTAAAGAAACTGAATTTGTTAGAAAAAAAAAAAAAAAAACTGCCCTCAAAATAGCAAGGAAAAACTTCAGACTTAAGATAGTTCACTGGTAAATTCTATCAAAGAATAATACCAATTCTACAAAAACTTTCTTAGAAAATGGAGCAGGAGAAAATACTTCCTATCTGATTTTATGAGGCCAGTGCAATACTTAATAGCAAAACTTCTCACGCCTGAAATCCTAGCACTTTGGGAGGCCAACGCGGGTGGATCACCTGGGGTCAGGAGTCGACACCAGTCTGACCAACATGGTGAAACCCCATCTCTACTAAAAATACAGAAATTAACCGGGTGTGGTGGCATGCACCTGTAATCGCAGCAACTTGGGAAACTGAGGCAGGAGAATCACTTGAACCCAGGAGGTGAACGTTGCAGTGAGCCGAGACTGCACCATTGCACTCCAGCCTGGGCAACAGAGACTCCACCTGAAAGAAAATAAAAATAAAAAAACCTGACAAAGACATTACCAAAAAAAAGTATAGACCACCATCCCTCATGAACACAGATGCAAAAATACTTAATAAAAAATAAGAAAATCAATTCCAATAACTAAAAAAAAAGATTAAAAAAGGAAAGTAAATATCATGACCAAGTAGTATTTATCCTAGAAATGAAAAGTTACTTTAACATTTAAAAAATCAACCAATAGGGCCGGGCGCGGTGGCTCACGCCTGTAATCCCAGTACTTCGGGAGGCCGAGGCGGGTGGATCACAAGGTCAAGAGATCGAGACCATCCTGGTCAACATGGTGAAACCCTGTCTCTACTCAAAATACAAAAATCAGCTGGGCGTGGTGGCGCGTGCCTGTAATCCCAGCGACTCAGGAGGCTGGGGCAGGAGAATTGCCTGAACCCAGGAGGCGGAGGTTGCGGTGAGCCGAGATCGCGCCATTGCACTCCAGCCTGGATAACAAGAGCGAAACTCCGTCTCAAAAAAAAAAAATAAAAAAATAATAAAAAAATAAAATAAAAATCAACCAATAAAATTTGACAAATCAACAGAATAAAGAGGAAAAACTATTATAATTTCAATACATAAAAAGCATTTGACAAAATTCAATATCTATTCATGATTTAAAACTTTCAGCAAATCAGGAATAAAATACTTCCTCAACTTGATAAAGGGCATGAACAAAAAAATCTATTACTGAGTTGAGTGAGAGTTCTTCATCTATCTTTGATACCATTCCTTTGTGAGATACATGTTTTACAAACATTTTCTACTCTGTGACATCCTTATTCATTTTCTTAATGGTGTTTTTTGATGAGTAGAAGTTTAAAATTTTAATAGTCCAATTTAGTTATTTTTTTGTCTTTTAGGGTTATTGCTTTCTGTGCTTTATATTAGGGGAAAAAAACAAGAAAGTAATGGTTTTGGAAGAAAGATGAGATAACAGAACTACTATATAAAAGTTGTTTAAATGTTGAATGGATCTCAGCTTGGTGTTAAATACAAATATGATGAACACACAGCTTCATTATCATTATTAATATAAATACAGAGTACGTCAGAGTCAAGGAAAGATTCTATAACTCACTTTCTAAACATATCCTCCAAGTTGTTATCAATACAATCGTTAATGCTCCTGGAAAACATGTCCAATTGATTCTAAATCCAATTAATTCTAAATCACTATTATCATCTGATCTTCAGTAATTCATTTTGTTTATAAGAATGAAAAACACCTTGTTGAAAAGAGGTTAGGCTGAGACCATAATAGTGTATTCATCTGTCTCTGTATTAAAATTTTATTAAAACCTAATAAAATTAGGCAGGACTTGTTCTTAGTAAAAGCCTAGTTCTTAATTATGATCATTTTCTTTTCTAAGTGCTCCCAAGTCATCTGTTTAATAACTCATTAAACATTGATCCCTAGAATTTTACCAGGGCTCAATATCACACTTATTGATGAGACTTCACCTTTTATTCCTTCTAAAAGTTTAGAATGAGAGTACGTTAGTACTCCTCCCTTCCTGTGATTTTGCAAATATAGTGATTCAGTGACCACATTTACAATACTTTTTAGTCCCCTCAATGTAAAAGAGTATAAAGAGAACTCACTGAATGTGGTAAGCTGCCCTTCAACTTTTTGCTTGTGTACCGTGCAAGTAAAGACTTTGAAAAAAATCCATTATTTTCTCCTACCTCAAGGATCATCTCTTGAATGAAAAGGATAGGGTCAAGCTACCTTTTCCTATTATTTTAAGCTTTACATTATTCATAAATTCCATTTTAAAATGTATCAGTGAATCTGTACCTACTCTAACTGCTCTATTTATGAAAAGGTTTGGGAATGTTGTCAGGATGTTGTTGGTTACAACTGATAAAGGAAAATCTTTTATCCCACTGAAGCTATCACAACTTTAAATTTTTTTCTGAAATTGCTCTTCAGTGTACAGATGAAGACTCCTAATAAATGGCAAACCTGAAAAATTTATGTTTCTCTAAGTATCATCACATCTGATAATGTTAAAATTTATGATAGATCACCCCTGTTGCCTTTGGCTGTTAAATACTGAATTTTGAATCTCGGCAAATTATTTTAACCACAGGATGATAAATCTGGTCCAAGTATTATGTGTATGTGTTTCCTAAGGGCGGGATGGAGGTAGAGAAGGGCTACAGAGAAGCATACAAAATACCCTTTTTTAATTTAATCTAAAATCTTTATAACTGACTGGGTAGTATAAATTCCAAGTATATCATACTTACCTTTATTTTCAGAATATCCTAAATTTACAGAGTAAAACAATTGCTATTTTTAACAAATTAGATTTTACACTGATACTTATAGAGTGCTGAGGAGACTGGCAACAGGATATCCCAGACTTACTTTTTAAACAGCAGTTCAAATCTGCTTGGTGTTAGCAATGACCTAAAAAGACCACTGCTTGTGATCTTTTTTCAGTGATCTGAAAAGCCACTTCTAATTTAAAGCCTTCCACATCTCTGGTTATAGAGAAGCCAAAGGCTGAAGTATATCAAGAAATATCTGGTCATTCCCATAATGTATACTAACAGAATAAAAGTTGTTTTTTATTTCTTTCTAACCTTAATTTTAAAACATAGGAAAATATATTTAATCAATGTACAGGTTCTGAAATTTGTAAAACAAGGATATATTGTATATATTGCTGGTTTCCCCTCATCTTATAAAGAAACTATGTTGAATAGATTTTTATTCCTGATCATTACTTTTCCCTTACTTGAATAAATCTGATTCACATATTCATTTATTTAGGGAAACACCATAGCTCAGTGAATGAGGGTTTTAGAGGCAGACAGAATCTGGTCTTAATAAATTATTGGCCAACTAACCTTAATCTCTCTAAGTGAACTGAGAGTAACAATATTTACTCACTTCTTTAAAGTTTCCTTAAGGACTAAGTAAGATATTGCATATAAACCACTTAGTAAAAGGCCTGTTCCTTACCTGCTACTACTAACCGGCCACCCACCACCCAAGGTAGCTATTACTATTGCCATCATTCAACAAATAATTATGGAGTAAATGAATGAACTAAATGAACATTATAATTGAGAAATTTCTTATTTATTCTACATACCCACTGTATGCTATCAAATCCAATTCGGCTTCCTTTGGATTTTGACAAACCAGCTGCATTCTAGGAAGATAACAGAAGAACTATTTAGTAAATTCAAAGCCCAGCATGCAACATTACATTTCAGTTAGGCATGAGATTCAAAATATAATTAGCTCATAATCATTAAAAAGCATTATCCAAGTATCTATTTTTCATGAGCTAAGAATTCTACATTTTTATGATATAAAAATCCAAGATGGAAAACATGGATAGATTTGTAGTAAGTTAATTAAGTCATTAAATAATAAGGTAGACATGGCCAACATCTCTGAAACAATTAATTTCCATCAATGTATGGCAAACTCTTTGGAATTAGGGTTTGTCTTTTTAGGTCTTTATCTCTAATCTCCACATATCTCCATATATAAAATTAGTGTTTGTAGATCTTAGCAAAGTGAGAAAGTATAATAATATTTATTGAGGAGCTCCTGCCAGGTACTGTGTCTGACACTTCCATATATGAATTATGTATTCTCACTGACCCCTCACAACAATTCTGCAAGGTAAACATTAATTGCTTTGCAGATACCACCAGTATGCACGCTTTACCTAACATATATCATAATTTTGAATTTTGAGGTTTTTGTAAAAAACATTTCAGGTCTAGAGCATCAGAAGAAAGAAAATTATTATGAGTTTTCATCTGATAAGCCCCAAAATACTTTGAAGTAACAGGAGAAAGAACATGAGACAAAAGGAAGAATGTTGCAAGCTTAAAGAAGATCCAAATAAGTTTCATATGCCTTGTGTGCATACTTTATCTATAAGCTATAGATGGGAGGATGCTGAAGAACAATTAGAGTAGCCTCACCTTAAAAATGAAATGTGGTCCAAGTTCCTAAACTCGTTTCCCCACTAAACCTCACATTCAAGGGTAAAGACCAAGTCCAATCCATCTTTGTATCACCAGTAGTACCTAGGATAGTGCATGGTGATTTGTATAGCTTAGTAAAGGTTTGTTAATCGGAAGGAGAAAGGAAGGCATGGAGAGATGAATATACTAAGTAATTAAGGCAGAGCCAGATTTGGTCTCTCCTCACAAGCTCTGCAACTTAGCCAATTACATTTTAATACTGAGGGAAGTTTGAGAAAAAAACAACTGTAATCTTCAAACTTGAAAAGAGACTGCAAACATTGTAACACAGCTACTTGTTCACCTTAGTCCAACATCAGATTAGACTAAATTTCTGAGCTGTTTAATTTGCTGAGTTTGAGATAAGCAAATTTCTAGTGAACTAACATGTTACTTTTATAACAGCTTTATTAAGATATAATTCACATACCATAAAATCTGCCTTTCTAAAGTGATTTTTAGTATGTTTAGAGTTGTGCAACTATTACCACTGTCTAATTCCAGAATATTGTAATCACTCCAAAAAGAAACCATGTTCCTATCAACTGTCACTCCCTTTTACTCCTCCACTCAGCTGCAATCAGAGCATTAATTATCTTCCCTGTGGATTTGCCCATTAAGGACACTACATAAAAACGGAATCATATATGTGGCCTTTTACATCTGGTTTTTCACTGAGCATGATGTTTTCAAAGTTCATTCATGTTGTGGCATATAACAGTACTTCACTTCTTTATATGGCTAATATTCCATTGTATATTCATTCATTAGTTGATGAACAGTTAGGTTTTTCCAGGTTTTGGCTATTATGAAAAATATAATCACAAATATTCATGTTTTATAATCACTCTCTTGTATACACTGACAACTTACCTCTGACTTCATTTCACTTGCTCAGCAAAAGCCCAACTTTCTACTTATTTGGCACCTGCAATTGTGCAACTAATGTGGCTGCTAACTGGTATTACTTTATTATTATCATTATTACTATTATTATTGAGACAGGGGCCTCTGTCACCCAGGCTGGAGTGAAGCGGCATGATCATGGCTCACTGCAGCCTCAAACTACCAGGCTCAAGTGATCCTGATACATAAGACTTCCTAGCAGCTGAAACTATAGGCATGCACTGACACAGCTGGCTAATTTTTGTATTTTTCATAAAGACAGGATCTCACCATATTGCCTAGGCTGGTCTCAAACTCCTGGGCTCAAGCAATCCACTTGCTTCTACCTCCCAAAGTGCTGGGATTCCAGGTGTGAGACATCACAACTGGCTAATGTCACTTTGAATTCGTGACTACTAATCTCAAATGGGGCTTTAATTCCACCCAGAAATCAGACTACATTCCCCTTGTGTATTACCTGTCTCATTCTCCTAGATGACTTTTTTCTCTTCTTGTCTCTAACATCCCTATCTTATCTTTCAACTTATGGCATTGCTTGCTATTTCACTGAGAAAAAAGAAATAAGAAAATAATTTTCAAAAGCCCCCACCACATCTTCCCACCTGCTATACAAGAATTATATCCATATAATACACCTTCCCTTCTGTCATAACAGATGAATTGTCTATGTTCCTATCTAATGCCAGCCTCTCCACTTATGCACTAAATCCCATCCCCCTTGACTGGACAAAGACATTGCTCCAGCAATTTTTCTTTCTCTGATGGATCATTCCCATCAGTATACAAACATGATTATTATTTATTCCATCTTAAAACACATAATTAAAACAGAAAACAAAAACTTCTTAACTCCTCTTTTCCCAAAGAACAACTTTCTGTCCCCTACTTTACAGCAAAACTCCTAATGGGTTGTCTCTTCTCATTGCCTCCAATTCCTCTCCTCCCATAAATTCACTTCAGCTTAAATTCACTCTGCTGAGCATTATCAAGATCACCAATGACCTGTACACTGCTCAATCCAATAGTCAATTATTAGCACTTATCTTATTTCATCTACCAAGAATTGCTGACAACTTCTGTCTCACTGAAACACTTCATTCACTTAGCTCTCTGTATCACATTTCTGGTTTTTCTCTATTTCTCTCTTCCAACTTCTCCGATGTGTTGGAGGGTCCCAAAGCTCAGATGTTGAGACTTTCTCTCTCCCTCTTTAAAAACCTATATTCCCTTCCTTGGTATCTCATCTAGTCATATGGCTTAAAATACCATCTATGTGTTTCCAATACTCAATTGATACTCCCAACCCATTCCACCCAGACTTATATACCCAATTGTCTATTCACCTTCTTCATTTGAATGTCAAACAGGCAACTCAATCCTTTGGATCTATGCCCCACCATATCTCACATTACATTGTAATATCCATTGTTGGAGGTGGTGCCTGGTGGGAGGTGACTGGATCATATAAAACAGTTTCTCATGACAGGTTTAGCACTATGCCTTCGGTGCTGTTCTTGTGATAATGAATAAGTGAGTTATCCCAAGATCTAGCTCTTTAAAAGACTGTAGCACCTCTTCCCTCTCTCTCTTCTTCCTGCTCCAGCCATATGAAGTGCTGGCTCCATCTTCAACTTCTGCCATGATTCTAAGTTTCCCGAGGCCTCCACAGAAGTCAAGCAGATGCCAGTAACATGCTTCCTATACAGCCTGCGGAACCGTGAGCCAATTAAACTGCTTTTCTTTGTAAATTACCCAGTCTCAGGCATTTCTTTATAGCAATGGGAAAACAGGCTAACAGAAAATTGCCACCAGGAGAGCAGTACTGCTGTAAGGTATCTGAAAATGTGGAAGTAACTTTGGAACTGGGTAATAGGCAGCAGGAGAGTTTGGAGGTCTCAGAAGACAGAAAGAAGAGGGAAAATTTGAAACTTCCTAGAGACTTGTTGAATCTTGTTAAATGTTTGTGACCAAAATGCTTATAGTGATATGGACAATGATGTCCAGGCTGAGGAGGTCTCAGATAGAAATCAGGAACTTAATGGGAGGTGAAGCAAAGGTCACTTTTGTTATGCCTTAGCAAAGAACCTGGCTACATTGTCCCTGGCCTTAGAGATCTGCGGAACTCTGACCTCGAGAGTTATAATTTAGGGTACCTGAAGAAGAAATTTCTTTTCTTTTCTTTTTTTTTTTTTTTTTGAGACAGCATTTTGCTCTTGCTGCCCAGGCTGGAATGCAATGGCACAATCTCAGCTCACTGCAACATTCCCCTTCCAGTTTCAAGCAATTCTCCTGCCTCAGCCTCCCAAGTACATGGGATTATAGGCACCCACCACTACACCCAGCTAATTTTTGTATTTTTGTTTCACCTTGTTGGCTAAGCTGGTCTCAAATGCCTGACCTCGTGAACCACCTGCCTTGGCCTCCCAAAGTGCTGGGATTACAGGTGTAAGCCACAGCAATTGACTGGGAAGAAGAAATTACTATGCAGCAAAGAGTTCAAGATCTGGCCTGGCTGCTTCTAACAACCTATGCTCATACATGTGAGCAAAGACATGACATAAAATTGGAACTTATATTTAATAGGGATGCAGAGCATACAAGTTTGAAAAATTTGCAGCCTGGCCATGTGATAGAAAGGAAAAGTCCACTTTCAGGGGAGGAATTCAAGTGGGCTGCAGAAATTTGCATTGGCAAAGACAATGTGAAGGCATTTTAAAGACCTTTAAGGCAGCCCCTCCCATCACAAGCCTGGAGGCCTAGGAGGGAAGAATAGTTTGTGGGCCAGGTCCAGTGCCTGTCACCCTGAGTAGCCTCAGGACACTGCTCCCTGTATTCCAGCTGCTCTAGCTCCAGCCATGGGTCAAAGGGGAAGAGGGGGTGAAAGATTCTTTGCTAAGGCATGACGAAAATGACCTTTGCTTCACCTCCCTTTGCTTCAGAGGGTGCAAGCTGTAAGCAGGTGTACACAGTGTAAGAGCTGAGGCTTAAGAGCCTCTGTCTGGATTTCAGAGGAGGTATGGAAAAGCCTGGATGTCTAGGCAGAAGCCTGCTGCTGACAGAGCCCTCATGGAGAACCTCTACTAGAACAGCGTGGAAGGGAAATACAGGGTTGAAGCCCCCACAGTGAGTCCCCACTGGGGCAATGCCTAGTGGAGCTGTGAGAAGAGGGCCACAGTCCTCCAGACCCCAGAGTGATAGATCCACCAGTGACTTGCATGGTGTACCAGGAAAAGCTGCAGGCACTCAATGCCAGCCCATGAGAGCAGTTGTAGGGGCTGAACCCTGCAAAGCCACAGGGTCCAAGCTGCCCAAGGCCTTGGAAGCCCACCCCTCACACACGTGTTCCCTGATATGAGATACAGAGTCAAAGAGATTATTTTGGGTCTTTACGACTTAATGAATAACCTACTGGGTTTTGAACTTGCATGGGGCCTGTAGCCCCTTTCTTTTGGCAAATTTCTCCCTTTTGGAACAGGAGTATTTACCCAATGATGGTACCCCCATTGAATCTTGGGAGTAACTAACTTGTTTTTGGTTTTACAGGCTCATAGGTGGAAGGGACTTGCCTTGTCTCAGATGAGACTTTGAACTTTTGAGTTAATGTTGGAATAAGTTAAGACTTTGGAGGACTGTTGGAAAGGCATGATTGTACTTTGCAATGTGAGAGGATCATGAGATTTGAAGGGCCAGGGGCAGAATAATATGGTTTAGATCTGTGTCCCCACCAAACCTCATGTCAAATTGTAATCCCCAGTGTTGGAAATGGGGCCTGGTGGGAGGTAACTGGATTGTGGGGGCAGTTTCTCCTGAATGGTTTAGCACCATCCTCTTGGTGCTATTCTTGTGATAGGGAGTGAGTGAGTTCTCCTACGATCTGGTTGTTTAAAAGTGTGTAGCATCTCCCCATTCTCTTTTCCTCCTGCTCTGGCCATGTGAGGTACTGGTTCCGCCTTCACCTGCTGTCATGATTGTAAGTTTCCTGAGGCCTCCCCAGAAGCTGAACAGATGCCAGCATCATGCTTCCTGTACAGCCTGCAGAACCATGAGCCAATTAAACCTCTTTTTTTTATAAATTACCCTACCTCAGGTATTTTATAGCAATGCAAAAACAGATGAATACAGCACCTTAAACTTAACATGTACAAAAAAAGAAACCTGATTTTCACCATTCCTCAAACTTGCTCTTCCCAGTCTTATCCATCTCAATAAACAGCAATTTTGCCATTCCAATTACTTAGGACAAAAATACTAGAGTTATCCCTGACTCTCTTATGTCACTCTAATACCCTATATCTAACCCATCAACAAATCCTGAAAATTCTACTTTCCATTTCTCACCAACTCTATCATCAACTCTCTTGTCCAAATCGTTATCACCTCTTGTATAAATTACTACAATAGCCTTCTAATTGGTCTCTCTGTATATTAATCCATTTTCCTGCTGCTGTCAGATCATGTAACATAGCTCAAAACCTTCCCATGTTTCCCATCTCACTCAGGATAAAAGTCAAAGTCCTTATAATGGTTTACAAGACCCTACATAATAGGAAACTCTGACCTTACCTATTATTCTCTCCATCACTCATTCATCTACAGCCACACTGATCTCTATGCTGTTCTCAAAATGGCTAGACATATTCCTGCCTTAGGGCTTTTGTACTTTCTTTGTTTTCTACCTAGTACGCTTCTACTCTAGACATCAAAATACTCATTCTCTTTGAACAGTCTGTGTCTTCTCTTTGTAATGACCTTTCCATCCTTCTTTACCTGAAGAGCTCCTACTCATCCTACAAGACCAACTCAAATTATTATTTCAGGCATGAAATATTCAATAACAGCCTTCCCAAGTATGTTAT
Source organism: Sapajus apella (assembly GCF_009761245.1). Taxonomy (NCBI): domain Eukaryota; kingdom Metazoa; phylum Chordata; class Mammalia; order Primates; family Cebidae; genus Sapajus; species Sapajus apella. Next base: position 11,767,823 of record NW_022436986.1, on the reverse strand, counting down.
TCAGCAGTCCCTCTTCCCTATAATCTTTGTACTTACCTAAGCTTGAAGGGTCAAGGTTAGGAATATTGGATATTCCAGTTTTATGGGGCCTGAAGGTTATACCATTTTGTTAGTGCCCCCCCCGACACACACTTTTTTTTTGAGATGGAGTCTCACTCTGTCACCCAGGCTGGAGTACAGAGCTGTGATTCGACTCACTGCAAACTCTGCCTCCCAGGTTCAAGCCGTTCTCCTGCCTCAGCTTCCTGAATAGCTGGGATTACAGGCATGTGCCACCATATTCAGCTAATTTTTGTATTTTTGGTAGAGATGGGGTTTCACCATGTTGGCCAGGCTGGTCTTGAACTCCTGACCTTAGGTGGTCTGCCCACCTCCGCCTCCCAAGGTGCTAGGATTACAGGCATGAGCCACCGTGCCCAGCCATTGGCCCTTCTTAAGAAATAATGTGGGCCGGGCGCGGTGGCTCAAGCCTGTAATCCCAGCACTTTGGGAGGCCGAGGCGGGTGGATCACGAGTCAAGAGATCGAGACCATCCTGGTCAACATGGTAAAACCCCGTCTCTACTAAAAAAAATACAAAAAATTAGCTGGGCATGGTGGTGCGTGCCTGTAATCCCAGCTACTCAGGAGGCTGAGGCAGGAGAATTGCCTGAACCCAGGAGGCGGAGGTTGCGGTGAGCCGAGATCGCGCCATTGCACTCCAGCCTGGGTAACATGAGTGAAACTCTGTCTCAAAAAAAAAAAAAAAAAAAAAAGAAATAATGTAAAAATATATTTTGCAAATGTTACAAAAGTAAATAGCTTTGTAAATATATTCCTCAGGCCCTTAAAAGGTCCCTGGAAGTGAGGGGCCCTGAAGTTTAAATTTCATTATCTTAATGTTTAATCCATCTCAGGAGAACAAGAGTTAATGGCACTTGGTGGCAGTATAGTGGCTGCAACTATAGCTACAGAGAAGGAATACAGTCACTGTCAAGCAAAGACCCTAAAAGTAGAGAACCAAAAGGATAAGTAATCTGACCTTTCTTCCCAGTTTCAAATCCCCACCTGTATCCCATTAGCTGAACCCAACTGGAAACCAAAGGGCAAGAGAGCTTAGCTAATATAATCCATAAAGGTCAGCCTCCCCAAGCACAGAGTATGCTAAAGAGAGAATCTGGAGAGCAAACAGAGCATATCCAGCATGCTATGCTAAGAAGTTTGCTTCTTATTCCATAGGTATACTATGCACAGAATAAACTGGGTCAGATCTGCATCTAAGAAAAATATATCTGACAACAGTACAGAAGAAAGATTACAAAGGCTAGATACTGGGGAACAGAAAAGTTATGAAGTGTGCTTTGAAAAAAGAAGTAGCATATATTGTTGTGGTTTGTTTATGTGTCTCTTTATGTTTCTCACCCTCTCTCCCCTTCACCCCCAAATTTCCCAATTTGTGAGTTTTCAGACAGCAAGGATTGAACTTCATTCATCATTTTGTTTCACAGCCTATTACTGTGCTTGGCACATAGTAAGCTTTCAACAAATACTTGACAAATGAATGGTAGAATGTTCTGAAAGAAATGCCATATAGTTAAAGTCAATAGGTTAAAAAAAAAAAAGGCCTGAAGATATTCTGACACACTGCCTATGGGATATTAGGAGTAGAAATTTAGGGGAAATGAATAATTGAGTAAACAAATAGAATCAGATGCCAACAACAACTGGTAGAAAAAGTCTGGTAGCAACTGAACTCTAGGGATAACTGGGTCAAATAAAGATATATTATCAAAGAAAAAGCATCCAGAAAATAGAAGGTGAAAATTTAAGAGAAAGCCCTACCATTTTTGAAAGGCAGTATCCAACCATGTTTCTTACAGAAATCCCTAAAGCAAATTCTTAATTCAGTATGATCATTAATCATGCTCATATAGTATCAAACAGTAGTACTTTTAGAAAAAATTAAGTCTTAAAGAACTAATCTTTTTCAATTGCTTATAAACTTGCAAATCTAAGGATCAGAAACACTGACCAGTGCAAATTCCACAGCCCTCCAGGTAGCCTTCCACTTCTGCCTCTCTGTATTTCTCCTTTCAGTAGAAGCATTCCTCTTATATTTACTACCAAGCTACTGAAGTTCTTAGATTTATTAGTGAATCACTCATTAATGTGACTTGAAATGGTAGAAAAGCTGTGATTCTTAATAATCAAAACTAGCCAGAAAACCTACACAGCCTAACGTTTGAGAATAAATAAAAAGAGTAAAAAAATACCCTTCAATTCTAACGAAAGAAATCATATCACATTTTTCCTGGATAATAGCAGGAGTGAGAGAGGATGGTGGAAAAAATGGGGCAGTAGTATTTATTAAAGTTTACCATATTAGATCAAGCTATCAAATATAATATTCTTCCTCCAGAAATGACCTATATCTTATCCTTCCGAGCAAAATGGAAGGAGCCCAAAAGTCAAAAAAGATAAAGGGAAAAGCATATTTCTTGCATAATTTTAGCAAATAACTGACCAACTAAAAATGTTCAAAAGCCTTTGTTGCACATGATTTAAATGGCTACAAGACTAATTTCCATTTCTAATAATGGCATATAAAATTGTTCACTGTGAATGGCTACCGTCAAACTTGAAATCCAAAGTCCCCTTTCAACTCCCTCCACCCTCCTTCTAACCAAACATACATAGGCTACTAAATATAATGCAAAATAAGACATCTTAGCACCCGATTCTGTAAGTGGGCTCCTAGATTACACACACAGCTGATTACTGCAGGCACTGGTGCTGCTTATTGGACTAAGTCAAGAACAATAAAAAGGCTTGAATCAGTCAGTGCCGAATACAAACATAGTTCATTGGCTTTGTCTTCCCTCCACATAGGCATCAATATTTTACAATTTTCTGTTGTGCTACAGCATTCCTTAAAGCCATCTCATTTCATATCTTATCACTCTTATTTCTTTTGAACAAATTTATATTTACATATTGGAGTAGCTGTATGAATAAATACAAGTTTTAGGAATTGATTGACAATCTTGAACTTAAGAAACCCAACATACCTCAACCCCAGTTAACTTGGTTTATGAAAAAGTCAAAAATATAAGCTTATAGGGACATTATAAGAATTTAATACAATTTTATTTATCAAACTGCAATGTGAACCTTAAAAGTACTAGAAAATGTAAGTTACTAATAGTTATCTACCACGTAGCAGACAGTAAGTCAGATATATCATATATATTACGTCAACCAGCAATGTTGCTATTAGACCCATTTAAAGAAACTGGGGCTCAAAGAAGTTAAGTGACTTGCTGAAAGCTAAACAATTGCATGAGGATTTGAATTCAGGACTATGTAGCCCCCAAATTCAAAAATTATTGCCTCTGCCATGTCTATCAAATTATGTGTTTCTTGAGTAGGTCCAGTGTTCTATTTATCTCTGTATTCCTAAGTAAACTGTGTAAGATGAGTGATCAATAAATACAGATTAAATGAGCACACACAATTATGATCATACTATCTTGTTCGGTGCAAAAAAAAAAAAAAAAAAAAACAGTGAACAATGAAAATTCTCTTCGGGGTCCTAGAAACATGTCCTTTTCATTTTGGTGTGAGCTGCAAGCCAATTACTTGAAAGCTGAAGCCCACAAACAGTGCTCACAAGGCCACCACACCAAAGGAGTTTGTATTTCAAAGACCTGAAGGGTTGTTTTAGAATCTGAGGAGTCAACTCTACCCATCTATGAAATTGTAGCAGACCCAGTAAATATACTAATTATTTATCTTCAATGCTAACATGATAAACTGGATTACTTAAATCCCATTTGGGGCATCAAAGAAAGCTAGGCTTGTCTAACCAGCTAGGACCAAGAGAAATTCTGTGGTAAGGCCCTAAAAATGGTCAGAAGTAAGACTCCTTAAACTCCAAAGTAGCAAATACCCCTTCTACCCTAACCAATGACAGATCGTAGAGTATTCTTTCCTAAAAAGCCTGAAAAGTTTTGCAGTCTTTCTTACCATAGTGCTGCAGGAATTTCCTGCTACTAAATTTGGGTTGGGATCAAAGATAAAATCAATTTTTCATCCCTATCTCTAACACATAATCTCAAGTGTCTCTCAAAATCACCTTGAAGTTCAAGAATGACTTAGAATCTTGGTTTTTATGTTGATGACGCTAACCTGTAACTGTACACTGATCAAGACTATGATTTTGTACTCTTTGGCTACCAAATCAAACATTTAATTGAACTAGAAATAATTTTTACATGACTTTATTTATCTAAGAATATCCTACAAAATACTACTCATTGAACAAAAGAGTAATGCAATTTAGATACATTCAGTAAACAAAGTTAACAATAGTTCAGGTTCTCTTCCTATGTCAGAAGAAAATACATTAGAAAACTGAGGATGCATCTATACTTAATTAAAGTTTGAGTTAAAAAATGCTGTGTATAACTGAGATCTAGAAATTTAACAAAACTCCAAAACCTTAAAAATTTTCCACAGCGACATTGAAGAAAATTTAAAAGTTGGTATTTTAGCATCTAATTAGTCTATCCTTACTATTTTTATTTTATATACATATACATTTTTGTTTATTTTTTGAGACAGGGTCTCCCTCCCTTGCCCACGCTGGAGCGCAGATGTTAGCTCACTATAACCTCAAACTCCTGGGCTCAAAGGGATTCTCCCACCTCAGTCTCCCAAGCAGCTAGGACTACAGGCATGTACCACCACACCCAACTAATTTTCTTATTTTTAGCAGAGACGAGATATCACTATGTTGCCCAGGCTGGTCTCAAATTCCTGGGCTCAAGCAATCCTCTCGCCTCAGCATCCCAAAGTGCTAGGATTACGGGCAGGCACCTTGGTCTCCTCACTATTTTTAAATAAAGCATTTTTTTTTCCCTACTGGCATAGAGAAACTACTTGTATTCTTTCAGACAGCATCCTGTTTTCTTACACTAGAACATACAGGAAGCATCTATACTTCCATCAGCATCTGTCCCAAATTAAATTATAAATACTAGGCAGGAAAAACTACCTCATTCATTGTTTCTATTGCCTTGGGAAAATATTCTTCAAATTGTGACTTTTAAATAACAGTTTCTGAATTCATGAGCAAATTTTAAAATTCCATTTAAAAAGATACAATTACTGGGCTAGAAATGGTTTAATATAATTTCCATATATTAAAAAAAAATTTTCTTTGAGACACAGTCTCCCTGTGTCGTCCAGGCTGGAGTATAGTGGTGCAATCACAGCTCACTGCAGCCTCAACCTCCCAGGCTCAAGTTATCTTCTCACCTCAGCCTCTTGAATAGCTGGAACTATAAGCACATGCCACTATGCTTGGCTAATTTTTGTATTTTTTGTAGAAATGAGGTTTCGCCATGTTGCCCAGGCTGGCTCAAACTCTTGGGCTCAAGAGATCTGCACACCTCAGCCTCCCCAAATTCTGGGATTACAGGTGTGAGTCACTGTATCCATTCCATATAGTTCAATAAAATAAAAATTGAACTATATTGTGTTATATTTTAGAACTGTGGTATTTTAGAACTTAGATATAATGTCTACCTATTATCAAAAGTAAACATAAAAAACAAGAATCTGGTAGGAATAACAAACCTTACAAAATTAACAGTATATAAAGGTTACTTGAACTTTAATTACATATTACTTATATTCAAAAGATTATATTTTTTTTAATGAATAAGGCCCTAATACTAATGTAGCTTATATGGTATGGACACAATACAACAAATACTATTTTTCATTATAAAATTTAAAAATAATAATAGCCAATTTTCACTGGTCTCTTTCTGTATAACGTGCATTGTTCCAAATGTTTTATGTATATCAATTCATTTAAGCTTTACAAGTCTACAAGGTGGTATTGTTATTGCCGCCATTTTGTAGATAAAGAAACAAAAGCATTTAGAAGTCAAGTAATTAACTCAAGATCCCACAGCTAATAAACAGTATAGATGAGGTTTAATTCCAAACTGATGTTCATGCTCTCAACAACTATGTTACATTGCCACCAAGGAAAAGGGTCAAGACAGCAGTTCTTTATTATAATTTAATATATAATTAAGATGGGATTTTTAAATCAATGGATAATTCAATAAGGGATATTGGGACAACTGGTTAACTATTGGGAAAAATGTAAGTTAGATATCTAATTCATACCTCATACTAAAATAAATTCAATTTAGTGAAAACATTTAAACATTAAATAGACAAAATTACAGTTAAATATTCCCATAATCTTGGGCTAATTATAACATAAAAATCAGATGCCCTAAGGAAAAAAGATCTTGACATCTGTCTACTTAGAAATTAAGTACTAATTTATTGAGGGAGTACACCATGAATATAAAGTTAAAAGGCAAATTACATGTCAGGAAAAATATTTGAAATATGATAAATATTTAATATCCTTCAAACTATAAAGAACAGCTACAGAAAAAGACAACATCATCAGGAACATATGTGAAAGATACAAATAAGAAGAAATAAGAATACAAATAAAAAGTACCAATACACATACGGAAAGATGTTTAACCCCACTAGTGATCAAAGAAATGACCTCTAATGGAGTTGAATAGCTTTCAATTTCCGAATATTACGAACACTAAAAATTAATGAATGAGGTTTTGGGGTAGACTCCTCAGGTTCACATTCCATCTTCCCCACTTAATAACTGTGACATTAGGAAAATTACTAAATCTCTCCAAACCTCAGTGTTTTTGCTAGAAAAATGGGGAGAACTGGATTTACTCAACTTGTTGTAAGAATTAAATGTGTGTATGTAAAGTGCTTAGCAAAGTGTCTACTCAATCAAGCACATTAAAAAATGTTAGCTGCTATGGCAGACACTATAGGTAAGCTGACCTGACACCCATTCTGAAACCCATTCCCTTTTGCAATCTCTATTATAGAGGCTGGAAAAGCTAAATGACGGTAGTAAAACCTTACTTCCCCAGATTCTCTTATACTTGGGAATCTGCTGGCCACTGTCACAAAAGTGGAAGCCTGGTAGATCACTCTATTACTTCTTCTAGTAATATGCTAGTACAATTCTCGATTACTTCTTCTAGCCTTGTTGGAGCACAAGGAAATACCAAGATTATTTTAGAGGTTCTGCACTTACAGATATGGACAAACAACCCTCTCTTTGTTTAACCTACTATTAGCCAGCCATCTCTAACTGAAACACATGCCATTATTATTGTTATTCCTATTTATGAAAAGTTATGAGAAATCAGGCATACTGCTTGTCCTTAGGAAAGATAACTTTGCAATACATAACAAAAATCTAAAATGTGCATATTAGATCTAGAATTTCAACTCTAGGGCTTTACCCTAAGAAAATAATCAGGGAAGGGTTGAAGATGTCACAGAAAGACATTCATTGGATAAACAGCCAAGATCACAGGTAGAATCAGTATAGCCCCTTATTTTTAAAATTATATAGCACGGAAAAAACGGAGCTAGGGACATTAAAGGTCAGCTTGGCACATTAGACATTGGGTGGTTTGGATAGGTAAATTATTATTATTATTATTTTTTGAGACGGAGTTTTGCTCTTGTTACCCAGGCTGGAGTGCAATGGCGCGATCTCGGCTCACCGCAACCTCCGCCTCCTGGGTTCAGGCAATTCTCCTGCCTCAGCCTCCTGAGAAGCAGGGATTACAGGCACGTGCCACCATGCCCAGCTAATTTTTTGTATTTTTAGTAGAGACGGGGTTTCACCATGTCGACCAGGATGGTCTCGATCTCTTGACCTCGCGATCCACCCGCCTCGGCCTCCCAAAGTGCTGGGATTACAGGCGTGAGCCACCGCGCCCGGCCCTGGATAGGTAAATTATTTAACGTCTCAAGAGTTTTGGTTTTCCAGGCCAGTTGTGGTGGCTCACACCTATATTCCCAGCACTTTGGGAGCCTAAGGTGACAGAACTGCCTGAGGCCAGGAGTTTAAGACCAGCCTGGGCAACATAGCAAGACTCTGTCTCTACAAAAATTTTTTTTAATTAGTCAGGAGTGATGGCATGTGCCTGTAGTCCTCCTAACTACTCAGGAGGTTGAGGCAGGAGTACTACTTGAGTCCCAGAGTTCAAGGTTACAGTGAGCTATGATTATGCCACTGTACTTCAGCCTGGGTGAGAGCGAGATCCTCTCTTAAAAAAAGAAGAGTTTCACTTTTCTCATCTATAAAAATTAGGTCTAATAACCCCATGTAACAATGCTGCATAATAAACTTCCCCCAGTCTTATGGCTTATAAGCACTTATTTCCCCCTTCACAAATCTGTGAGTCAGCTGGGCAGCCATGCATTGGTCTGCTCAATACATTTTTCTCCTCTCCTATAGGTCAGGGGAGCATAAAAACTTAAGTCAAATCAAAACAGCCTGTTTGAAGCTTCTTCATGTGTCTGTTAACATTCTACTGTTTAAGCCCAACATATGCAGGGGAGCAAAGTGATTAATTCTGATGAATAGTTCTAACTAAGAAATGCGGAAAAAAAACATGAAAAAAAAATCTTTTTTTTCCATGATTGTTTCCATGATTGTTTTTAGTATTAAACTGAGCATGGAAAGCATCTACTACAATTCTCAATAATTATTATAATAAACCCCAGAGAGATTTCACAGTGTAACAACACTGTCTCAACTTTGGAATTCCTTATCTGGTATATTCCACAAAATCTTTAGAAGCTATTGATTTCCACATCATTGTCTCTTCTTTATTCCTATAGATACAGATGACTTCTGCCAAGATGCCAAATAGAAACAGCTCCGAGGCGCAGCTCCCAGCCAGAGAGGCGCAGAAGGTGAGTGATCTCTGCATCTCCAACTGAGGTACCAGGTTCATTTCAACGGCAATGGTTGAACAGTGGGTATAGTCCAAAGAGGGCGAACCAAGGCAGGGCAGGTGCTGCCCCACCTGGCAAGTGCAATGGACTGTATGATCTGGGACTTCTCCCTTCCCCTTCCCCCCGCCGCCACACTAGTTCAGATACCACACTTCTCCCAAGCCCTCTGCAACCCACAGCCCAGGAGATCCCTGCCAAAAAGCACTGCGAGTTACCAGCACAAATCTGAGCAGCAGCTCTGGCGGGCACCACAGGTTGTCAGCACAAATCTGGATGGGAGATCTGACTAGCACCTAGAGCACCTGCTGGACAAAGCTACTCACCCCCCAAAAAGAGGGAGAGCTGAAAGCAGGAAGACAGGTGATACAGCTTGGCAGATCCAACCCCTACAAAGCCAAGAAAACTGAAGTCCTCTCACTTGGGAGTTTTGCAGCCAGCACATCAGTTTGAGCTCAACCAGGGACGATCAAGCTCGGCAGGAGAAAGGGAGTCCACCATTGTGAAGGTGGGGCTAATCGCACCTGAGTAAACAAAAGCAGCCAGGCTGAGGCCGAGGCAGCCCGGCAGCGCTTCAACAGGCAAACAAGAGACAGACTACATCCTCAAGCAGCTCCCTCACACCTGTAGAACCAAAAAAACACCTCATACAGGAGAGCTCAGGCTACACTAGGTGGGTACCCTTCTGGGACGAAGCTACCAGAGGAAAGATCAGTCAACAATCCTCACTGCTCCATAGCTCCCATGGGTGATTCCCAGACAACCAAGGCCTGGAGTGGACCTCAAGCAGTCCTAGAGCAGAGGGGCCTGTTAGAAGGAAAACTAAAAAACAAAAAGAAATAGCCTCAATGGCAACATAACATATCTACAACCATCCGATCTTTGACAAACCTGACAAAAACAAGCAATGGGGAAAGGATTCCCTGTTTAATAAATAGTGTTGGGAAAACTGGCTAGCCATGTGCAGAAAGCAGAAACTGGACCCCTTCCTGACACCTTACACTAAAATTAACTCCAGATGGATTAAAGATTTAAACATAAGACCTAACACCATAAAAACCCTAGAAGAAAATCTAGGCAAAACCATTCAGGACATAGGCGTAGGCGAGGACTTCATGACCAACACACCAAAAGCATTGGCAACAAAAGCCAAAATAGACAAATGGGACCTAATCAAACTCCACAGCTTCTGCACAGCAAAAGAAACAGTCATTAGAGTGAATCGGCAACCAACAGAATGGGAAAAAATTTTTGCAGTCTACCCATCTGACAAAGGGCTAATATCCAGAATTTACAAAGAACTAAAACAGATTTACAAGAAAAAAACAAACAAACCCATTCAAAAGTGGGTGAAGGATATGAACAGACACTTTACAAAAGAAGACATACATGAGGCCAACAAACATATGAAAAAATGCTCATCATTACGGGTCATTAGAGAAATGCAAATCAAAACTACAATGAGATACCATATCACACCAGTTAGAATGGTGATCATTAAAAACTCTGGAGACAACAGATGCTGGAAAGGATGTGGAGAAATAGGAACACTTTTACACTGTTGGTGGAGGTGTAAATTAGTTCAACCATTGTGGAAGACAGTGTGGCGATTCCTCAAGGACCTAGAAATAGAAATTCCATTTGACCCAGCAATCCCATTACTGGGTATATATCCAAAGGATTATAAATTGTTCTACTATTAGGACACATGCACACGAATGTTCACTGCAGCACTGTTTACCATAGCAAAGACCTGGAACCAACCCAAATGCCCATCGATAATAGACTGGACAGGGAAAATGTGGCACATATACACCATGGAATATTATGCAGCCATCAAAAACAATAAGTTCATGTCCTTTGTAGGGACATGGATGAAACTGGAAACCATCATTCTCAGCAAACTGACACAACAGCAGAAAATCAAACACCGCATGTTCTCACTCATAGGCAGGTGTTGAACAATGAGAACACATGGACACAGGGAGGGGAGCACTACACACTGGGGTCTGCTGGGGGGAAATAGGGGAGGGACAGTGGGGGGTGAGGAGTTGGGGAGAGATAGCATGGAGAGAAATGCCAGATACAGGTGAAGGGGAGGAAGGCAGCAAATCACACTGCCACGTGTGTACCTACGCAACAATCCTGCATGTTCTTCACATGTACCCCAAAACCTAGAATGCAATAAAAAAAAATTGAAAAAAAATAAAAAAGAAGTAGCCTCAACATCAACAGAAAGGACATCCACTCAGAGACCCCATCTGAAATCACCAACTTCAAAGGTAGATAAATCCATGAAGATGGGAAGAAACCAGCGTAAAAAGGATGAAATCATCAAAGACCAGAACACCTCTCCTCCTCCAAGGGATCCCAACTCCTCACCAGCAAGGGAACAAAACAGGATGGAGAATGAGTTTGACGAATTGACAGAAGGAGGCTTCAGAAGGTGGGTAATAAACTTCTCTGAGCTAAAGGAACATGTTCTAACCCAATGAAAAGAAACTAAAAACTGTGAAAAAAGGTTAGACAAAATGCTAAATAGAATAACCAGCTTAGAGAAGAACATAAACAACTTGATGGAGCTGAAAAACACAGCACAATAACTTCGCAAAGCATACACAAGTTTCAATAGCCGAATCAATCAAGCAGAAGAAAGGATATCAGAGATTGAAGATCAACTCAATGAAATAAAACAAGAAGGCAAAATTAGAGAAAAAAGAGTGAAAACAAATGAACAAAGCCTCTAAGAAATATGGGACTATGTGAAAAGACCTAATCTGCGCTTGATCAATGTGCCTGAATGTGATGGAGAGAATGTATCCAAGCTGGAAAATGCTCTTCAGGATATTATCCAGGAGAACTTCCCCAACCTAGCAAGGCAGGCCAACATTCAAATCGAGGAAATACAGAGAATATCACAAAGATACTCCTCAAGAAGAGCAACCCCAAGGCACATAATCATCAGATTCACCAGGGTTGAAATGAAGGAAAAAATGCTAAGGGCAGCCAGAGAGAAAGGTCGGGTCACCTATAAAGGGAAGCCCATTAGACTCACAGTGGATCTCTCAGCAGAAACCCTACAAGCCAGAAGAGAGCGGGGGCCAATATTCAACATCCTTAAAGAAAAGAACTTTCAACCCGAATTTCATATCCAGCCAAACTAAGTTTCATAAGTGAAGGAGAAATAAAATCCTTCACTTGGACAAGCAGTTGCTGAGAGATTTTGTTGCTACCATACTAGCCTTATAAGAGCTCCTGAAGGAAACACTAAACACGGAAAGAAACAACCAGTACCAGCCACTGCAAAAACATACCAAATGGTAAAGACCAACGACACAATTAAGAAACAGCATCAACTAACAGGCAAAACAACCAGCCAGTAACAAAATGGCAGGATCAAATTCACACATAACAATATTACCGTTAAATGTAAATGGCCTAAATGCCCCAATCAAAAGACACAGACTGCCAAACCGGATAAAAAGTCAAGACCCAACAGTGTGCTGTATCCAGGAGACCCAACCCAGGTACAAAGACACACATAGACCGCAAATAAAGGGATGGAAGATTTACCAAGCAAATGAAGAGCAAAAAACAGCAGGAGTTACAATCCTAATCTCTGATAAAACAGACTTTAAACCAACAAAGATCAAAAGAGACAAAGAAGGGCATTACATAATGATAAGAGGATCAATGCAACAAGAAGAGCTAACTATCCTGAATACATATGTACCCAATACAGGAGCACCCAGATATATAAAGCAAGTTCTTAATGACCTACAAAGAGACTTAGACTCCCGCACAAAAATAGCGGGAGACTTTAACACTCTACTGTCAATATTAGACAAATCAACACAAAGAAAATGGCACACATATACACCATGGAATACTACGCAGCCATAAAAAACAATGAGTTCATGGCCTTTGTAATGACATGGATGAATCTGGAAACCATCATACTCAGCAAACTGACACAAGAACAGAAAATCACTCACAGGCAGGTGTTGAACAATGAGAACACATGGACACAGGGAGGGGAGCATCACACACAGGGGTATGTTGGAGGGGCAGGGGACTAGGGGAGGGACAGCAGGGGACAGGGAGTTTGGAGGGGGATAACACTGAGAGATATGGCTGATGTAGGTGAGGAGGGGATGGAGACAGCAAACCACCATGGCATGTGTGTACCTATGCAACAATCCTGCCAGATCTGCACATGTATCCCAGAACTTAAAGCATAATAAAAAAAAAAAGATCCAAAAATTTAAATAATCATGATTAATTTTATGTATTGCAAAGAGAAATGTGATAGGAAAATATACAGCTAAAATGAATTCTAATGATAAGAAAGGAAGAATAAAATTACCTTTGCTGATAAATAGTGCTTGTAGTAGTACAACTGAAACAGCAGAAATGCAGAACTTGTCAGTATTAAAAGGGCCAAAACCACGTTCTTATTGATTCTACTCATTAGTCTGTGGTGCACACTTGGTTGTCTTTTGAAAGTAACTCAGTCGTTTTCATCGTTTTGGATTTGGAAAGGAAGATAATTTTGTTTTCTGTGAACAAAAGGAATATTTCTAAAGAGACAAAAACCTCTTTAATTTCTCACCTCTAATAACCAACAACAGAACAAAGAAAAAATTAAATTTCTACACGCATTCTTTGATCTGATCATTTTCTAGGCTAAAGAAACAATCAAATATGGGATCAATGATGAAAGGACAAAAATGTTTATCATGGCTTTTTTTTTTATAACTGCAAATAACTGAAAACATAAATAGATATTTATAAAAACTGACCAACAAAGCTTAAGAGGTGCTTTTCTCCTCCAGTTTCTGATTCAGGAAATCTGGTATGAGACCTCTGAATTTGCATTTCTGACAAGTTCCCAAATGATGCTGATGCTGCTGACAATGCTGAGAACCACTTCCAAAGAAGAAACTGAGAACGTTTTTTTGTCAAGGAACATGGCTTGTAAGGCAGCTCTTTGATGCTTTTTGACTTTGTGTGTGATCTAGGATGTGGTCAGTTTTTCTTAATCCGCCATGCATGTTTTCAGTTTTTTCAACTGTAAATAATGCCACAATAAATATTTTGTTCTTTTACCTTATGTCTCATCTCTGATTATTTCTTTAGGGTAAGAAATTTAATACAGTTCTACTTCTTCCTAACTTGTCTCCACTGTTTGATTTTGGTTAAATACCTTTAGTTCTTCAAGTGCTTATATTTATTCCTTCAATTCTTCAAATATACTAATACCTACTACTCTTGATATCTTTATATGTCTTTTGTTCTCCAGCCATAAAATAAGAAGAAATCAACAAATATGCCCTGAACTGCAAAAAATAGGGGACTGAGTAGCAAATTGGCAGGCATGAAGAGAAAACGCCTCTAGAAATGTATTCAGAGATAAGACAAAAAAATAAACATTTTTCAGCTGTTCTCAAAAGCCAAAAATACCCCAGTAGCAATAGCTACCATCAAAATGTCCCTAAATACTGTTGGTCTTTCTCATTGTCCATTTATTTTCCTTTCACTTCTAACTTCTCACAACTGTCAGCAGCTTGGAAGTAAGCATTAGACTGAAAGGGGTTAAGATGTCTCTTTATATGCTTACCATTCATGCACTTCTTCATCCTTTGCAATATAACCTCTACCTAAACATGCTGACACTTGAAGATAAAAAGCTAATGAAATTTAGCCTCTCCAGTAGATGTTCCAGAAAAATCATGAATACATAGTGACTCCCTTCTGAATGGCGATGGTGTAAGAGGGTTTTGAAAAGAGACTGGCTGAAATGAAAGCTCTAGATAAGATAGGTTAGCAAGAAGGGATGTGAAGACAGGAAGGATTGTCTTTGGGTTGGTAAGAGTCTAAGTGGTTTTGTTTTCCTTATTGTGTATGCTATGTGAACATCAATTGATTTTGTAATAAGAAAAAACTACTAAGTCTTTTTAAACTTTAAAAATTCTTCTCTCATCCTAAATGAAATGATAAATATTCATTTACTAGAGCCCAAATGCATTATAAGGTTGAATTATGCTAATGTCTCCCCATTTCTGGAGTAACAAAAGCTTTTTTTTTTTATTAAGAAATGGGGTCTTGCTCTGTCACCCAGGCTGGAGTGCAGTGTCACAATCATAGCTCCCTGCTGCCTCAAACTGCTAGTCACAAGCAATGCTTCCACCTCAGCCTCTTGAGCACCTGGGATTATAGGAATGAGACACTATGTCTGGCTCCCAAGTTATTTTTAAGTGGCTTCCTCAAGAATTCAAGTACTTAATTGCTTGGTTGCAGATGCTTGGGTATTAATCTTAATAAAACCATACAACAAATAGAGTCAAACACAGGGCTTAGAGTATATCATGTACTTAGTGCAACACTGAAATTGTGAATGTATGTACCCATGTAAAATCTGGATGAATGTTCCCAAAAATATTAATAATGGTTATCTTTGGGTGGGGAGAATTAGGAGTGATTTTTACATGGTTCTTTATACTTTTTTATATTGTTCCAATATTTTTATAGGCATATATTATTTTCATAAGGAGTAATTATTTTATCTTAAGAGAAAGAGATAATGGGTGGTGGTAGTGGCTTAATAATTGCCATATGTGCTAAACAGGATCTAGATTCTTGTCACTTAAAAGTATGGTCCCAAGAACATCAGCATCACATTGGAGCTTGCTAGAAATATAGAATTTTCAGGCCCCATTTACTGATTCATAATCTTCATTTTAATAAAATCCTCAGATGATTCATATGTACATTAAAATTTGAAAAGCTCTGATCTAGATGCTAAGGGTTTTACGTGCAGAGAAGATAAGAACAATGTCTACCTTGTTCATCGTTATATCCCTAGCACCAGCAGTGCTTGAGACATATTTGTTGAATAAATAACTATGTAAATAATATCACTTCTGGGTAGACAATTAGAAAGGCAATAGAGATTTTATCTATTTGAATTATTTATTTTCTGCCAGTATTCCCTGAAGTAGGTGCTTATCATTTGCTGCAAATGCTGTTAAATTAGTTTAATAATAACGGTGGGCCCCTGAGAACCTACAATTATATGTAACTTTTTTTGTAAAAGGACTCCTTGCTCTTAGCTCTGAGATCCACATGCCTCCTTCAATAATTTCTCTAACCTTCTATCTATGGGTATAGCCTATAGTTATTCTCTCTACAATCTCTCCCTCAAAACAAATCCATTCTCAACATTTTAACTACCACCTGTGAGAGAAAACACTATTTAAATTACAGTCTATGCACTCAATCCGCCTTTTTCAACAATATTTCCTGTACCTCACCTCAAATTTAACATATTCAAAATTAACAATTTTTTTTTTTTTTTGAGATAGAGTTTCCCTCTTGTCCAGGCTGGAGTGCAGTGGTCTGATCTTGGCTTACTGTAACCTCTGCCTCCTGAGTTCAAGCAATTCTCCTGCCTCAGCCTCCTGAGTAGCTGGGATTACATGCACCCGCCACCAAATCAGGCTAATTTTCTGTATTTTTAGTAGAGATAGGGTTTCACAATGTTGGCCAGGCTGGTCTCGAACTCCTGACCTCAGGTGACCACCCACCTCAGGTGACCACCCACCTCAGCCTCCCAAAGTGCTGGGATTACAGGCATGAGCTACCGCATCCGGCCCAAAATTAACAATTTTATTCTCTGTCAGCTATCTTCCTCTCCCCCTCCAGAAGAAAGTGGCTCGCTCTGCGTCCTCGAAGTCTCTAGTTTTACAGGCTTTAGACAAGAGAGAGCAGCTGACCCAACATCATCTTACAGAGAACAGGCTCTAGAATTAAATGACAGCCAAAAGGCTAGTTATTGGCAAGATCAGCACTCTACAATCTAAATTACGTTATTCCCAATACACTACTGCATGCTGGAATTCAATAGAATTCCCATTTTTGCCAACAGCACTTAAACTTACTTTTTAGAAACCCAGGTTAAAAATATTATCACCTAGATCCATGAACTCAAAATCCTGTGTATTGTTCTTTGGGCATTTCCCCGGTTCCTTTTTTCCTCCTTGTCAGAACACCCTGCATTTCTTTCCACTTGGGGTTCTTTCATTATTCAATGCCAGCCTTCCCAAATCTTCTACCCTCACAAAACATATGTGCACAAACAGAATATAACATTCCTGCCTTTGATATCTCTGTCCATGGCCCAACAGAGATGGTTTCCAATCACCCAAACCCTATTCATCCTCAGAGTCTAGCTCAAACACAGCCTTTTCTACTTGAGCTTCCATCTGCCCAATTTCTAAGGTACTGCTCTATTATTCACTTTGATATTAGTTCATAGATTGATTTTTACTCACTGGAAACGTGCTATCTTCAAAAGCATAAAGAATCTGATATCATCTAGGTCCTTGTTTGTTTGTTTGTTTTTTTAACATCTGAGAAAACTGAATCCAAGAGAAAGGGGGGTTACCTCATGCTAATTTAGAAATTAGAAATTTCAGGCCGGGAGCGTTGGCTCACGCCTGTAATCCCAGCACTTTGGGAAGCCGAAGCGGGTGGATCACCTGAGGTCAGGAGTCACTAGGGCAACCCTGCTACTACAAGAGTCTGATCGCCCTCCAAACTTTCACCTGTCCCAGAAGGAAGATTTTACCTGATGACACGCCCAGACGTGTGGGAAGGACTGGCCAAGTGGAAGTCTACCACGCGATGCTCGTGGACTGACTGAGGAGTACTCAGCCCGGAGCGCGCTCAGCCTGTGGCCGGCCTCCCCGCCAAGGGGTAGGCAGGTGCCCAGAATACTGGAGGATGCCCGGTAAGGGCACCCGAGCCACCAGCGGCACCTGTTTGAAGGCGCCCACCTATCTCTAGCTACGGAGCTGAGACTCCCGTACCTTACCTCACTCAACAGTAGCGGCAACCACTCCGCTTTACGGCGTTCACAGCAATCGCCGCAAAAGCGGCCGTCAAGTGCTGAGCCTCGGAGGCTTGCTGGGTTCCGGCCGTGAAGTTCCCACCGTCCAGTTCCCTCCTCGGCTTGTCTGTGGCTCGTGTCGCATCCTCACCGCCAGAAGTTTACTGAGCCCTGGCGATTCCTCGCTTTTAGAATCTAGCCACTTTGCCAAAGCCCTCTTTTTTTTTTTGAGACGAAGTTTCGCTCTTGTTACCCAGGCTGGAGTGCAATGGCGCGATCTCGGCTCACCGCAACCTCCGCCTCCTGGGTTCAGGCAATTCTCCTGCCTCAGCCTCCTGAGTAGCTGGGATTACAGGCACGCGCCACCATGCCCAGCTAATTTTTTGTAGTTTTAGTAGAGACGGGGTTTCACCATGTTGACCAGGATGGTCTCGATCTCTTGACCTCGTGATCCACCCGCGTCGGCCTCCCAAAGTGCTGGGATTACACAAAGCCCTCTTATCTCTTGTCTAATTAACAACTACAGCAGCACACTCAGGCAATCTCAGATTTTAAGAAAAGTTAAACGTTTTCGGCAGCGGACGATGAACTGGAGGCAGCAGCTGAGCTGTTTTCCAAAGCGTATGAGTTCAGATAAGGCAGAATGCTCATTAAATGTGAGCTGCTGATACACGAATGATTTTTTAGTGCGTGTGCTTCGCTGAGAGGGATTCAGCGTAACTCCCTGAATGTTGGTTTGGATACAATTAGTAGAGATAGGGGATAGAGTGGAAAATAGCAGCTGCGTTCACTACTGCTCATAAAGCTGAGGTGCCTTTATGACATCCAAGATCCAGTGGCCTGTTGCCCTCCAGTTTCGGGCTGGATACAATTTTGGACCTAATTCTTTAACTTTTTTCTTTTTTTTTTTTTTTTTTTTTTGTAGAGACGTTGGGGGCTAGCAGAGGGGGGAGCAGGGGTCCTCACCATGTTGTCCAGGCTGGTCTCGAACTCCTGGCCTCAGGCGATCCTCCCGCCTTGGTTAACTTTTAACGGTGTAATCCAAAAGATTGTTGTTAAGCCTCAGTTATTAATCTTGTTATAAATTTTTGAAAACCATAAAGCATTACACCAGTTACTGTAATAATTTATTTCTACAAAACGGAAAATACTCCCGTCATGTATTTGTTTTCTAAGCTTTGTTTTTTAAAAATTCTATCAATACAGAAAGAAAAGGAAGTCTTCCTCATTTCCTAGAGGTTATCACTTTTACCAACGTTTTATTTTACCTTATCAAATAATTCCTTCGTACATACAAGCTTACTGTAGAAGTCCTCCTATCCAACACACTCAGAACTGGTACTCGGTAGGTTAATTTTTTTTTTTAAAGTAGGTTACATCAAGAGGAAAGAAGTTATCAAAGCTTAATGGTATTAACAGGGGTGCTAATGTGATGAAACATGGGAAAACTTGAGCATCACATACCTGCTATTGATTGAAACACATAAAATATAAAAATTCTGGAGTTTCTAATAACTCCTTAAAAAATAAAATTCAGTCGTGATTGAAGGTTGCCAGGTTAAAGATTAAATATTCTGAAACCTGACCAAGGGAAAACATCAGGCATTTATCCTGCCTTTCTTGTATGAACTGAATTTCAGTGTAACCAAAATACTTATAAGAATTCCAGCTAATGGGCCGGGCGCGGTGGCTCAAGCCTGTAATCCCAGCACCTTGGGAGCCCGAGGCAGGTGGATCACAAGGTCAAGAGATCGAGACCATCCTGGTCAACATGGTGAAACCCCGTCTCTACTAAAACTACAAAAAAATTAGCTGGGCATGGTGGCGCGTGTCTGTAGTCCCAGCTACTCAGGAGGCTGAGGCAGGAGAATTGCCTGAACTCAGGAGGCGGAGGTTGCGGTGAGCCGAGATCGTGCCATTGCACTCCAGCCTGGGTAACAAGAGCGAAACTCTGTCTCAAAAAAAAAAAAAAAAAAAAAAAAAAGGAATTCCAGCTAATAAATGGAGAATGATAAAACAATCATGATTTTGCAACTTCTAATGAAATAATAGAAAGGGCAACATCAATAGATGCTAAAATTAAGGTGAAAGGTTGATGGGGTACTTCATAATAGACTGGCACCACCTGAACCCATTGATGAATCTTAATCTCACTAAGTTTGGGACAAGCATATATTATGTGCTTCCTGATGCGATGGAAAGTATGCAGCCACACCTGTGAAGGATTCTTGCCTAAAAATTGAACCTGCATTTACTCAAACTCTAGATCTAACACAGGATATAGAGAAGCAACCAATTAAATTCAGAAAACAGGACGTTCTACAAGACAAATGCCTCAGTTTTTTAATCAATGGCATTTAAAAGCAGAAGAGGGAACTACAAAAAAATCAAATATTTAAGAGGTGTAATGAAGTACAATGTGTGGGCCCTGTCTGCATCCTGATTTGAACAAGCTAACCGTAAAAAGATGTTTTTGAGACAACTGAAATTTTAGTATTGACTGATCCATTAGATAACAGTACAGAATTACTGTTAATTTTGCTAAGAATGTTAACAGAATGTGGCTGTTTTTAAACAGCCATCATTGATGCATATAGCTTACTTACAGGTGACATTTTAAAACAAAATAGATGGCACAAACATGGCAAAATGTTAACAATTGACAACCTAGGTGATGAGCACAAAGCACTGGCTTTCTACTTTTCTGTGTACTTGGAAATTAAAAGTAACAGGAAAAGGGAAAAATTATCAGGTTCTTAGAAGTAAATACTTTTCAAGTGTATAACAAATCTAGTTCTGAATAAATCTTTTTAAAAGGTAGTTTCAGTACAGGGTTACAATGGCCAATCTTCTGACTTGAACTAAGTTCATTTTAAGTATGGACCAACTGATTGGAGTATCTCACTTTTTCTTACAAAACCACAGACATAATGCATCATCCATCATTTCTTGTTTCTGTTTATGTAAAATGGATGAGGAATTTAAAGATACAAGTGAAGGAAGATGTATATGGAGTCCTGGAATTTTTAAACAAAAATCTTCCCCATCACTCAATTACTTTGGCCACAACTTGTC
Organism: Sapajus apella; assembly: GCF_009761245.1. NCBI lineage: Eukaryota > Metazoa > Chordata > Mammalia > Primates > Cebidae > Sapajus > Sapajus apella. The sequence goes on along the minus strand of NW_022436986.1, from coordinate 11,746,994 downwards.
AGCAATTTTTTAAACACTTCATCTATAATGGTTCCCCCACTTTCCTCATAAGTAACTTTTCATACTCGTTTCATATTTATATATTTACATTATATAATTGATTTACATACTTACATAATTACAACCGTGACTGCCACCTGCATAAGCAGGTTTGGGAACAAACATAACTGAAGGTAAATATACAACTCAACTAGTGGCAGTGCTACTTCTCAAGCATACTGAGGTCAAATGTTAGCCCTCAGCTCATGGCAGACGTCAGTCAGTATGCTTTAATCTAGTTAGCAAATTCAGTTGAAAGAGGGGGTGTGATGCATCAAACAGCTTCCCTTATAAGTAAATATTCATGTTCTATAAACCACTCAGCTCTGCACACATCCAAGCACCCTGGCCCACTCCTAACATGTGTAGGGTCTAGGGCAAGAAGACAAATGGAAGCCAACCCTGACATATTTTCAGTGTCTAAACAGCTGAGTGTTAACCAACAAATAAAATGTTATACTCTTATACTTCAACAGGTATTTATTCTCAGGGAACAGAAATCTAGATTCAAATATGCAATTCTTTAAATGTATTCCAGAAAGTGACAGTAGGTTGGCCTGCCCTTCCCTGAGCCCCTGGATCTCTTTTTACTTCTAGCTTCAGCCTGCCACAAGGGGCCTGTCATGCATGCATGTGGACAACTCAGTCTGCACAAAAAGCTTCATCTGCGCTTCCCACAAACTGCCAGCCATAGGGGTATAGGCATCTGTAGTAGTCTTTTTGTCAGGATGGACTTGGACAAGAGACCTGCACGCATGCTGGAGGCAAGCTTCAGGCTGACTGGGCAAGAAATTCTGGGGTTCTAGCTATCTGGTATCAGTATAGAAGTCAGCGAAGGAACATGCATTCCAAGTAGATGTAATCTCTTGGCTCAATTTTTCATCCCATGAAGAAAGGCACAGCAAGAGTATGGGGATCAGATTAGTTAGCCTCCCTTAGGTAGGTAACAAGGGAAGGGTTCCAGAGAACCCTTGGCCCATGGGTCAGTGCCCCATCCCCACATAACATAAAAAGCAGCCTGGGAAAAAACTCAAGCTGCAAGCACCAACTAGGGAACTAGCACAGGGTGTTGTGCCTGGAGACATGCCCATGGCTGCACAGATAGAAAAACCTACAGCCCATTTGGATAAAAACTTGCACAACCCTCCAGCTCACTCAGATAAGGGAACAAGGCCTGGCATAGAAATGACTTTGTCCTTTGTATAGTCCGCAGGTTCCCAGAGTTTCTTTTCCTTTTGTAGGCATGGGCACAGTTGGATCCAGTAGGTTCCAGTGGGTACTCTACTTTCCTTTATTAGGACTCTAAGTCTGGATTCTATGCATCATCACCTCAACCCCTGATTGGTCCCGGGCCAACCTTTCACTTCAGCTTCTGATAGGTCCTGGGCCAGGCTACGTCGCATCTATGAATCATCATTTCATCTCCTGACTGGTCCCAGGCCAAGCTGAGTCACACGTTCATCAAGACAGCCCACAGACTAAGTATATTCTTTAGTCTGCGGGCTGTCCCCTTCCGTCCATAAAAACCCTGGACTCCAGCCTCATGGTGGGTACTCCTGTTCAGGACCCCTTCTCTGCTGGCAGAGAGCTTTTGTTTTTCACTTACTAAACTTTTGTTCTAACCTCACCTTTATGTCCACACTCCATAATCATCTTGGAGGTAGGACAAGAACTCAGGGTGTTAACTCAGACAATGAAAGACTGTTTCAATAACTTAGTATAGAAGTGGGTAAAGGAATATGCATTCCAAGTAGGTATAATCTCTTGGCTTAGTTTTTCACCCCATGAAGAGAGGCACAGCAAGTGTGTGGGGATCAGGTCAGGGTCCCCTCTTACCCAAGTATAAATGCATGCACACACTCATGGTATCATGCTCTATACATTGCTCGATGACTTTCTCTGTTTAATCATATCACAGTTAAATACACTTCCATTAACAGCATGTCCTTTAACAGCTGTGTAAGAGCACATGGAAATACCACAGTCTAACCATCTGCTGTTGTGCTGACCTTGTGCAAAAACAAACAAAAAATACAAGTACCATGCACTGTAAGTGTAAAATGGGGTTTAATAAGGAAAAGTTTGGGCAGAAAAGCAGAGTGCACATAATAGCCTGAGCTCTTATGCCACAGAAATCCCAGCCAGGCACAATTGGCTGGTATACCAAGGAAAAGGCTCTAGTTAAGTAAGTCAACTGTCATAATGGTCTACTAGTTAAGTAAGCCAACTGTCATAATGGTCTATATAACATTTATTGGGGGAGGGGAATGTGCAGAATATATAATATCTAGACCACTACTTAATAATTTGTTGCTACAGCAAGTTAGAAAAAGGAAGCCTTCAAAATTCTGTTATCACATTCTTTTGTTGAGGCAACTTAGGCCTTTTTAACCAGTTCTTTGCCTTGCTACCAAAAAAGGAAAAGGAATTTACCTCCAAGTCCATCCAAATGTGTATGTCTTCAATTAATAATTAGGTTGCTACTATTTGCTATGGTAATGCTGCAATGAATATTGGCTTTTTTGTGAGTATATATGTAAAGAGAAATACTTAGAAATTAAGGAGTATGTGCATTTTAAAATCTTGGTATTGCTAAAATTGTTCTCCAGAAATGCAACCATTCACTTTCCATCTTCTATAGTGGTTTCTCAATCTTTGTTCATTCTTCTTCCTGTGACTCAAGACTATCCAGTCTCCTTTCATTCTTCTTATATAACTTCTTAGTTACAGGAGCTTCAGTCTCACTGATTTTTTTTTCTTCTAAACTGTTTTCAAGTTAGAAAAGGAATTTTAAAAAGGTTTAGTTTCTGATTCTCTTAGTTACCATTTACCAAAATGTAACCCAACATGTGGCAAGATCCAAAGAAACCAAATTCATAAGTTATATTATAGTTACTTATATAGCATGTTGCATTTTGCATCTGTAGGTACACTGTTCAAAACAGTAGCTATTAGCAATATGCAACTCATTATGTTTAAATTAATTAAAGTTAAGAATTCATTTGCTTAGTGCACTAACCATATTTAAAGTGCTCAGTAGCCACCTACGGCTAGTCACTATTGTATTGGACTGCACAAATAACTTTTCATAATTGCATAAAATTCTGTTGAACAGCAGTGCTCTAAAATCTTAAGCATTTTAGGCAAAGAAACTGTGACTTTTTTTATATCCTCATCCCCAACAGCATATTGTATTTATACTTAAAGTTAATAAAAGCAAGCAATGAAGCAAAAGAAAGCAGGAAAAATGTTTTTACATTTTTAATGAGATATTCCAGGTGCTTCTGTAAAATCTTAACTGGGACATTCTACACAGAACATAAAATCATTTCAAAATACAAGTTACTCCACTTTGAATATCCTATTTTTAAATTTAAAAAAACATTTAAAAAAGGCTTTGTCTTGTTTCTAAGGAAAATGAGGCAATGTGCTTATTAAAATACTATTGTGCAGCACTGAGTACATCATAAGTAGTTCATTAAAGGTCTTCATCGATAACATAAAGGCTAAACCTGAGGAATTAGAATTTTTATTATCACAACTGCATAGCAAAACCATGTCCAGATAATAGACATACTAAATCTGTAGATTCAGATAACCTGTAAACCATTTAATCCAATTTAAAGCAAAACTAATATGTCAGGAGAGATACCAAGAGATATCCAGGTTAACTAACAAGGTTTTGAAATGCTTCATCTTTTTTTATTAAATAACAATGCAACGAAGTTGTCAAATGTTCCGTGGTTACATTTTATATCATTTATCCAGTGACAACAAACTGCCCAGCCATCTGGTTGTTTGGAAAGAATTGTTTAGACCAAATTCACTCTTTGCATGTGGCACTGAGCAGCCCTAACTTCAAAGTGCAAATGCCTGCAAGGAAATGTAGCTTAATCCATTTGTTTATTTATGCCACTATTCTACACTGACACACCAATGCTGTGAGAAAGCTTTTATAGCTCTAGCGAAATAAGCTTGAGAAAATACAGAAAGTCCACAAATCATGCATAAACTAAATGAATATTAACGAGCATTTTAATTGGGGTTTATTTTTTAAGTCATGTTTGAAATCACTGGTGATACCACGTTAAGCACATGCTTTATCAAACTAAATGCAATCTAGAATTATCCAAACACTTAAATATCCATTATTATTCAAAAAGAACACTTTACATTTACATAGCACTTTACTGCTGCTGAAGCAATTTCACATACTCCATTTCATTTTATTCCTCACAACAGCCCTGTGAGGTAGGCTGTACAACTTATAATTATTTTATAAATAAGGCAATAGAGGCCCAAAGATGATAAACGATTTATGTAGAGGTCACAGATCTAGTATATGGTAGAGCTAAGGTGATTAATTTTAAATACTGCAATAAAGAAGCCAATATCCTTTTTATATCGCATCCAGGAATTTTTAAGACTTGTGGATTTTAATATAAATTATTTCAAAACTTTAGCTATTATCTGTCTTATAGTATGAATTAGTTATAAATTTGATTTTAAAGAGTCTCCCTTAATAGGTAAAATAGACTCAGTGCTTTGGTACCTTAGATATATAGGAAATGTTAAAAATCATGCATTCTCATGGCCCTTATGTTCTCCAAAAAGTTCCAATACTGACAAAAATGTGTTTTACCACTTACTATTTGAATTATTTTAACACTAGCAAAACTTAATAAGCTCCAGGCCAAAGCAAACACATTCACCTGCCTTCTGCCTTACATACTGTGAAATCCTCTACATGTCCATTCCCATGGACCAGCTTACACTGAATGGGTACCACTAAGAAAAGGTATCAGTTTAAACTCACTTAGCTTAAATGATTATGAATCAGAAGTCAGTATCCTATATTCACTCAGAAATAATATTCTTTTATTTAATAATTGAGTCATCTGCATAGAAAAGTGTACTGGCAAATTCTGGTATTTATTTATAAGTGAATACTAACTTTGATATGGCATGTCCAACAGTATCTTTTCAATGAAGACAACATACACCAAATGTAATCAATTTAAACTCCAACTAATTAAAAATGCTTAAACTGTTTAGGTTAATCAAATACTCCAGGTAACAAAGCTATTATATGTGACATATCAGGATCACAAATAACTGAAGAATGTGCATACTGTAAGATACACATAAAACTAAACTATACTGAATGTGAGGTAATCTTGCCATGATAATTCAGGAAACATTCATGATCTCTTATAATACTCCAATACCAACAGTATGAAATGTATATTTTGGTTAAAAATAACAACTTTATGATTATCTGTATACTGAGTAAATTTATGTTGACCATACACTTCACTAAAAGAATATATCTAAAGTAAACACAAAATCAAAGAAGAAACTTTTTCAGACTCATTACATGTGACTATATAAAAGTGAACCATTTATATGCAGTTAATTTGATTTTTTTTCTAGCAAACTGTAAGACATTTTAAACTTCTGACTTATTAGCAAAATATTTTTAAGATGCAGACTCTGTCACACTACTCAAAAAGCTGCAAAACTATATGCACAGTACATCAAACTTCATTCGTTTTGGTTAATGTGCATACAAAGTAATCATCACATCTTTACTGCCATATCACAAACTCTCAAATATTTGTTGTATGAATTAGCCAATGAATGGAGGCTGATCTTTTAAAAAGAAATCACATTTTAAAAAATAATTATTTTAAAATATAATTAATTTCTTAAGCCTGGAATCACATATTTTATAGTAAGAAGTCTACCTTTCCTCTTTAAATAAACACTCTTTGAAATAATCATTTTCCATATACTTTTCCAATTGTTTTCATAAGAAAAAATAAAATTACTTAAACAATTATAATTTTATGGACAAAGTATATAGAGAAAAATTAATCATTCTAGTCATGAAATAGCATATCTTAGCCTAATTAAAAGATTCCATTACATTTACTTTTATTATTTATACCATCAAGGATCAGTCACAAAAATTTCAAATTATACATGATATTATTCATGCTTTAATTTCATAAATAAGTAAATAACAGCAAACCAATATGTCTCTTTTCATAAAATTACTGTTTGTGGAACAGAGTAAATAGGCCAATTCTAGCTGTACAGCAGTAGTTCATGATTTGTCAAGATGATACAGATGCCATCAATGCAACCCATGTATAGACAGGCATGTACTTAATACTTACAATTAGTTTACCTTATACCTGGGACATTCAAATAATTGCTGTATATTAAATTTCTCTATGCCTTAGTTATTAATGCTTGGTATCTACATATTTACCAAAATTTAAAGATAAAATGTGACATGGTCAGCCATGAGAGTCAAAATGCATTGTCAAAAAACTTTTTTCTATAGTTAAGGCAGCTCCTTCATTTCTACATCCAGTTTAATAAAACTGGTTTGGAATTCAGTTGCTAAAAGAGAAATGCCACACTAAATCCATGTTTTTTATAGTCAACCTCTCAAGCATTTCTTTTATAGAAAGCAATCATGTTTGTCCTGTGGAAACAAAAACTAAATAAGCAACAAAAGATGTCTGAAAGGGTTTAATATTTTCTACAATGTATTAAACTGAGCATGAGCTCAATATTTTTAAATTCAAATGTCAATGAGAATATTATATACTATGGTTAATAGTTACCTTATTTTAAGATTATTTAAAGTCACTATGTTTGATTATTTTTTAGTTTGGAATGAGGATGACAAACTTTTTTCAGTTTAACTTAACAACAAATAAGCTAAAAACATCTTAAACCAAAAAACCTCACACATCTTGTTCTTTAATTTTAGAGACCTTTAAGAAGGACAGTAAGAAGAAATCCTCAGATTCTTATTTTGAAGTTAATAACTGCATAATTTAATATCAAGTAATACATGTGATGAGAATTTGGACTCTGGATTTACTGAACTTATACAATTACTACAAAGACTCTTAGAAATGAAACCTCTCCACTGGAGAGGTTTTCCAAATGAATATTAGAAAATTTTAAGCGAAGAGTTTCAAAGGATGACATGAGCACAAGAATCAAGTATACTCCTCCAGCCCGCTTCATATATGCTTTTCCCCATGCCCCTGCAGCAGAGGGCCCTCACTACTTTAACATAATGCTCTGTAGCTTAAACATCAGTTGACACTGCATGGGTCAGGGACCAAGAGTATGCTTAGAGGAAAAAGGCACTGAATTAATGAGAAGAAACAATTATATAAGACAGTAGTAAAAAATTTTATACAAGAGCATCTGGCCTTTTCTGTATCATATTTGCTAAAATTCACTTAAAGCAACTCAACTACTAAAAATTTCTGCTTTCAGGTTTGAGTCTATGAAGTGCATTATAAATTTCCATTTACTTAAGATACTGGAATAGCCCCTCTATAGGAAACAGAACATCTGAAAATTTCTTTCAAACTCTCTATGAGGAACAAAAACCAAAATTATATTTCCTTGGAGAATCAAAAGAATATCTATTGGCATACTTCATTCTCTGCCTTGCAGTCTTTAAAATTACCAACATGTCATTAGATAATAGTGCAGATATTAATGTCCTCTGGAAAAACAATACTCCAAATAAAACTCCTCATTTACATTTGTTTTATCAAGGGAACAAAACATCCTATCAGTAAGCAGTAAATTTTTAGAGATTCAGAATGAGCTATTATTAATACTATTACACAGGTCTTTATGTAGAAAGCAACTCAAATGTAGGCAGTAATGGTCAATCCCTGGAGGAAGGTTATCATAGCACAATATATTTAAAATGAGAATGAAAAAAAGACAAATGAAAAGTTTCAAAAATTAAGAAAAACAAATTCAGACCTCTTAAAAATGCACAAGGAATCATTAAATACTGTCATTTTAACTTTTAGTTTAGCTCAAAGGATGTGAGTTACAAATTACAGTTGACTTTTTAAGAATAGTTATGCTCTGCTTAATAACCATGGGTTTTACCCCAAGTTTGGGAAAGACATCTATGTTAATTTTTGGAATAAGTAACATTTCTTTAAAAAAAAAACGTAGCAAAGGACGGACAGAAAACTAACCTCTGAATGAATGGCTGCTTGAAAAACCTGTGTGCCAATTAAGTCAAAGATATGCAGATTTTTTTCAAAACAATTGCTTAAAGCATTCCATACGTTATTCAAAAAATATATACATTGAGTATTAGGTATCTCCATTTATAACCTATCCTTCTTAGATAAAAATTGAGTAGTATGTTTTTCAATCCTCTATGTAACTTTAATAAACTGTCATTCCTATTAGAGATGTTAAACATCAGCATAATTATTATCAGTTAGTGCCACATTCAAGTGGGAATGTTACCAAGCTACTAAAGGTAAGATTAAACTGTTGTGTCTAGAAACTTCTTATCACAATATTTTGGAAAAAAGAAAATGATATACAATCTAGTGAATAAACAAAAGAGGATAATTTTGTAAAACTTATTTTAAAAACAGGAAAAATAAACCATTTGAAAACCTTATCGTTCCCAACATATGATTTCAATTTTTAGAAAACCTTAGAGGACTATGTATTTTTAAAGCTTCTGTGTAAGAACTAAATAATAAGTAGTAATGGGATTTTTAAAATAGACAAAGTACAGAAGAAAGAAGGCAAGATACAAAAGCTTTTCTCCCCAGGACTTAGGGTTGCCATATGTAATTAAACATATTAGAACAGTCAAAGTAATCCAAGAAATAAAAAAATGACTTTTTATGATAATTAAACACTGCCTTTCCCTCCATTTACTCTTCAATCATCAGTTTCTTGCTTGGTATCTGCTTGCTTCTATGATACTGCACAGTAGGTTCCTGCAAATGCTTCATACTTGGTGTTTAATGATAACAAATTCCAGGCCTCAAAGCACAACACAGCAAACCTGATTTCACTACTCACAAATTCCTGTGATTAGTAACTGCACAGAAAAGGCCACGCAATCAAGAGGGAGGGTAAACGTATTCTGATTAGACATTATTGAGTAACAACATTGTTCAGGCTGCTAGCTGAACCAGTCATTCCATTTTCACTTTTCTGAAGTGTTCTCACAGCACTTGGAACCTGCATCCCAGTACTCAAAGAAAGTCCACCACACCATACCTAAGAAAAGACAAAAAACCTGTCAGATTTCAAATCAAATTAGAACTTCAGTGATTTTAAAATTTCCATTTGTGGCAAAATGCCACATATATGAGCATCCATCATTCTCAAACAGGTAACCATCATATTTGAGCTGAGGGGAAATGGAAAAACTAACTCAGAATTATTTAAGAACCAGAGGCCAGAGGACGTCTTGCTGGTAGCAGAACCAACTGAAGCTGTACCCAAGAGAGGAACTCAGGGCTACAGAAATTGAGAAACTTAATTGGATTAATCTAGGGAAAAGATATTACCTATCATTACTGATGCTAACCTTCACAACCAAGGGAAGCATACAAAGCACCAAGTTACTTCCCAATTATGGTTTTGGTTTTGATAATGAGATATGGCTTGAGACTATCAAAATCTAACACCCTTCTGTTAACAGTAAAATCTACTGTTTTCTTCCCTACCTTGTTAACAACAAGAACTCTTTTATAATTCTTTAAGAGGGACTCCTGACAAAAATGCAAATCACAATATCCAGATGTACTTCCCATGTTCTATTACGCATCAAAAATGTGAATGACTTTGTGGAAGATAAAACTGCGTTGCTTGTGAACAGAGCAGCTATGATTCAATAAAGTGAGAAATAAGATTTGGAACACAGTCAAAACAATTAAAATATGAACATATGGATCACTGACACTACATCAACTACCCTGTATGTAATACTAGCAGACACAAGCTTAAAGCAAGGGAATTGTTTTTTTATTTTTTTTATTTTTATTTATTTATTTTTTGGGGGACGGAGTTTCGCTTGTTACCCAGGCTGGAGTGCAATGGCGCGATCTCGGCTCACCACAACCTCCGCCTCCTGGGTTCAGGCAATTCTCCTGCCTCAGCCTCCTGAGTAGCTGGGATTACAGGCACGCGCCACCATGCCCAGCTACTTTTTTGTATTTTTAGTAGAGATGGCGTTTCACCATGTTGACCAGGATGGTCTCGATCTCTTGACCTCGTGATCCACCCGCCTCGGCCTCCCAAAGTGCTGAGATTACAGGCGTGAGCCACCGCGCCCGGCCGGGAAATGTTTTTTTAAAGTATCCTTACCTTCAATTATATCCTTAAGTGTTCAGTATCTACTAAGTAACTAGATTACTGTACCAAAGAATCTACTGAACTGTGAAATTTGTAACTATATAATCAACACTCTAAATTTTCAAAACTAGCAGGCTCAGTAATGGTAAACTCCCAAAATACAAAAGCAACTTTCTGATTATAAAACTACTATATCATTTTTTGGAAATTATTTAAATGGTTTAGAAAAATATTTACTCAAAATCTAGCATGATCAATGCAAAGGGAAATCAATGGAAGAAAGTCAGTCTTTTCAATAAATGGTGCTGAAACAATTGGACAGACACACAAAAATGAACTTCAAGCCATACCTTATACCTTACACAAAAATTAACTCAAAATAATCACGAACCTAAATGTAAAACCTACAACTGTCAAACTTCAAGAAGAAAACATAAACCCTTTGTGACTCTGAGTTGGGCAAAGTGTTACCCATAAAAGGGAAAAAAAGATTACTAAATTGGACTTCATATTGAAATGAAAAACTTCTTTTTGAAACATTCAGAAAATGAAAATGCAAACCATAAACCAGGAGAAAATATTTGCAAGGCATATATCTGATAAAGGATTCACATCCAAACTGTATAAATAACTCTTAAAAATAGGAAAACAAGGCCAGGTACAGTGCCTCATGCCTGTAATCTGAGTACTTTGCGGTGCCAAGGCTGGCGGATCATTTGAGTCTCGGACTTCGAGACCAGCCTGGGCAACATGGCAAAACTCCAGCTGTACAAAAAAAAAACTTTTAAATAGCAGGTGTAGTCCCAACTATTCAAGAGGCTGAGGTGGGAGGAACACCTGAGCCCAGGCAGTTGTGGCTGCAGTGGGCTATGATCGCACCACTGTACTCTAGCCTGGGTGACAGAGCAAGACTGTCTTAAAAATAAAGTAGAATAAAAAATAAGAAAACAAATAAGTCCGAAAAAGTAAGCAACGAATTTTAACCGCTACTTCAAAGAAATTATATGAATGGCAAATAAGCACATGAAACGTCATTTGTCATTAGGAAAGTACAAATAAAAACACAATGACATACCACTATACACCTATTAAAATGGCTTAACAACAACAAAGAACCTGTTAATACCAAATAATAGCAAGGATATGACCAACTCTCATATCATTGATAGGAAGGCCAAAAATGGTATAGCCACTTTGGAAAACATTTTGGTAGTTCCCTATGACATTAAACGTAGACTTTCGATGTGGTACAGCAACCCTATTACTACTGTTAGGTATTTATCCAAGGGAAAATCCCATATGTAAACGTTTATAGTGATTTTATTCATAACTGCTCCAAACTAGGAAAAACCCAAGTGTCTTTCAACTGAAGAATGAATGAACTGTGTTATATACATATATGAAATACTCAGCAATGAAAAAGAGAATAGTGACACCACAACAAAATGGATGAATTTCGAATGCATTATGCTACAGAATTGAAAGGCTACATACCATAAAATTCTGTTTATATGATGTTCTGGAAAAGGCAAAACTATAGGGCCTATGAACTGGTTACTGATAGCTAGAGCTCGTTGTGTGGAGGGTCCACTATAAAGGAACACAAAGGAATTTTCTAGGGTGATAGAAATGCTCTATCTTCATTATGGTGGTTTTACAACTTTAGGCATTTGCTAAAAAACACAGAATTGCATCATACTATATAATTCAGTAAAACTGACTTAAAATTAATCTTGTACACAAAGCATTTAATGGGCATTAACGTGGTTAATAAAAAAAAAGACTTCAATGAAAGAAAAAAATTTTTAACAAGTTTAAAATAATTTCTTGCAGAATCTTATGACATTTACTAATATAATTAGAGTATTATTTGGAATGAAAAACAAAAACTAAGTATATATACATGAGATAGATTCAAATTAAAAATTAAACCTACTCTTTGTAAAAGCACATCTAAGACTTGGAAAACATTTTTCTGCATTCCACATGGTAAACAATTTGTCCTTGATGGACCAGTTTGGAAAAATATCCAAAAATGCATAATATAGCAGAGGCTTATATAAAGTCAAAAAAAAAAAAAGGAAAAAGAAACAACCCTTCCAATATCTTTGTTTCCATGAGCAATAATTTTAGTCACTAATCACTTACCTTTAATGTAAAAGTAAAAGTAGATGTCCTGGTTATTAGTATTGTTTTAAACTTAAGAGTTTAAGGTATCTAGAATAAATAATTATTATGGATAATGAGATTTTTAAAGCACTGTATTTTAAACCCACTCAAACTCTGAAAACTTCCTCCTTATAGTTGAGAAATTACAATTAGGGATGATGATAGAAGAACATACATGCAAAATATTCTAAGTTTGCATTTAAAATACACCATCTTGGTTTACAGAGGTAGCCTCCAAATTTAAGAAAAGTTCTAGCCAAAGTAACAGAAACTTTAACTGGATCCCAGAACTCCCCACAGGAGCCTAGCCTATGAAGAAATGCAGAGGGCTACCAGTTGGAAAAAAACAGTAACATTTGCTTAAAAAAATAAATTCAAAGTCATGTTTCATTTTGTGCAGAGAAACATGATTTTTTTTTATCAGCCTGAAATTGAGTAGACCTGCAATCACATAGGATGTAATTACTGTGTGGTGTGCATACATATATTCAGCATAGCACACTAAGACAGTCATCTAATATTGTACAAAGATGACAATGCACAATGATCTTGTCAATATGGAATTCCTAGGGAATTCAAGAATGTACCTAGATCCTTACTTCATACCAAACACATCAATTCTACATTGTACTTGCATTGTAAATGCAGTCTATATCTAAATATGCAACATATACCTTTTAGAAGACAAGAATATTTTCATGACTTAGGGAGTGCATACTGATTTCTTTTTTTTTTTTTTTTTTTTTGAGACGGAGGTGCGCTCTTGTTGCCCAGGCTGGAGTGCAATGGCGCGATCTCGGCTCACCGCAACCTCCGCCTCCTGGGTTCAGGCAATTCTCCTGCCTCAGCCTCCCGAGTAGCTGGGATTACAGGCATGCGCCACCATGCCCAGCTTGATTTCTTAAACAATACAAAAGTGCTAGCTGTAAATGAAAAAATTGATAAACTCAACAAAATTAACTTTTGTTTATCAAACAATACCAACAAGAGAAAAGGAAAGCCAGAGTGAAGAAGGTCCTACAAATTAATCCATAATAGGAAGACAACCTAATAGAAATACAAGCAAAAGATCTGAATAGCCAGTTCACAAAAAAATATTCCCAAATAGTCAACAAACATGTAAAAAGGTGCTCAACAGCACTAATACTCAGGGAAATGCAAATTCAAACCACAATGTAATATATTATCCACTAGAAGGACAAAAAAAATTTTTAAAGGTATTACCAAGCGTTGACAAGGATTTGAAGAAACTCAAATTCTCACATACTGCTAGTTGTAAATTAGCATAACCAACCACTTTGGAAAACTGGCAGTACTATTACAGTTGATTACACATGTACCATACGTCTAGCAACCCCAATCACAGGTATATACTCAATGGAAATATACACATACATTTATCAAAAGACATGAACAAAAATATTCACAGCAGTTCTATTTGTATAAACCCACAAATGGAAACCACCCACATATCCAACTAAATTACAATGTATAAATTGTGATACAGTCACAGAACGGGAAACTATACAGCTATAATTCATGAGAATGAATGAACAAAATAACCACATAGAATATGGATAAATCCCACAAACAATGTTGAGTCAGAAAGATACTGTATGATTCTCTTTATATAAAACTAAAAATGAAGTAAAGTAAATTTTTTTTTTTTTTTTTGAGCCAGAGTCTCACTCTGTCACCAGGTTGGAGTGCAATGGCATGATACTTTCAGCTCACTGCAACCTCCACCTCCCAGGTTCAAGCGATTCTCCTGCCTCAGCTTCCTGAGTAGCTGGGATTACAGGCACACACCACCACGCCCAGCTAGTTTTTGTATTTTTAGTAGAGACAGGGTTTTACCATGTTGGCCAGGATGATCTCGATCTCCTGACCTTGTGATCAGCCCACCGTGGCCTCCCAAAGTGCTAGGATTACAGGTATGAGCCACTGCACCCGGCCAAATTTGGGGTATTAAAAGTCAATACAGTCTTAACGCTGGAGAAGGGCCATCAGGGACTGGAAATGGACACTAGAGAGGGCTTCTGAGGTTTCGTAATGTTCTAGGTGCTGGTTACATACTTGAGTGCAATCCTATAAAAACTCATCAAACTACATATTTATGATTTGTGTACTTCATGTATTAACTTCAATAAAATATACCAAAAATATATAAAAATCACAGATTTGGCAGGGGTGAATTGGGGAAAGGGAGAAGAATATGAAGAAAAAATAAAATATTTTCCTCCAAATATACAGTACAGAATATTCTCCTTACAGTCACCAAGCCAAGTAAATTAGGTATATATAAGATATAAAACATACTAACCATGAAACCAGGTAATAGTGGCTGAGTAAATTTTGTCTTAAAGGAATATAGCAACTGTTTCGAGTTTGCATCATAGAATGAAAGTTGACCTAAAAAAGAAAGAAAAAAGCCTAATTTATTAAAGAAAAATTATAACATTTAATTCTAATGTATAATCATGCAAAAAAGTAATAATATATGTTGGCATTAATTTCTGTTATAAACTATGAGAACTGGATTAATTATTCTCACATGAAAATCAGAAGGACACATGCTTAAGTTTTCAAAGCCCAATCCAATTTTCTTTCCCTGGTTTTCAAGACCTCCATAATATCTCTATAATCTGTCACTATTCTACTATTTAACGCAAACTATTTCTTTATCATTATTTAACAATGGCTTCCTAAGTCCAGTATAAACCAAGACCATTTCTTCCTCCTTATTTTTTCTATAACTAGCCTCTCACCCAAATCCTAATTACCAATTAAGGTTTACTCGATTAAACCTTGTCTTCTATCTATCTGAAGCCATACTCATACTCCAGTTTCTGAAATCACAGTATAACTATCATTGCTTCAATTTTGTTAAGTTTTTTTTTTTTTTTTCAATAGAGGCAGGGTATTGCTATTTTGTATAAGCTGGTCTTGAACTCCTGAGCTTAAGCAATCCTCTCTCTACCTCAGACTCCCAAAGTGGTAGGATTACAAGCATGAGCCACCATGCTTGACCTGCTTTGTTAATTTTTAAAATCACCTCACAGTGTATCTTTCAATAGGGTCGTGCCCTAAAAAAAAGCTGTCTGGCCTCTTAAACTGTCAAAACTAATGGCATCCTTACAACTGTTATCACTTCTTAAAACGACCACTCTCTTGGTTTGTATCATAACTCTGGGTGTAACTTCACAACCTCCTCCTTTTCTTCCTATTCTAAATGTAGCTGCTTTGTCCACGCTCTTTTTTCTTTATATAATGCTTCCTTAATAAATCAACTGCCACCAAAAAGGAAGATAAAAGAAACTGGTATGTATGCACAATATTATGTAGGTTGCTTAATATTTTGAGGTAATGTATGTAAAGTACCCAGTATTCTGATCACAAAATTAGTAAATAGCAGAACAGTAATGCTTAAATATATTGTTCTGTATAATCTTCAATAGCAATTCTGTAATATTGTCTCAAATATTTACCATCAGCTCTACTTAACTGCTGAGTTCTAGCACTGAATTTCAAAATGCTTGCTAAACATGCCATATGGTTATCCTGCTGGCATTTCATTTCCCCCCAAAACTCTATGCCTTCTATCCTGTTGACACTGTCATCCTCTTGATCACACTGGCTGGAACCTCATAGTCATTTTCAACTGTCTCTCCTCAGTTGATCCATATTTAGCTATGAAATCCTATGAATTCTACTTCCACACTGTCAAATCCACTCTTAATTCTCCACTGCTCAGATCCTTGTTGCCAGTTACTCAGCAAACACTTATTAAGGGCTTCCTATGTGAAAAGCACTTGCCAGGCAATAAGGACTTAATAGCTAACAAAAGAGACACAGTCCTGCTCTACACCATTTGAAGACTGCTTCCTGAAAAGTCTTATGTTCTCTATGCTTTCAAGTCTCTTCCAGCTTAAACCATGGACTTTAATATTTCTAAAACTAGATTATTTTATGACTATAGTGCTCTAAAACATGCAGAACGACCCCTCCCCAATACTAAGGACCACTCCATTATTTTTCAAGGCTCTCAGAATCTGATCCTATTCCACAATACAACTTCTCCTTGCCATATGTTATGCTCTAGGCTAAAAATTGTATCTCACTACTACCTTTGTGGACTCACAAAGCATGGGAAAAGAAAGAGAAGATAAGCAAATGTTGTCTTGGTAGTTGAAAAAGAAAAAGAAAATGTGTGCTAATAAATTTGCCATTTATCCTGAGGAAAATGATTTATCTGATTCAAAGTAGGTTAAAAAACAACACAGCAAAACTGACATGTCATCACTAAAAAACTACTTTTTCTCCTTTTTTGAGTGAATTAATTGATAGCTCATGGAATTATTTGGGCACAATATTGCTAAAATAACAAAATTTAGTATTATTAGGTTAAGTGTCAACTTGGAGATAAAACATCTAGGGGATTACTTTAGTTCAGTATGATGTCATCTTCAAATTTATTATACATTAGATGACTGTAGAGAACATGCTTATGAAATAACTAATTCAATGGGATTTAAACTTTTCTCAAAATATAAATATCAAGTTAATTTTCAGATGATTTTAACAGGAGGGGAAATGTGGCCAAGTCTATTAAGACAAAACTAAAAAAGGGTAAATGTAATAGCCATCATTTATGTTATACATAATATTGAGTTATTTTTAAAAACTCTAAACTGGCCGAATGTGGTGGCTGACGCCAGTAATCCCAGCACTTTGGGAGGCTGAGGCAGGTGGATCACTTGAGGTCAGAAGTTCAAGACCAACCTGGCCAACACGGTGAAACCCTGTCTCTACTAAAAATACAAAGATTAGCAAGACATGGTGGTGCATGCCTGTAATCCCAGCTACTCAGGAGGCTGAGGCCAGAGAATTGCTTGAACCTAGGAGGTGGAGGTTACAGTAAGCTGAGATTGTGCCACTGCACTCCAGCCTGGGCAACAGAGCAAGACTCCATCTCAAAAACAAAAACCCAAAACTCTAAACTGACTAATAAAAGAAGAAAAAGAATTTAACATAATGCCATGAAAAAAGATCTGGTGGACTAGGGTAGCTAGAAGCTCAATACTGGTCAACAGCGCTAAGTCATATTATTGAAGTAGCACAGCCAAATTACTGCCCTTTGCTGGTTCCACTCTAATAACCAACCTTTAAGAAAAACACTGACATACAAGACAGGCATAGGAGATTGTAAAGACTTGGAAAAATTAAATTTTAACAGGAGCAGCTAATAACAGAGAATATATGGTCTGGAAAAACAAGACAAGAAAAGCAATGTTAGTATACCCGTAGTTTTTAATAAACAAGGATTATCATGCAAATATTAATGAGGAAATATAATTCTGTGTTTATTCAGATAGCAAAATTTAAGAGCAACAGTCTCCGGAGTTACAGGGAGACAAAGTGAGTCAACTTAAGAAAAATATTCTAACCAAGAGCTGTCCAACAATGAAACAGCCTGCTTTCTAAGACAGTAAACTTCACATTAAAAGTTCTTCAAGGGGGGTGGGGAGGGATAACATGCGGAGAAATGCCAGATATAGATGAAAGGGGAAGAGAGGCAGAATGTTAGTAACAACATTCAATTTAATCTAAACTATTATTAAAACCACCTGGTTATGTATGCACCTATGCAACAACCCTGCATGACCTGCACATGTACCCCAGAACCTAAAGTAAAATAAAAAAATTTTTTTAAAAAAGTTATTCAAGCACAGGAGTGCCAACTACCTGCAGAGATAATGTAATAATGATTTTATACTGTGTGTCAGATGGAGTAATTTCTTTTCTTTTCTTTTTTGGATTAGACCACAATGTGTTAATAGTTCTGTAATAAATTCTGATATTGGGGGAAAACTCCTTTGGCCCTTATAAAGATACCACGAGTCATTCTGAAGAATATCTTTAAAGACAGCATCTTGAAAATTAAGAACATTCCATTCATATCAAGTTTGATGGGGTTTGGCACAAAAAAATTTGCTGTATAGCTTATATTTACTAGGATAGTAGAAAATATGGCTCTTATATCTTCTTGAATTTTTAAAAAATTTTCATAGGTACACAGTAGTACATAAAATGTTTTCATATAGGCATGCAATGTGTAATAAACACATCATGTAAAATGGGCTGTTCATCCTGGGTTGGGTAATTTCTAAGATCTACTTCAACTAGAAAATTCTGACTACCACTCTTTAGAGGTAGGTAATAAAACATGGTAAGAAAGGAGTTAAAATGGACAGAAGAAATGTTAGTGCTGAAGACTAAAATTAGCAAAATCTTTCAGATTTAGTATATTATAAATGAGTGCTTTTGTAGGGCTCCAGGCAGACATCACATATACCATTCTAGTCAATTCTAGAACTGAGATTATGATTGTGATCAAAAGTCCACTTGATCAAAATATCCTTACCACAATACAAATGGAAATCCTGTATAAATGATTACCAGTGAAAGGTACTGAAATTCAAGCAACTATGATGAAATAACGTATGAGAAAATAAACTTACCCCCATCAAAATCACAAAATACACCTATTTTTTCAGGAACAGTAACATCCAAAGCTTTGACTTTATTATTATGCTTTGCTGCAAATGTGTTTTGTAGCCAGTTGTTGACATGGATACACCAACTAGTGTTTGTCTTTCCCAACTGGTCAAATTTCCCCAACGTTTTGTATGCTACTCCTACACTGTAGGATTTACAATCCTTCTGGGCCTTGACTTCCCAATAATGTTGTCCACTTTCAATAGCAGTGTCTCCTACAAAAGATCAGAAAGGTAGATTTGACTCTTATCTCTTTGTTATGAGTCACATAGTTTTACCTATCACTCTTCCCAAAAAAAGACACAAAATTTTTATTCAAGTACTTTTTCTCTAAGAATAATCATGTTAACACACAGACACTAAATGCAAAGTGCCTGCTATAATTTTACCTTTATGTTTAGTGCTATTCTTCTGAATATAAAATGCTTCTGAGGTTTTCTTCCTTACTATCTCCCCTCCAGGTTTATGTATATAAAGATGTGGGAACACTATGTAAGCTAAAGTAGAGTTTTAAAAGTATCGAAATTAGTAAGACACTCTGAAAACTCCCCAAAGTAATTAGGCTTCAATTGAGAAAAACTTCTTGCAAAGATTTATTCAATATATAGGCAGTCACTTTGATTGGAAAGTCCACCAGTGTGATTGTGATGCCTTTAATCTGAGATAATAAAGAACAATTATGTTTTATCCTACCCAGCACTGTGTATGATTCTCCAGTAAAACGATCTCTACTGCCTCTTACTGCTGGTGGCCTGGAGCCTACAGATGTTCGTTTTGGGGATGGTGTACCACTTCTAGATAAGCAAGAAGAAAAAAGAAAAACAAATATTTTATATTGTAAATGTTTCATAAACTAAAATTACAATTCATGGAAGAAGCCTCTGAAAAAATTTCTAATTATGCTATAGAAATAACAACATTCAATTTAATCTAAACTATTATTAAAGAGCACTGTCAATTATAAACGCTGAAATGTAAGAAGCTATCAATACAGAGCAGGCTGAAAACACTAATGGCATGCAGACTGAGCAAGGCTTATACAAAGAACACACAGCTGAAATAAGAAACGATGCTAAAATGCGACAAGGCTTACTAAAGGAAACAAAAAGAACTCAAGAAAGATAATGAGTTACAGCTTTCTTTTTTTTGCAATTAAACTTAAAAGCAAAGATAGGTTTCTTCTTATAATCACAACTAAATAACCCTTTTTATAAATAGTGAGTATTTTTGCTCTGAATCTTACCTTCTTAAAAATAGAAATGGTGGCCAAGCATGGTGACTCACACCTGTAATCCCAGCACTTTGGAGGCCAAGGCAAGTGGATCACCTGAGGTCGGAAGTTCAAGACCAGCCTGACCAACATGGAGAAACCCCATCTCTACTAAAAATACAAAATTAGCTGGGCATTGTGGCACATGCCTGTAACCCCAGCTACTCATGTGGCTGAGGCAGGAGAATCACTTGAACCCGGGAAGCAGAGGTTGTGGTGAGCCAAGATTGCACCACTGCACTCTAGCATGGGCAACAAGAGCGGAAACTCCGTCTCAAAAAAAAGAAAGAAAGAAAGAAATGGCAATTGTCCAAATCCATGCACAGGATAATATCAAGTATTATAAAGCATTTCTCCTACTAAAATAGACAAGATCCACCTTGACTTCCTCTTATATCAAATTATATGATATATGGAAAACTTGAGAATATTGGGATCTTTACTATCTTTCAAAAACTCAAAATAGATTAAGTCCCAAAGATGTTTTCAAAATAACATTTTAATTATATTGAATTACTGCATTTAAAAAAAGATTTTTGGGTCAAGATTATCCTAAAGTTATTATTTAGAGAAAATGGGATAACTATATTCTCACCACTAATTAGCAATAAAAGTACTTTTTTCCAACATAGCCCTGGAAATTTTCTTCCTAAGAAAAGATCAATTTAAGGCTGGGCGCGGTGGCTCACGCTTGTAATCCCAGCACTTTGGGAGGCCGAGACGGGTGGATCACAAGGTCAAGAGATCGAGACCATCCTGGTCAACATGGTGAAACCCTGTCTCTACTAAAAATACAAAAATTAGCTGGGCATGGTGGCGCACGCCTGTAGTCCCAGCTACTTGGGAGGCTGAGGCAGGAGAATTGCTTGAACCCAGGAGGCGGAGGTTGCGGTGAGCCGAGATGGAGCCATTGCACTCCAGCCTGGGTAACAAGAGCGAAACTCCGTCTCAAAAAAAAAAAAAGAAAAGATCAATTTAGTAGATTTTAATATAAGCTATCAATACTAGAATAGAAATGCCTGACAAAGGCAAAACAAGAATACAGATAAAATTTAAAGTCATTTCATATGATTCATTTCATAATTCAGTGGCTTCATTCTGCATTATTTAAATGTCTTGCTATCAGCAGATTTATTAGACAATTTCAAAGAATGCAGGACCACTTCAACTGTCTTTTTAGTGAATAATATTAAGTAGCAAAAGTATAGGTCTAGAACTATAACATTCACATGACTTAGTTTATTTCTCCCAAGGGATTTCAAAGGTCCTTTCTGTAAAGGTATTTATTTAAAAAGACACTTAAAAAGTGACTATAGGTTCTATTTGAACAGACAGCATGGACAAAGGTGAATGTGGACAGATTAAAAATTCTGTGAAACTTGTGCTAAGGAAGAAAGTAGTTTCTTGCCATTGGGTAGGGGGACAGCAAAACAGAATGTGAGGGGGGAAAATTCCAGAATAGTTGTTGAAGTCTTCTCCAAAATGAAGGATAGAAACAAAAATTACTAAACATTTATACTCTTTATCCTGAATAACAAAAATATATGTTTTTACTTCTTCAAAGTTTGGAATGACCACGTTTTCTAAGCTGATACTTATACAATACTTGCAAGAGTCATTGGTAAGAAAGTAAAAGTGCAAACATTGTCAACTGATAACTCAGGAAAAAAGAACTACATCATAATTTTCTTTCTGATTCATTTTATACAAGCTGATAGAGAATGTTAAAAGCCTGATTACAAAAGGTCCATGTGTTTTCAAAAGTTTTATCTTAAGCTCAGGAGAAAATATAACATTGTATTTGCCCCAAAGTTTAAAAAAAAATAGTACATTTAGCTCTATATTCATGATCTTGTAGGGGGCAAACAATCTTGAAATCAGCAATTTTTAAACCATTTCCTGAACTCAAGGGAATTTCCTGAACGCAGATGCCACAGAGGTACTATGGGAAGAAGCCAGCTTTAGGGCTTCTTCCTTTTTTTAACCAGCTATACTTTTCTCTTTTTAGGCTGGGCTTCTGGAAATACTAAATTAAAGAAACCACACTTTTTTTTAAAAAAAAAAAAAAAAAAAAGATGTGAAAAACAATATTTTAGATGCAACATTAAAGGAAGACAGGAAAAGAAAGAAGGTAAAAGTAAATTTGTTTCAACATGGTATATAAATTATAACAAAAAAGCTTTTAGGTCTCCAGAACACCTATGTAATAAAAGAACTTCGTGTGATTGAGGTTATTTGAAATGAAAGTACATTCTCCCTTAGAAAAAAAAATGGGTGCAGAGCTCACCAAAGATTACCCAATTCATCAAGTTACCAATTCATAAATTGACTGCATATCAATCTTCCTCCACCCAAGTTATTCAATAGCAAATATTGGTGATTATACAAAAATGAACCCACTTTTAATTAATCAAAAATGTCAGTATTTGTGAAAAATTACTTTTGTAACTAGAGAAGGAAGACGGGATACAATAATCTCAGAACACTAGCTCTTCATTATATCTAACTTGACTTCAAAGCCCAGTGTTTTCTAGTATTGGTAGTATTCTCCTTACTACTAACAGTCATGACTGTGGTTGCTATTCAGCTGAGAAACAGAGCAAAGAAAGTCAACAAGATTTTGTTTTGGGCAACTAGGTATGAATCAAATGAAAGGAGATGAGAGGTTGAAGTAAATGTGTAATCAGGAGTGAGAAGGAATTAAACGAGCCAAATCAGTGGTTTTCCTACATAGATGCACATCAGAACCACTTGGGAAACGTTAAAAAATGCAAATTACCAGGACTTACCATAAACTACTAAATCAGACACTGGAGGGCAGGCTTGAGAAACACATGTCTGTGTTTTTAAAGTAAGAATTTCAAGACTTTGCTGTTCAGCTGGGCTAGGAGCCACTGAGGTAAAACAAAGCAAAACTCTCCTATCAAGGAGCAAGGATTAAAAGGGTGATGAAAAGACAGGTTTTACACAATCTATCATATGGCACCCTTAGTCCTTGTTTGCTATGGCAAGTGAGGAACTTGGCTATGGAGTAGCTGAGGGAAGGGAAATAACTGTTGCTAGGAACCACATCTCATCTCTGCATCCTCAGTACACAGTAGGTGTACAATATCTGACTAGAAGGAGCTCATCTGAGTAAACAGATAGTAAATTTGTGATGTTACCAATTAAGGACCATCTGTATCTTCCTGAGTAAATATGTGATATTGTCAATTAAGGGCCATCTGTAGCTTCCTGAGTCAAAGTGCTAAATTGGAAAAACAAAGACCTTTGGCATTTTGTAACAAATCAATGATTGTCAATTGAAAAGGCACAACAGAATGAGAAATAATCAGGAAACTTTTTCAAAATACACTGATGTTCACCTCCTCAACTGGTGGGTGAGAGGGTCTGCTGAGAGAAAACATGCATTCTGAAAAATATTTCCCAAGTAATTCAGGGCAACAAATAGAAAGTGAACGTCATATAAATAAATAGAAAAATTTCACTTAGCACTGCTTCAAAATGTGTTAAGAGCTATTTTGATAACCAGAAAAATAATTTTTAAAAATTTATAACTTACCAGTAGTAAAGAAATAAAGGGAAGCATGGAGAAAAGAAAAACAGACATAACTATTGACATTGGCAGTTTAATTTCAGAGAAAAGTTAAATAAGGAGAACTCTTCCATTGCTGCATTCCAGACTTCCAATCCTAAGTCACTTTTGCAAGAAACAACTTATAATAAGTTTTACGTCAAGCATGATCTCCTCCCATCACCTCCCTCACCCAGGGCTAAGAACACCCTGGCCATTTAACTACCTGAATTTAAGTAAGGCTCTTTAGCTATCTCTCGTCTGCATTGTTTTACCAGCTTCTCAAATAATCTCTTTGCTATCCGACTCATCTTGTTCATTATTACAAGATAAAGCTAGCTCTGATTCCTCTATTTAAAAATCTTCCCGTACTTCTATACTGCTTACAAATGACTTAGCACGGCATTCTGGTTCTTGATTTAGTCCCAATCTGCCCTTCTAGCCTTTTCACCCCTAGAGAGCACTACACAGCTAACTATACCAGCCAAAATGTTTAAACTCACACCATCTGCTTCAGTGCCTTTCCTCTGGCTGTTCCCCCTTTCACTGCAAGTCTAACCACCACACATTTTTCCACTTGCTCAGGAACTAGCCTAAATATCATTTCTTTAATGAAAGTCTCCCAAATCCTAACAGGCTAAATAACCAGTCTGAGGAGTCCAGCTCCAGGCCCACATTCTATGTGTGATCTTTCAGGCCCAAGCATAGGCAGGTGTTGGTGAGGCAGGGTGGGGGCACAGGGTAGGGTGAGCTGCCCTCCTCACACCAGACTTGGTGCACAGCTAATGCGCTGTAGTTTCTAGAGAGAGTTGCAATTCCACACTTCTCCCCACCACGATCATACGCCACATCTGCATTCCTAGCCAAGGCATCTCTATTCAGAGGTCCCCTTATCAGAGGGAGGCCATAGGCCGAGATGCCTTTCAGGTGCCTCTGTGTAAAACTCCTTTTAGGGCAGAGGCCAGGGGAGGCGTGATGGTCTAAAAACATTCTTCTACACTCTGTTTTAGTATTTTCCTATTTTAGCCCCTCACTCCCCACCTTCTTGGTTCTCAGGTCCATAAACTGGCAGGAGCCTTTTGTTTGGGGCTTGCTGTCATTGAGAAGATCCACTACTTGTTATCTGTGTTGATTTACGTGACCTTCACCCAGGGCCACTCTGTTGGGAAAAACTGAACACTGGGGAAGTGAGTAGCTTTCCTTTGTGGCCTCTTGCGTATACCATCACAGCACATCAATAAGGGCTTGATTATTATTTAGTTAGGCTCACTATCCTACCTGACCACCTCAACACCTGGCAGCTCTAGATGTCTTTCTTCCTCTGAACACCTTTATTCACATTTAGCATTGCACATATATCTACTTTGCATTATTGCTACTTTTACATACATCTCATCTACATAAATTAGGGCAAATTTCTTGAAAGAAGAGACAGTGTTTAATCCCTATAAATCCTGTAACATCCAGCAGATATCCTACGGTGAGCAAATATTTATGGAAAGAATATATAAATGCGTATAACATTCCACAAGTAGCCTATATGTAAAATACTCTTAAAAAGTAGGGAGGAAGAAATGACATAACCTTAAATCATAAATATGCAATCTAAAAATTTCCAAGTGACCAAACAAAATTTCATAGGCTATTAAATCCAGCATTTTCCAATTTATAATACACCATAAAATCACTTTTACCAATAATGGGTAAATCAACTGAAAAGAAGAAGAAGCTAATTTTGAGAAGAGAACACATTCTGGTTTCCAGTAAAGATATGTAGTATCTTCAAAATAAGCACATTATTACTCATGCAAATTGAAACAATTTATCTTTCTGGCACTGTCTTTAGCAATGACCTTTATTTTTTGTTCTTGTTGCTTTTGAAACTGCCTCATCACTATAAAATAGAGAACTATTCAAACCTGTCGTGTGTCAAATAAAAGCAAAGCTACAATGTTAAACTAATGAATATTATTCAGTACAACAAGAAAGATGCCAGGTATGAGTAAAAGCAGAAAAAAATCAGATAAGGGAAATAAATTCGAGAAAGACTTTAAAGCAGAGCTTATTTTGTTACCACATACAATACAATCCAAATAATATGCAGCACACTACAATGTAAATTCAAAACGTAAGCTACCAATACAGTCTACGCAGAGCAGTGTTTTAGCTTATGAACGCTGCCACAATGGCTTCTGCATATTGGTTAAAAGAAAAAATCAAAAGTTGTTTTAAATCAGCCAAGCTAGATTATACTAAGTCCTAGAACTAGACAGACATAGATCATCACCTTGTATGTTTCTTCAGTGAAGTAACATGGACACTGTCAGATAAAAACAGGCAACTGTTAAGAAACTGTTTTATAACTTTAACAGCTTATAACAAAATCAGATTAAAGGCCTGGTGAGGAATTTTCTGGGGTTCATTATCGTAACTCACATGGCATTTATCTTCAATTTGAGCAAAAATTTCTTCTATTAAAAAAGAAAGAGGCTCCCATGCTTTGATTTTATTTAAATAAGTTAGTTATGACAATAACAAAAGGTCCTCGAGCTTGCCTCTTAGGTTCATTGTGTTGCTGATGAGAGGTTAAGACCCTAGGGTTGTACCTGCTAAACGCTGTCATTTAGTGCAAACCAGACCTGCAGGTAAGATAGGTGATCTGTAAGTCTAAAATTCAGGTATTATACCAGAAACTTCTTCTAAAGCAAGTCAAGTTGCTGCACATGTAACTTTAAAAAATTGGAATACTGAAATGAAAATGTATAAGAGGATTAGGAATGAAAATAAAAAAGAGTAATAAAAACGTTAATGTCATTCAACTATTCACAAATAGTATTATATTCTTCACTTTGGTGCTACTAATATACCATAAATCTCATAGGTATATTGACTAAGAATTTCAATGTAAGTTACTGTTACTTAAGAACCAGTATACAAGCATTTGTTCATATGACAGATTTAATGCCCTAGCTTACCTGCCCTTGTTCTCCTTTCCTTTAATTTTACTTTCTTGGCCTTTTCCTCCAGTAGGATCCCACTCTACACAGGTATCTTCAACTTTCAAGTTCAAATGGGATGAAGAGTTATCCAAATTGAAGTTAAGTGCTATTTAAGACAATATTTCAATATATTTTTAAAATATAGCATATCTCCACTTTCTGAAACACCGCTATCATCACAGTATTTTCCAACTCAATTCAATACTGAATACAGAAAATAAAGTTCAAATTCATAATCTTAGCTCTTAAAGTTCTCAACAATTAGGCTATAATTTATAATTCTTATCGGATTTCCCATTATTCTTCTCAATATATCCTATACTCCAACCAAATACAATGTACTTGAATGGCTGCTGGCATTTCTGCTGTTCATTCTACTAAAATCTCAATGAGTACACAGTAACTTCAATTTCCTGTTATTAGGATATCAGTTGACTGTTATAACTAAATAGGAAGGGGAACTGGAAGAATTAAGGAAAAGGATAAAGCTACACAGTGTAAAAAATTATAGAACCTGGCATACACATTTTCTCTGATGTTCTAATATTTAATAATTTCACACCTAAACTCTCAGTTTCAAAGTAAGACAAGCATGGAGAAACTAAGGCCATGACGACTGAACAAGGAAACTGGCCAAGCTGATAGATGATTTACATGGCAAAGAGTACACAGGAAAAAGGGACCACATAAATGAAAACAAACAAAAAAACTCATAAAACAAAACTATGCTTTCCAGATTATTTGATATTTTGAGGAATTATCTATACTTTTCACAAGACTTACTCAGAACTGCTAATTTAGAAAATCAGTGAAACAAGTTATAAGCTTCCCTTTCTGGAAACTGAGGGTAAATCATTAGAATGTATTGATTCATGGCTGATCAATGTACCATTCCTTTTATCTTAAAATATAACTCTCAGAATCTCAATCTTGCAAGGTATCAGCTATTACATAGTTACTAACTAATCTGTATATATATTCTATTTCCCTCCAAAAGTTCAAACTTCTAGTAATTAAGAAATAACAGTATCCCTTTATAAAACTCGATTTCACTTACAGATATTACTTAATTTAGCTAAGGCTTCAGTGTGTCTGTGTACTATGCATCATCAAACAACAAAATAAACATATAGAGAGCCTGTTTACTTAATGAATCAATAATCCTTTTATCCCCTACTGTTCTATAAAGAGCATTTTAATTTCAACTATGCATTGGAGCTATTGTTCATTGTTTTTATTTATGAAACAAGATTCTGAATACAAATCTACTGACCACACAGTTTCCAGTAAATGTCATACAATACAAGGAAGTTCACAGCTTTCAAAATCTGTATCTAAACAGAAATAAACTTACAGAAAAAAGAAATAATGCAGCAATAATGCAGCTTCTTAACAAAAATGAAAATAGAATTCTTTAATAGTCAGGTTACCAGAAGGTTAGGATTAAGTTAACACTTAATTTCCAAGAATGAACTGCCTTAATAAAATTAACATCTATATGTGAGCTATTAGGTAATGAATGGGACAGCACTACATTTTTGAGAAAGAAAGTTGGATTTAACTCTAAGGTGCCATCAATTCTCAACTACTTGCTAAAATCCTAAGGCTGTTTTTTTTTTTTTTTAAAAAAAGAAAGACAGCCTAAGGCTGTCCCCTAATGTTTGCTATGAAGGAGAGAAGGGCCACCTTCTGGTGTCAAAAAAAAAAGAAAGTACCATCCCAAACCACTTAAGACCAGAATTATCAAATGCCGCAGCATCCAAACAAAAAGGCATGGGTTTCAATCCTAAGGAGTGTCATTTTCATATCTCTTTCTCTTTTTGGACATTATCCCTTTATAGGACCTCAGTAGAGTTATAGAGCTCCTCTAAGGCAACACAGGTAACACTCTGTATTAAAAAAAAAAAAATCTAGCCTCAAAAGTGACGTCCTATCTCTTGTATGAGCCCTATAATAAAACTAGATACTGGTTTCCTTATCTTTAAAAGTCTGTGAAAACAAAGCTCCAAATATCAGAGTACAGATATGTTTCTTATGTTTTACTTGTGCCAGTGGCTGCTTTCTTGATAAAATTATATCATAGCTGCTATCAATTAAAGTTGGAGAGTAATTTATGATTTAGTAATATAATATCATTTACCTTCACAAAAAATCAATAATAATATAGCTTAAATATTCTGGTGATAAGAACAGAACTTATATTACTCATTACTTTTGAGAATTTCAATGCCAGAAGAAACAGTGCTACGTATGTTGAAGGGACAGAAATAAACAATGTTCACTATTTTCCATACCAAGAACCTTACGTGGAAGGATATGAAATTTTGGTAGGCTCAACTATTTAGTCTCTACCTTTTTTCCTTTCTTTCTCTAGTTTTTTGTCCATGTACTAATTTCTACTGGTTGACTGAAAAAGGCTGCAACAAGCCAAATTGGTAAACAATTGTTCAGTGTGTCATTTGTAAAAATGTGGATCTTTCTTATGCAGCTCTTTGAGATGGCATTTTACTTGTTACCCATGCTGGAGTGCAATGGCACGATCTGAGCTCATCGGCTCACTGCAACCTCCACCTCCCAGGTTCAAGTGATTCTCCTGCCTAAGCCTCCCGACTAGCTGGGATTACAGCATGCACCACCACACCTGGCTAATTTTTTGTATTTTTAGTAGAGACAGGGTTTATCCATGTTAGTCAGACTGGTCTTGAACTGCCAACCTCAGGTGATCTGCCTGCCCCGGCCTTCTAAAGTGCTGGGATTACAGCGCTCACTGTGCCCCGCTATGACTATATTTTCAAATGGTAAAAACTTCTAAAGAAACCACAGTAACATCTCAGTTTTATAACAAGTAATACAGAGTAATTGCATTTCTTGGCTAAGTTACCTATAGTTCTCAAATAAAAACATTTTCTAATCCAAACAAATTACTTCAAGTTAGATTTTATTTTAGACCTTTGTGATGCTAACATTTTTCTGAGTTTGTCTCATCAATAATTTATAAGCCTCATATTTTGTTTTAGTCTGATGTGATTTTTTTTGTCATCCTCCAAATCCTGTCAAATTTTGACAGGTAAACCTAGTCAAATGCTATATGAACTAGAGGCCTTATGCCCCAAGTGCCTACAAGAATGTGTAGAGTCTGGTTCCGGAATTAAATCCAGTCAATAATCATCTCACAATTGTGAAAGTCTCTAGCATTATGACCTTCAAATTGGTAAACACCTAAAAAATCCTCTGTATTCAAGTCTGCTACTCTAGGGAGTTTTCATTACATCCAAATTGCTTGCAGAGACTAGAAGAACCTAGGTTCCAGGCTCATAGTAAAGGCTGGTACAGAACTCAGAAGTGGATTCTTATTCACACCTATCCAAGTTAGGTCTAGGGATCATGGGAAACTCATTTAACATATTAAAACTTAATTTTTCTCATCTGCAATATGGATATCAATAATATCTAGTACACTGATTTCTCAAGATGATTTTAGTAATCTAATAAAGAACCAAGAGTGCTTTGCAACCATTAACATATATAAATGTTAATTACTACAATAAGATTCAGGAAAACAGAAAGGACCTGAACTAAACCAAACAGATACTTCCCCTATATTGATTCATAATCCATTCTATGAGAAAACTCTAAGCAAATCTCGGTGACACTTACCTGTTAGTAACAAGATTGAAATTTATAAATTAATCATCCACCAGAGAATACAATACCATCATCTGAGTCTATTTTATCTGCATGAACATAATCACATAGGAAAACCCAATTAAAACCTCTAATGCAGTTCTATTTTCCCTTTCTTAAAATCCTTACTGTTGAGAAAGCTTTGCTAGGGGAAGTGGAGAAGGAACTCAACATCACATGAAGTGCTTCCTGTTACAAAGTTATGAATAACTTCAGATGTTAAGCTTTGTTTTATGATGTTTAAATAGCTCCTGATCTTACCTTTGGTCTCTAGAGTCACTGGATCAGAATACTCTCCAGCCACAGCCTTGTTACAAGCTCGCACTCTGAAATTCATATACTTTGAATCAAATTTTAAGCCTGAAAAAATGAGAACATGATTTTCAAACATGAAAAGTAAAGAACTCTATTCCCAAAAGCATGAGTATGAGACTTTAAACATTAAGTACTGTGTCTCTGTATTCAGGAAGGGTATGAATTTATGTTGAAAGAGTGATATGCTTAAAATAAGAGGAATCATGATTTAATTATTATTTTCTTCAAAAGAAATAGTTTATCAACTTTTATTTTTATTTTAAATATATATATATTTTATTGCACCTTAGGTTCTGGGGTACATGTGAAGAATATGCAGGAATGTTGTATAGGTACATACATGGCAATGTGGTTTACTGCTTCATCCGCATCACCTATATCTGGCATTTCTCCCCATGTTATCCCTCCCCAACTTCCTACCCCTTGCTGTCCCTCCCCTAGTCCCCCACAACAGACCCCAGTGTGTGATGCTCCCCTCCCTGAGTCCATGTGTTCTCATTGTTCAACACCCGACTATGAGTGAGAAATGTGGTGTTTGATTTTCTGTTCTTGTGTCAGTTTGCCGAGAATGATGGTTTCCAGGTTCGTCCATGTCCCTAAAAAGGACAGGAACTCATTGTTTTTTATGGCTACATAGTATTCCATGGTGCGTATGTGCCACATTTTCCCTGTCCAGTCTATCATCGATGAGCATTTGGGTTGGTTCCAGGTCTTTGCTATTGTAAACACTGCCATGATGAACATTCATGTGCATGCATCTTTATAATAGAACGATTTATAATCCTTTGGATATATACCAAGTAATGGGATTGCTGGGTCAAATAGAATTTCTATTTCTAGGTCCTTGAGGAATCGCCACACTGTCTTCCACAATGGTTGAACTAATTTACACCCCCACCAACAGTGTAAAAGTGTTCCTATTTCTTCACATCCTCTCCAGCATCTGTTGTCTCCAGATTTTATAACGATCGCCATTCTAACTGGTGTGAGATGGTATCTCAATGTGGTTTTGATTTGCATTTCTCTAATGACCAGTGATGATGAGCATTTTTTCATATGTTTGTTGGCCTCGTATATATCTTCTTTTGAAAAGTGTCTGTTCATATCCTTTGCCCACTTTTGAATGGGTTTGTTTGTTTTTTTTCTTGTAAATCTGTTTTAGTTCTTTGTAGATTCTGGATATTAGCCCTTTGTCAGATGGGTAGATTGCAAAAATTTTTTCCCATTCTGTTGGTTGCCGGTTCACTCTAATGATTGTTTCTTTTGCTGTGCAGAAGCTCTGGAATTTAATTAGATCCCATTTGTTTATTTTGGCTTTTGTTGCCAATGCTTTTGGTGTTTTAGTTATGAAGTCCTTGCCTATGCCTATGTCCTCAATGGTATTGCCTAGGTTTTCTTCTAGGGTTTTTACGGTGTTAGGTCTTATGTTTAAATCTTTAATCCATCTGGAGTTAATTTAAGTGTAAGGTGTCAGGAGGGGGTCCAGTTTCTGCTTTCTGCACGTGGCTAGCCAGTTTTCCCAAAAAAAATATGGAACGCTTCATGAATTTGCGTGTCATCCTTGCACAGGGGCCATGCTAATCTTCTCTGTCTCGTTCCAATTTTAGTATATGTGCTGCCAAAGGGAGCATCAACTTTTATTTTAACCAAGTGATTTAAAAGTAACCTTTCAAGCCTCATTAAAAGTAGTATTTCACTGAAAGAGAGATGGTACAATTTACAATAACAAATTCAATTTAAAGTGGACACCCTAATATTTATATTCATGAAACATTGTTTTTTTATGTGAAAATAAATTTAAAGAGGAAGTAAAGCAGAGATTAATAATAAGCATTTTGAAGTTACGTCTAGATTAAAATCTCAGTTTAGAAATTACTAGCTATGCGACCTTCAACAACTTGACTGAGCCTCAGTTTTCTAGCTGTAGAACAAAAATGATAAAACCAACTTCATGATTGTTGTAAAAATAAATGAGATTAGGCTGATTAAATGAGATGTACTATATGTAATACACTTGAGCCCATCTCCTGACAAATGGTAACTGCTCAATGATGGTGCTCCTAATATCACTGCTCAGGCATAAAAAACATTGAATAACTCAGGCAATATTTAGCCATTTCAAATATAAAAGTCCACTATAGGCTGGGCGCGGTGGCTCACGCCTGTAATCCTAGCACTTCGGAAGGCCGAGGAGGGCAGATCACGAGGCCAAGAGATCGAGACCATCCTGGCCAACAAGGTGAAACCCCGTCTCTACTAAAAATACAAAAATTAGCCGGCTGTGGTAGTACGTGCCTTTGGTCCCAGCTACTCAAAAGGCTAAGGCGGAAAAATCGCTTGAACCCAGGAGGCGGAGGTTGCAGCGAGCCAAGACTGCACCACTGCACTCCAGCCTGGCGACAGAATAAGACTCTGTCTCAAAAAAAAAAAAAAATCCACAATATATTGAGACAGCCTCTTTCAAAAAGCCAACACGAATTTCTAATATTATACCAAGTCACAGATCTTTATTAATATGAAGGTAATCTTAAAACAGTAAAAGCAACAGTATTTATGTTATTACTGAAATGGGTACCGAAAACATCAAAAAAATAAATAAATAAATAAATAAATAGCTTTTTAAGAGTCAGAAAACCAAGGTAAAAATTAAATGTTATTCTGAAATACTGTTTTCAGAATATCCCTTCATACTTGTTTTACATATATTCTGTTATACTATGTTACAAATGTCCAAAAGTAACAAAAACAAAGGTTTCCAGCCTGGGTAACATGGTGAAACCCTGTCTCTACCAAAAAATACAAAAACTAGCTAGGCATGGTGGCCCACGCCTGTAGTCCCAGCTTCTCAGGAGGCTGAGGTGGGAAAATCTTTTGAACCCAGGAGGTGAGGTTGCAGTGAGCCAAGATCCCACCACTGCACTCCAGCCTGGGTGATAACAGAGCAAGACCCTATCTCAAAAAAAAAAAAAAAGGTTTCTTTGATGTTTCAACAGAAAATCATTTCCATAATAAATATATAAAAACCCAGTATGGCTAAAGAAACTTTAAAACTTTATCCTTTAAAGTAACTCAAAATATTTTTCAGAACTACATTTATCTTCTGAGCATAAGATTCCTGAAATGCAATCACGTTACCTGATAGTGTATACTCAGTACCCTTAATATTATCAATTATCTCCCAGCATCGCTCATCCTTTACACGTGGAAGTCCATCAAAATTAGTCTTCCTATGTTCCAGTATAAAATGGTCAATCTTATTATCTTCTTCTGGCATTCTCCAAGCTACTGTTACAGAGTTATCTGCCACCAAACACTCTACAGGATCTATCTCTGGAGCTTTGGGGACTGCAAAGAAGAAAAAAGGGACTCATTCATTCCTCATTTATTACAGCACTAATCAAATATTTGTATCATTCAAATTGCTTTTTCATACTGCTTTTAAACTGTTCAAAAGTAGATCGGATTAAGCAAAAGGATATCCTATAAATGTAAAATAACTATTTTCAAAGTACATGCTAAGGATAAAGAATCAAGAATGACTTGATACTTCTGAACATATTATACTTTTAATATATTTCAAATAGCTGTGAATATAAATTATATCAACATTAACAAACAGAATAAATTGCTTTGAATATAATGATGAAAATAATTCAAGAGTATATTTTCACTCTTGAATGTATTTTTAAAATCTCATTTACCTAAGAATTGTAATTTCTCAGGACTAAACAAAAATTAATTCCCCAACCCTGCAAAATACTTAAGGATTTTTTAATGTTTCTCCCAAGATTCTACATTTCATTAAAATAAACTAAAGTAAATAAGCCACATTTAACATGTATGAACATTAATTTCTTTTCCATGAAAGACATATTTCATAGCTTTTTAACATTAACACATGTTCCATTGGCATAACAACTATAGAACATGATCCTCCAACTATAGAACATGATACAGACTTGTCTGAACTGTGTAAAACTATGCAGTCCAGCAGGTATCAGATTTAAACATTTTATTACTAAAAATAAAATTCAAAAGGTTTATTCCTGTTATGTGAGGCTAAACATTTGAAATCAATTAATGTATTCTATCACATTAACTGCAGAAAAATTACACAATCATATCAATAAAGAAAGAAAAATACCAATTATAAAGGAAAAAATAAAACTATTTGTGGATGACATGACTGTCTATGTAGAATATCCAATGAATAAAATTCCTGGGACTAACAAGTGATCATAGAAGGGTTGCAGGATACAAGGGATGAATAGTTGGAACAGAAGGGAATTTCAAGGCAGTGAAACTATTCCATATGGTAATATAATGGTAGACATAAGACATTATACATTTATCAGAACCCACAGAACTGCTTAACACAAAGAATAAATGCCAATATAAAATATAAACTTTAATAATGTATCACTGCTGATCAATTATATCAAATATACCACATTAATGCAGAATAGCAATAACAGGGGAAATTGCATATGGGGGAGGTAGTAGGTTTATGCTAACTTTCTGTACTATCATGCTGAATTCTCCACAAATATAACCCTGTTCTAAAAAACAAAGTAAAGTTGGCCTTCCGTATCCACAGATTCAATCAACCTTGGATCAAAAGATATTCAAATAAGGTAAAAATAACAATACAACAATAAAAAAATTAAAACTACAGTGTAACAACTATTGACACAGTGGTTACATAGTATTAGGTATTATAAGTAATCTAGTGATTCCTTAAAGTATTTAGGAGGATGTGTATAGGTTATATGCAAATAACCATTTTTTACAAGGGACTGGAGCATCTGTGGATTTTGGTAATTCAACAAAGGTGACAGAACCAATTCCGCACAAATACTGAGGGATGACTCTTGCTAAGTTTTTTTTAAAACCACAACAATAACAAAAGAATTACATATAAAAGTTAAGATGCAAAGCAATATGAGACCTAACAAATAATAACCTCAGTAAAATAACACCAAGATGAAAAAAATTTGACTTAGAAATATGATCGATTTCCTACAGAGTCTCCCCAAAGTTAAACTCTGCATGCGTAATTGTACAAAAAATACTTAGAATAGGATATAACTTATTAGTAAGACAACTGACAACCAAAGAAGCATTTATTATTTGTCATTGCCATCAGTTTCCTTCATCTGTCTTGTAGGATTTTCGTCTTTATAATCCGTAACATTTGTTACTCTCTATTACTGAAACATAAGAATTATAGACTACTATTCACTGCCAAGAGAAGGCACTCGTGAATTTAATATGCTCTGCTATGCCTATATGGAAATGTAAAGGCCTATGGTCTATAGCAATTTGAAAATTTTGCTGAGTCATAAATCTGCAACTAAAAGTCCTGAGAGATTGGTATAAAAAATAGTGACTTAATTGGTGAGTAGGCCTACTTAGCTCCCTACTATTTACAACTCCATTCAAGCTGCTATTCTAGTAAGACTGCACTGGCAGGCAGATTCTTATTTCTTGTGAATAATGGTCCCCAAAAGAAAGTCAACTGATAAAATGGAAACTGAAGTTAAAAACAAAAACAAAAAAAACCTAAGAAAGTGATGACATGTGGGAGGGACAAATAATATTTAGATAATTTAAGAGTGGTATGTCAAAATTAAGGTTGACTTTGATGTAACATGTGGGAAGTTCACTCTAGATTCTATATAGAAGAAAGCAATTCACCAAATAAGGCATACAAATTCAGGGAAATATGAAAGGTAGTATACTTATAACATAAAAATATTACTTAGGAAATGCAGAACTCTTTGGAAGGAAAGCAATCCATACATACCTACATATTTCCATAAAGCAACAGTGACTAACTAGCAATAGCGCAGAAATTAGTTGAAGAATTTACAAAATGCTTTCTCTGCATCTGAATGTAAAAGGATAAGTGGCATCAGTATTGCCAGGCTTATTTCTTTTCTTAGCTCCAGAAACTCAGACAGGAGAAAGGATATAAAGTCAAAATTTCAATGCATAAAAAATGGCTAAAAGTACATAATGACTTTTTAATTATCACTGATCATCATCACTACCACTGTTAAGACTCAGATATGTCCATAACTAATATTACTACACATAGTATACTATAGAATAGATTATAGTGGCATTTATGGAATTAAGAGATAAAGATATTTCTTCATTTTATAAGTTAATGATTCAATCTTATAGAAAATGTTTATGCTATAGTAGATTATTAAAAATTAGAGATTTAAATGCATTCTTCATGAATTTTTAAAACCTATTATATTTTTCTGCTGGGTACAGTGGCTCATAGCTGTAATCCCTGTACTTTGGGAGGCTGAGGCGGGAGGATCACTTGAGCCCAAAAGTTTGAGACCAGCCTGAGCAACAAAGTGAGACCCCATCTCTACAAAAAATCAGAAAAATTTAGTTGGGTTATGGTAGTGCATGCTCGTGGTCCCAGTTACTCAGAAGGCTGAGGCAGGAGAGCTGCTTGACTCCAGGAGGTTGACACTCAGTGGTTGTGCCACTGTACTCCAGCCTGGGTGACACTGCAAGACCCTGTCTCAAAAAGCTTTCTTTCTTTTTTTTTTCTTTTTTTAATTATACCTCATTCCTTTAGACTGTCTTAATAGTTTACCAAAAGGGGAAATCCTAACCGTTCATGCAATCTACTTGACTATACAATAAGCATGGTATTGGTCTGTTAAGCTGTCACTGAAAGCCCAAAAGAAGGGAAATAATGGTAAGAAGACTGCTTTTTAAATCGTTGTTTTTTTAAAATCAAAGTAGTAGTAATAGCTATGTGTATGTTCACTCTCTGTCAGAATTTAGAAGTGATGGAAAACCTAGATAAAGAAAAATGAAGATGTATACACTGGATTTTAGGGGGGAAAGTTCTGCTTACAACAGAAAACATTATGGGAAAAAATGTTATCATTGGTATTAGTGATTCACATGAGAAAACCGAGAAGGGGGTAGAAAAAACAGTTAAAGTCTCAACTGCTATAAATCAGCATGCAAGTACAAGTAAAACAGTGAACTTGAAATAAATACAAAGTGAAAAATACAATTTCGAAGGCATCAATGAAACAAGATTTTCTTCACAAGTTAAATAGAAAAGTAAAAAATAATGGTAGTAACAACAATAGCGATCATTTATTGAGTGCTTTCACTTTAATCCTTACCATTACAATACCATAAACTTTATATTATCATTATCGTCATTAGGGGCTCAAAGATGTCAAAGTAACTTGCCCAAGATTACACAGCTAGACAATTAAAGAAGAAACGGTATTTAAACATAGGTAGTCTGACTTAGAGACAACAGCCTTTACTATTCTTAAAGAAAGGCACTCTAAGCTAAGGCCATATATATTAGTATAGAAAATATATAAAATCAAAGAACAGTTGCATGCAGAAAGATATCTGAATAATGATGAAAAGAAAAAAACATGTTATGAAAGTTAAACTATCTGGCCAGGTAGCAATGAGTGATCTACAAAACTAACACAAAGGGATGAATGATAGAAACCGAACTGACCTGGGAACCTAAAGGCAGAATCTCTGAAAAGTTCTGACTTTGCCTTATTGGTAATTTAATAACCTGGAAAGTAGAGTCTGTGTTTGGTAAACTAACTTTTTTGGACCTAAGTATGACCAATAACAAGAACACAGATGTAAACATGGAAATGATGGCTGGGTTCAGTGATTCACGCCTGTAATTCTAGCACTTTGGGAGGCTACGGCTAGAGGATGGCTTGAGGCCAGGAGTTTGACACCAGCCTGGGCAACACAGCAAGACCTCCATCTTTACAAAAAAAAAAAAAATTAAAAATTAACTGGGTGTGGTGGAATGCACCTGTAGTCCTAAAAACTCAGGAGGCTGATGCAGAAAGATCGCTTGAGCCCAGGAGTTAGAGACTACAGTGACCTACGATGATGCCACTGCACTCCAGCCTGGGTGATAGAGAAAGACCTTGTCTCGAAAAATAAGGAAGCGTAAATGATGGGAACCTTAGAAATAAGCAACAATGGGCCGGGCGCAGTGGCTCATGCCTGTAATCCCAGACTTTGGGAGGCCAAGGCAGGTGGATCATGAGGTCAAGAGATCGAGACCATCCTGGCCAACACAGTGAAGCCCCATCTCTACTAAAAATACAAAAAAATTAGCCAGGCATGGTGGCCCACGCCTGTGGTCCCAGCTACTCGGGAGGCTGAGGTGGAAGAATCGCTTGAACCCAGGAGGCGGAGGTTGCAGTGAGCCAAGATTGCGCCACTACACTCCAGCCTAGTGACAGAGCAAGACTCCATCTCAAAAAAAAAAAAAAAAAAAAAAAAGAAAAGAAATAAGCAACAATGTCATCTTAAAGAATTCATGAAAACCAGAGCAAGAGATTGGGTATGATCTGAAAAAAAACTTCAAAAATTTCAAAAAGAAAAAGGAGAGGGCTCATATACTACCAAAGACTGTTATAACTACCATACTTTGGAGGCATCCTATCATAGCAAAAAAAAAAAAAAAAAATCCTGCATAAAATAATTTTATTGTGTTGCATTGCTGAGCTTTTATAAATAAGGCAGTGCTTCTCACCTTGAATGTGTATAAAAATCACCCTGTTATTACCTCAAAGCCAACATAAAGCTTCTTGAATCAGAATCTGCAGCTGATTTGCACGCACTTTAAAGTTTGAGAAGCAACTGGTCGATATCTTCTGATGAATGCATTCCCTTTACAACAGTGGCTTCAAGTTATTATCAAGCTTCTTGAATTTTTTTAGTGATGAGAAGAATTACTATTTCCTGAAATTGATCTTGTCACATAGCTAGTCAGTTGTCGCTGTTAGAAAAGCCTTTCTGATATTATTAAACTGAGTTTTCTCCATAAAATACTCCATTCGGAACTGAAAGGGAAATAAACTATCTCAAATGCTTGAGATTATAATCCCGTGGCCAAATTTTTATTTAAATTTTAATTGAAATTGAAATTATTTAAGGGGTACAGTAGGATGTCTCAGAGTCCAGCTCCAAGTGGACTCAGTCACAGGAGTGTCCCCACACCTCCAGGAGCTTACCAGGTTCTCACCATGAATAATGGAGAAAAATCCCCTTATGCTTCCACGGCAGGGGAAGGAGAAAAGGAAGTATTTTCAAATACATCAGAGATTCTGTTCCCTTAAGAAAAACTATTTATCAGAGTCTAATCTGTTGGGGTTTTATCACAGCCTAAGTAACCTGGGGAAACGGAAGCATCCAACTCCAATCAGCTAATTCCATGTGGGTAAAGGGAAATACCCAAACCAACCCCAGCCCACTCCAGCCATCCTGTTCCACCTAAAAATTCAGGAATGATGACTGGGGAAAACTGAGAAGTCCTTTGTGAAGTTCACAGTCCAGAGGCACACACTCACAAAAAGACTGAGACCTAATTATAGTGCTACAGAATGCTTCCCTCCCACACACCTTACCACCACATTAATGAAGGCCTATTTACATTTGTTTCTTTAACCCAATACACGTCTGGCTATCAAGAAAAAATTACAAGGCATAGGGAAAGGCAAGAAAACCATAGTCTGAATAGGAGAGCACACATCAGAACCAGACTCAGATATGGCTGAGATATTGGAATTATCAGACCAATAATTTAAAACAGTTATAATATTCCAAGGGCTCTCATGCAGAAAGCAGACAGCATAAAATGGAGAAAGTCAATAACGTAAAAGAACAAATGGGCAATATAAGCGGAGAGATAGAAATTCTAAGAAAGAACCACAAAGAAAGGCTAAAGATAAAGCACTGTGCCATAAATTAAGAATAAGTTAATGGACTTATTTGCAGACTGGAAAGAATCTCTTGAGCTTGAGGAACTCTCAAGAGAAACCTGCAAGATGAAACAGCAAAGACAAAAAAGATTGGAAGAAACCCCAAAGAACAGAATATCCAAAATTTACTATGGAACTACAAAAGGAGTAAATATGTATAATGGAAATTATGGAAGGAGAAGACAGAAAGGAAAAGAAGATACATTTGAAACAATAATGACTGAGAAATTCCCAAATTGATGTCAGACAACAAACTACAGATCTAAGATGCTCAGTGATCAACCAAAATAAATGCTCCCGCCATATACACACACATACACAAACTGTATCTAGGCATATGATATTCAGACTACAGAAAATCAAAGACAAAGAAAACACTTGAAAGAAGCCAGGTGGGGGTGGAGGGGAGGGGATCTTACCTATAGAGGAGCAATTCTGTATCCCTTGAAATTATCCTTTAGTAGTGAAGGATAAATGAAAACTCTCTCAGACAAATAAAAATTGAGGAACTCTGTTGCCAATAGACCTACTATGTAAGACATGTTTTTTAAAAGTTTCTTAAAAAGAAGGAAACAAAGAGCACTGGAGAAGTATAAGTGAAGGTAAAATAAAAACTTATTTTTCTTATTCTTGACTGATCTAACCAATAACAGTTAATTCAAAATAATAAGGGCAACTATTTATTTGAATGTGTGTGGTTTATATATGTGCTTATATATACTGCTGCATAAGTGAAAGAAATGACAACAATGATACAAGTGTTGGGAGAGAGGCAGAAAATCACTAAGTACATAGTTGAACTCAACAACTCCATGAATCAACTGCATATAATTGATATCCACAGACTACTTCATTAAGCAATAGCAGAATACATATTCTTCTCAAGCTCCTGTAGAACATTTGCCAAGACAAAGACTACATTCTGGGCTATAAAACACACATTAACAAATTCAAAAGTCTAGATATTATACAATGATTACATTCGAAATCAATTAACAGAAAAAGATAGATAGCTAGAAAGTCCCAAAATACTTTCAGATCAAACAACCCACTTTTAACCAAGCCCGGTGGCTCATGCCTGTAATCCCTGCACTTTGGGGGGTGTGGGGATGGGGGAGAATCACTTGAGGTGAGACGTTCAAGGCCAGCCTGGCCAATATGGCGCAACCCCATCTCTACTAAAAATACAAAAATTAGCCAGGAGTGCTATAGTCCCAGCTACTTGAGACTGAGACAGAAGAATTGTTTGCACCTGGGAGGCAGAGGTTGCAGTAAGCTGAGATCGCCCCACTGCACTCCAGCTTGGGCAACAGAGCAAGATTCTGTCTCCAAAAAAAAAACCAAAAGCCAAAAAAGCACACTTCTAAGTAACACATAGTCAAAGAATAAATCTCAAGAAAAAATTTTAAAATATTTTGAACTAAATGAAAATGAAAAACCAACTTATCAAAATTTGTTGAATGCAATGAAAGTAGTGCTTACAGGGATATTTATAACACTGAATGCACATATGGTCATGAGCCATATAACATCATTTTGGTCAATGACAAACCACATATACAAAAGTGGTCCCATCAGATTACAATACCATATTTTGACTGTATTTTTTTCTCAGTCTAGATATATAAATTATTGCCATTGTGTTACAACTGCTTACAGTATTCAGCGCAGTAACATGCTGTACAGGCTGGTAGCCTAGGAGCAATCGGCTATATCACACAGCCTAGATATGCAGTAGGCTATACCATCTTGGTTTGTCATGTTTGTACTTTATCACATTTGCAGTGACAAAATTGCCAATCATCACATTTCTTAGAATGTATCCTCACCACTGACAAACGATTATATTAGAAAAAAAAGTCTAAAACCAAAAATTTAAGCTTCCATCTTGGTAAACTAAAGGAAAAAAATATATATTAACCAAAGCAAGGAGAAGAAAAGAAATAATAAAAATTAGAACAGAAATCAGGTTGGGTGTGGTCGCTCACAACTGTAGTCCCAGTGCTTTAGAAGGCTGAGGTGGGAAGATCACTTGAGGCCAGGAGTTTGAGACCAGCCTGGGCAACACAGTAAGATCC
Source organism: Sapajus apella (assembly GCF_009761245.1). Taxonomy (NCBI): domain Eukaryota; kingdom Metazoa; phylum Chordata; class Mammalia; order Primates; family Cebidae; genus Sapajus; species Sapajus apella. The sequence goes on along the minus strand of NW_022436986.1, from coordinate 11,704,335 downwards.
CGTCTCTAAAAAAAAAAAAAAAAAATGTTTTAAATTAGCTGGGCATGGTAGCACATGCCTGTAGTCCTAACTACTCAGGAGGCTGTGGCAGGATGATCCCTTGAGCCCAGAAGTTCAAGGCTGCAGTGAGCTATGATTGCATAACTTCACTCCAGCCTGGGTAACAGAGCAAGACCCTAACTCTAAAAACAAACAAAAAACAAGAACAGAAATCAATGAAACTGAAAAGAGGGACATCAATGGAAAAAAATCATGAAAGCAAAACCTGGTTCTTTGAAAGATCAATGAAATCAATAAACCTCTGGCCAGATTAAGGAAAGAAAGAGGACACAAATTACTAGTATCAAAAATGAAAGAGGGGGCATCACCACAGATCCCACGGACATTAACAAGCTAATAAAGGAATTCTATGAACAACTCTATGTCCACAAAGTTGATAACCTAAATGAATGGACCAATTCCACGAAAGACACAATCTGCCAAAATCCACAGAAAGAAAACAGACAATCTGAATACGTCTATATCTATTTAAAAAAATGAATTGATATTAATAACCTGCCAAAACAGAGGGCAGCAAGCACAGAAGTGTTCACTGGTGAATACTACCATATTTTTCAGGACAAAAGTATGCCAACTCTCTTAAATCTCTTGCAGAAGAAAAAAGTAGATAGAATACTTCCTAACTCATTCTATGAAGCCAGCATTACCCTAATACCAAAACTGACAAAGATATTACTGGAAAAGAAAACTACAAGCCAATATGTCTCATAAATTAGATGTAAAAAATCCTCAACAAAATATTAGCAAACCAAATCCAACAACAAAAAGAATTATATCCTTGACTAACTGGTATTTATTCCAAGTATGCAGGCTAGTTCAACATTTGAAAAATCAACGTAACCCATCACATCAATAGGCTAAAAAAGAAAAACCTCACAATCATATAAATAGACGCAAAATATGCGTTTAACAAATTCCAGCACGCATTCAAAATAAAAACTCTCAGTGAAATAGGAACAAAAGGGAACTTCCTCAACTCAACTTGTTAAGAAATAGCTACACGAAAAAGCTTACAGCTAACACTATACTTAATGGTGAGAAACTCAAAGTTTTTCCACTAAGTTCAGGAACAAGGCAAAGATACCCCTCTTTCGAGCGCTTCCAACATAGTACTGGAAGTCTTAGGTAATGCAGCAAGACAATAAAAGGTATTCAGACTGGGAAGAAAGAAATAAAACTGTGTTTGTTAACAAATGACATAATCATCTATGTAGAAAATCCGAAAGAATCAACAAAAAACTCCCAAAACTAATAAGTGACTACAGCAAGGTTGCAGGATACAAGGTTAACATACAAAATTCCACCAACTTCCTGTATGCCAGAAATGAACAAGTGGAATTTTGAAATTAAAATCACAATACCATTTACAACAGCACGCCAAAAATGAAATCCTTTGATATAAATCTAACAAAATATGTTCAATATTTACATGTGGAAAACTACAAAGCTCTAATGAAAGAAATCAAAGAACTAAATTGTAGAGATATTCCATGTCCGTCGATAGAAATACTCAATGTTCATCAGATGTCAGTTCTTCCCAACTTGATCTACAGATTGAATACAATCCCAATCATAATCCCAGTAAGCTATTTTGTGGATATCAATCAGATGACTCTAAAGTTTATATGGAAATGCAAAGGATCCAGATAAAGGTAACACAATATTGAAAAAGAAGGTCAAAGTTGGAAGACTGAAACTAGTCAACTCTCAGACATACTATAAAGCTACAGTCATCAAGACGTGGTATTGGTGAAAGAAGAGACAAAGAAACCAAAGGCATGCTTCATGAAAGAAACAATAAAGATAGGCTGAACATTATTAAAATTAAAAATCTTGCTCAGTAGAAGATACTATCCAGGGAAAAAGAAGCCACAGACAGGGAGACAATATTTGCAAAAGAAACATCTGAGAAGGGCTACAAAGGAACTCTTAATATTCAACAATAAGAAAAGTAACAACCCAATGTAAAAAAAAAAAAAAAAAAAAATAGGCCGAAGACCTTACAGACATCTCACTAAAGAAGATATACAGACAATAAATATATAAAAAGATCCTTCACATAATATGCCATTAGGGAAACTGAAATTAAAAAAAAATAAAATACTACAATATCACCAATTGATGAAAATGTAGAACAATAGAACTCTCATTCATTGCTGGTGGGAATGCAAAATCATACAAATACTTTGGAAGACAGTTTGGTAGTTTTCTATAAAATCAAACAGACTTTTACCATACTATTCAGTAACTGGCATTTACCCAAAGGAATTGAAAACTTATGTCTACACAGAAATGTGCATACAGATGTTTATAGTAGCCTTATTCATGCTGCCCAAACTTGGAAGTAACCAAGATGTGCTTCAGTACGTGAATGAATAAATAAATCATGGTGCATCCACACAATGAAATATTATTCCATACTAAAAAGAAATGAGCTATCAGGTCATCAATACACATGGAGGAAACTTAAAATGTATACTACTAAGTGAAAAAAAGCAATGTGAAAAGGCTACCTACTATATGATTCCAACTATACAAGATTCTAGAAAAGGCAAAACTATGGAGATAATAAATAGATCAGTGGTTGCCATGAACTGGGGGTAGGGAAGGATGAAAATGTGAGACACAGAGGATTTTTAGGGCAGTGAAAATACTATTATAATACAATGGTGGATACATGTCAGTGTACATCTGTCCAAACCCATAACATGTACAACAGGAGGAAACTTTAATGTAAACCACAGACTTTTGGGTGGTAATGATGTGTCAGTGTAGGTTCATCAATTGTAATAAATTACCACTCTGGTGGGAGACGTTGATAGTGAAGGAAGCTATACATGAGTGAAGGTATATGAGAAATCTCCACACCTTTCATTCAATTTTATTGTAAAGCTAAAATTGCTCTAAAAATAAAGTTTATTTTTAACAAGCTACAAATATAAGAAATTATGTGTATTTTTGACATCTTGAAATAGGGAAAGTCTTTCTAAGTAAGATCTTTATAAAATCTGAGTCACAAAAGAAAAGCATGATGTATATAACTGCATTAAAATTAAAACTTTTTGTTAGGAAAAAAATCACCATAATTTCAACAGGCAAATGATCAAGGTGAGGAAGGATATACACCACATAGAACAAAGGCTGACTTCTTTATTAAAAGGTCCTGCCCTACGTATCATTACTAAAAAGACTAACAATCCCATGAAAAATTGACAAAATTCATAAATAGGGAGTTCATTTTTAAAGTGGCTTATGAAAATACGACAAATCCACAAACTCATTCAAGAAATGAAGATTAAAACAATCATAACACATTTGTCACCTAGTGGAATAGGAAAAAAAGAAAACCCTGACAGCACTGTTTGCAGCAGTATAACCATATAGGCATTCAAATATTTTCCAGTACATATAAACTGTGAAATCTCTTTGACAACTTAAAACCTACTCAAATTTAAAATAAACATGCACTTCCACTTCTAGGAATTTGTCCTCAAGAGATAGTGGCACCTCTCTGCAAATATATACAGTATTTGATCATTTCAGCATTGTTTCTAATAAACAGACTATAAACCTAAATACTCATCAAGAACTAATTACATTCCTATCTAGTCATGAAAAAAAAGTGAAGATCTACAGTGATCTGGAATAAACTCCTACATTCTGTTAAGTGGCAAAGCAATATTATATAATAGTGTATATGTATGCTTCATTTTTTTGAGTTATTGCTCTACTATAAGCTTCCACCTTTTTAAAGGAGGTGAACTATATGTTAGGTTTAATCACAAAAAATTGCCAAAAAATACCAATTATATGATTCTGTCTATATGATGATACTTTTATAGGCATAGACTGTTTCTGGTAAGATAAGTACATGCTAGTTAACAGTGCTAGCTCCTAGGGAAAACTGAAGTGTGAAATGAGAGGGCTACTTTTTAGTTTACACGCTTTTATACTACTTTAACTGCTTACCACATGCATATATTCCTTTTTCCAATAAAAATACTAAAGTGACTTTAATATGTAAACAGATAAGCAGGAAAGGACAACTTTCCTCTCTAGGTTGCTGAAATTTTTCTTTGCTCTCTGCTCAGATGGAAATTATATTAAGAATGTTTTACATCTGACAGCTGTATGAAGAAGGGTGAAATTCTAAAGTTTTAGGGTCATACTGGTGGTAAGCAGAGACATATAGTTAACGTGACTTCTAAACATATTTCCTATTTTCCTTTCTTAAGTAAGAGTTCACATTTGGAGATATGTTTCCTAGTCTGAAATTTAAGTCCCTATCTCCCACAGGTGAAGAGAAGAGTATTCTACTTAAAAGTTAACCTCAGTTAACTGGTAAACTGTGAAACTTTGATACTACCACCTCAAATTTTCAAAACTAAAATAAAATCCAGCTTCTTACTAATAAATTCTATATATCAGACTGAAAGGACCAAACCATTTTAAATTATATGGTAACCAAAATAAAACTTTCAAAAATGTTTATTCCTGCTTTAATATCAGTTTCACTCTTAAGCAGAGCCCTGTGAATGAAAATATAGAAATTCTGAAAGGCCATTGTTTTGGTAAATAGGCAATGACAAATATACTTTCTTCCTCTACAACTACAGTTCCTTCTCTCTTTCCCTTTTATGAACTCCTCTAGGACTTCTAATCTATATCACACAAATTAGTACTTCACTTGTGCTACCCTTCCTAGGTTCCAATATAGTGCTACAACTACCAACTTGTTTTTCCAATCATATTTAAAGTCCCTTATCATATATATTCAAGGAAAAAAGGAATGGTTTCATATAATCAACATTCTCTATTCAAAAACAGCCAACCTCCAAAACAAGTACTTGTAAGTAAAACATGTCACTTTCAAGAAATTCCTTGATCCCTCAAATCACCATATCTAAATAGTTTTAGTTATCAGCAACATGATGCTCAGAAAAAACCTAACCAAAAGGTTGTAAGCCATATTCCTGACTTGTCCCTATCAAACTCATGTTGACGTTTGGTCACCAACATGGCAGTGTCGGGAGGTGGTGCCTTTAAGAGGTGCTTAGATCATCATAACAGATTAATATCTTTCTCAAAAGACTGGGTGGCCAGGCACAGTGGCTCATGCTTGTAATCCCAGCACTTCGGGAGGCCAAGCGTGTGAATCACGAGGTCAGGAGTTTGAGACCAGCCTGACCAACATGGTGAAACTCCATCTCTACTAAAGATACAAAAAAATTAGCTAAGTGTGAGTGTGGTGGTGTGTGCCTGTAATCCCAGCTACTCAGAAGGCTGAGGCAGGAGAATCGCTTGAACCCTGGAAGCAGACGTTGCAGTGAGCCGAGATTGCATCATTGCACTGCAGCCTGGGTAACAGGGCAAGACTTTGGCTCAAAAAAAAAAAGACAAGGTCAGTTCTTATCAAAATGGATTAGTTCCCATGAAAGAAGGGTCTTACAAAGTGAGGCTGCCTCTCTTGTTCTGCCTTTTTTGCATGTGTCTCGTTCCTCTTCTGTGCTCCATCATGTTTTGACACAGCATGAGGCTATCACCAGAAGCTGCCAGACACTGCTGCCCAGTCTTGAATTTCTTAGCCTACAGAAACTCTTTTCTTTATAAATTACCCAGTCTCAGGCCTTCTGTTATGGCAACACAAAACAGACTAAGACTGGTCCTTAATTGGCTCTTGTACATATGTGAATAATTTGGAACTCGATCACAAATGGTTTTGGCTACTGCAATATCCTCATATTAATACTTTACAAAACAATGTTAACATATTACTAAAGTTTCATCTGAGCCAACAATCACAACAATAATAACACCTAACATTCACTGAATTTTAACCATATGCAGGTAGTATCAGAAATACTTTAGAGGTATCAATTTATTTAATCCTTATAAAAACCCTAGAAGAATAATATCACATTTGAAAGATGTTAAAAATGAAGCCAGTTAAGTAAATTGTTCAAGATTACATAGCAAGTAAGCAACAGGATTCAAATCTGAGAAGTCTGGCGTTGAGACTCACTGTTAACTATCACACCATATTGCTCCCTCTGCCAAGCTAACAATAAAAGATCCCTTGACAGGATTCTTAAAATGCAATTTTTACCACCAATAAAATCTCTAAAAATAAAAAACTACCAAATTTACTTATTCCTTAGCTTAATGAAAAATAAAGCACACTATACCTTCCTTAATATTTATATACCAATGTTCATTGCAAAAAAGTCTTTTTAAAAAAAGTTTTTATACAAAACTTTACATGTAATACATGTATTTACCTGGCAAAAACTTCAAAGTTTGCAGCATTTGTCTTTCCTGTGAGAAATCCACCATTAAATGAGTCATGTTGTCACTGACCTTTGGTTTCAAAGAAAGGCGAAAGGCTGAAGCCATTGTGACTCTATGGTAAACACAAACATACTTTTTAAAATAAAAAAATAGGAAGTATCAAATCATATTTAATTTCTAAAATGAAAAGACACAAATTATATCACTAACAATTTCAGAGACTATAACAAAAGTAAAAGTGAAATAGAAATTTGCTCTTATAGTCTTTTCAAAATTAACTAGATTAAAAAAACTACAGAATGTCTTTTTAAAGATATTTAAGACAATTGGTTAGCAACTTTCCTCCAGCCAATTTTTATTAAATTGCACATATACAAATAACATAAGAAATATATCCAATAAAAATAATCTTTACCAGACCCCACATTCGTCTGAACCTCTGTACACTCAATCTTACTGACTTCCTGATGCCAGCCTTACTCCTTTTCATATGCCAGGTAACGAACTTAAATTCATTTGAATCACACCCTGATTCAAACATTCTCCCTAGTCATAAGAGCTACTCCATGTGCCCTCAAATAAGAGTAGAGGTAGACTGACCTAATACTGTATAGTTTGGTAGTTGCTAAAGATAGGCCATGGATAAGTGAAATCACTGTCAATGAATACCATACTAGGTGTCACTCTGATCAATCAACATCAGACATAGGAAAACATACTATAAGAAACAACCCTGTGAAAAACCATATGCCATGGAAATAATAGAAATTCAATAAACATTTACTAGATAAACCAAAAAAGAATGAAGCCACTTTATCCAAAGCACACAGAAACTGCAGTCCATTAAAACTGGAGATTAAAAGAAATCCTCTTATTCTATTAATTTGTAATTTTATTTCAAATTTCAATTTTTCTTATTCCAATAAATTTCCACAAGTATCACAAAGTAAGCCCCTTACTATCTTTGGTTCAAGAATGATGGGAAGTACTACAGGTGAACACTGTCCTCCTAGTACACAATTTGGAAGAGGAAGGAAACAGAGCTGGTGGACAAAGGGAATACTTGGCCTTGTCAACTGTATCTGCCAAATCAATTGTATCTGCCAAATCTACCCAAGAGGTCAATGAAATGAAAGTTGCCAAACTTGTTGTATTCACTTATTTTGGGATGAAAAATGTCAAACTGTTTCTGTCTTCAGTTATTTTACTTCATTTTAAAACTAGTAATCATTTAATAGTAACAATGAGTAAACAACAGTTGATGTGTTTATCAAGAAGAAAGTGCTACAGTGAAACATAATTTACAAAAAAGGGAACTCACACTGACTGAATGCACTATATGCCAAGTATAATGCTGAGTATTTCACCCATATTACACTAAGCTGTTTGGCTCTCAAATAATACAATTTCAATAAAAAGGAACAAATACTAAGTCCTTCAGATGTTATTCTTTACAGCCCCAAGTATCCTTTGATTTGAGGACATCTGAAAGAGCTGTAGGTACTTAATAAATGCTCACTGAATCTGTGAATAGGTTTGAACCTACTTGGTTTCTTCAAAGCCTGACCAAATATTTAAATGTTTACTCAGAAATACTGAGGAAAAAAAATCTGAAAGTATTTTAGAGAATCTTAAACCTTAAACCTGTAAGACTTGATTTAATCACCATGACATCAAAGAAAAAGAATATGCCCCATAAACACATTAGAAAGGCTTATCAGAGCTTAAAAAAACAAAAACAACTCTTATTTCCTAGTGAATGAAAACTTAAAAGTTTCCATGAACCAATTTAGATGTGCAGCAATGCTACAATCTTTCAGAAGATTGAACTTTAATTTTTTACTTCATATATTTAGACATGTGCCTCAAAGCCCAAACTAAACATCTAAAATTCTTTAGATAATTCTCTATTCTACAGGATCCACGTGGCTAGGTATGTTTTAATTCCCCTTGATTTTCTTAGTTCATTTCTACTAGTGCAAGGTAAATTCAAGGATCCTTTCCACTTGATTTTTGCAAAAGAAAACAACTACAAAACATATGAACACTTTTAATTTCCTCAAACTACCTAATTGAGTCTTTCATAACCCTTATCTTTCAAGAACCAATAACTCCTGCAATATATCTCAACTAATCATATTTCAGTATTATTAAGTGTCCAGAAGTACACGCCAGTAATTCTGTCAAGTTGTAGAGATGTGCTATTATCTTATTTCTATCCTTAGTTTTCTCTCCTAATCCTGCTGTTCCTCTGTGTAGCTTCTATCATAGCAAATGATAAATAATGAGTTTTCAGATATTTTCATTTTTTATATTTAATTCCTTGCTCAGATATGTTACACATTCTTCCTTAAAATCCATCTCTGTCCTTATAAAAAGATAATCCTAGGCCAGGCAAGGTGGCTAACATCTATAAGGCCAGCACTTCAGAAGGTTGAGGCAGGAGGACGGCCTGAGCCCAGGAGTTTGAGACCAGCCTGCACAACATGACGAAACCCCATCTCTACAAAAGATACAAATAAATTAACTAGGTATGGTGGCACGTGCCTGCAGTCCCAGCTGCTTGGGTGGCAGAGGTGGGAGGAGTCCTCAAGCCAAGTAGGTCCAGGCTGCAGTAAGCTATGATCATGCCACTGCACTCCAAACTGGGTGATTAAGCAAGACTCTGTCTCAAAAAAAAAAAAAAAAAAAAAAAAAATCCTTTCTTTGCTTGGTGAAAATAGCTAAAGTAACTATTTTATTATGACTGCATGTTTAAATTATCTTTATATTTTAAATGGCAATAATGGAATTCTAAAAGCTCACTGTTGAGGAATACCAAAAACTACATCAGAGAAACCTGAACATTATAAAGCTAAACACCAAATTTTAAAAATTAAGTTGAAGGGCTGGGTGCAGCGGCTCACACCTGTAATCCCAGCACTTTGGTAGGCCTAGGTGGATGGATCACTTGAAGTCAGGGGTTTGAGATCAGCCTGGCCAACATGGCGAAACCCTGTCTCTAGACACACACACACAGACACACAGACACACAGACACACACACACACACACACACACACACACACACACTCTCTCTCTCTCTCTCTCTCTCTCTCTCTCTCTCTCTCTCTCTCTCTCTCTGAGCTGGGTGTGGTGGCAGGTGCCTGTAATGCCAGCTACTTGGAAGGCTGAGGCAGGAGAACTGGCGGAGGTTGCAGTGAGCCCATATTGCACCACTGCACTCCAGCCTGGGTGACGGGGAAAAAAAAACGAAGTTGAGACTCAGAAATGTTCCTTGGGCAGGAAATAAAAACTTTGCAGGAGGCCACAAAAATGCTGTAAGCTTTGAACAAGCCAAAAAAAAAAAAAAAAAAAAACCAAAAAACAAAGGAGTTTGCCTGAACCCTAATTCCTGAGATCATCTGGATATCAATAAAATCAAGCCAAGAGGCTGGCTTAGAGGAGGCAAAAAATCACAAGCTTCAGTAAAGAATACAGCCTTGAAATTGGTTATAAAATTAAATTCTGACAAACAAATCTGGGCAAAGAGAAAGAGTTCAAGGATACAGACAAGATTCTGTGATGCAAAGTGCCATATAGAATCTCGAAAAAAGGAGAGATTTTGTAAGGTCGTGATTAGGAAGTAACTTCTAATTCAGAAAATTAGGAACTAGAGCAAGATGTAGTATTATAGGTAGCTAAACAGGAAGTATAATATAGCCAGAGAGGAAGATGGATGACTCATAGCACATTCCTGACACAACCCAAATCTACCTCATCCACAAAACTGACCTATTTATCATCCATTCCTCACATAGCTAATATTTTTCACCTTCAAACTTTCAAAATCATCTTTCTAGATCCAGGATTTAAAGGAGTGATCCATGCCTTTGGCTGCTGCCTGATGTAAAATATATTTTAAAAATATATAAAAATTAATATAGGACTAGACACAATGGCTTATGCCTGTAATCCCAGCATTTTGGGAGGCCAAGCTGGGCGGACGGCTTGAGCTCAGGTGTTCCAGACCAGTCTGGGCAACATATCAAGGCCCTGTCTTCACAAAAAATAGAAAAATTAGCTGGGTATGGTGGTACATGCCTATAGTGCCACCTACTCAGGAGGCTGAGGCAGAGCCCGGGGGCAGAAGCTTCAGGTTAGAGTGCCACTGCACTCCAGCCTGGATACTAGAGCAAGACTCTGCCTTACAAAAAAAAAAAAAGAGAGAGAAACACAGAATTAAAATTTTCAGCCAAGATTAACAAAAGAGGCACTGTTTTTCACATTATCTACAATGAAAATTTTTATGAATTATCTGATGAAGAATAATTTAACCTAGGATTTGGAATGGTACTTTACAGAGCTGTGCCTTTCAGAGAATCTCACAATTCTCAGAAGAAAAAGTCTTGTTACAATATCAATACAGACAATGCTGAGTGACTAGACAGGCAGATCCAAACTGTTCCTTCTGTGTTAATGCAATCCAAATGTTGCCAGCAACTCCTTTAGGACTCTATGTTTGTTATAACAAGTACTAAATACCTTTTCTCAAGCCTGGCTCTACCAATGAGAAAGACCTTTTAAGCCAAAACCTTTAATAATTTTCTTTAATTTTCTCTTCCCATAGATTATTAACTAGATAGTGGTGGCATTAGAAATAGAAAGAGATGGCACCAGGAACAGGATGGAATGAGAATACAAAGGTGTTAAACAGGAGGGCAATGAAGTAGGAGAGCTTTAGCTCTTGAGGACTACTTAAAATCAGTGAGTTCACAGAAAATAAGACCCACTTATATTTAAATTTAACAACAAAAAACACATTCCAGGAATATACATTTTTGAGTTATTCAAAATAGTCCCCTCTCCATTAGTACAGCTAATTAAGAGCTGTTCTAAAACTAAAACTAACTACATTATTACACCAGAAATGAAATTCTTCTGAAGCACATAATTATCCACAACTATGCTTTTAAAAAATCTTATTGATACAATGGTTATTCCAAGAAAATATAGAAAGAATATTTTATTTTGTACTTGGTCATTGGGTATTTTTATCTTAACTAACACAATTCTACTAAAAAGTTATTTCTGAATTTCATTTCTGACTTCAATATTGATACTTATATAAAAATGTGTTTTATACCATACCTATCCTTGATCTGTCTGGCAGCCTTGGAGCCAATCAGGGAGAAGAGAAAGAAGGCAGTTAGTGCTTTTCATGCAAGTTTCAATGGCAGTGACATGCAAGAAAAGTTAGGATATAAACCCTGCAATAGATTAGTTCATATTCACCAAAACATAAACTATAGGAAATGTATGTGTATAGTTCACATAAGCTTTCATCATGTGATGTTACAACTATCGTAGAAAATCCAGATCCCATATAGATCACCTTTTCGGAGGAAAATTTAATACTTCAAATTCCCAGTAACTATAAATGTTTTTTTCTTACCTTAAGATTATCAAAACACACCTCCACTTTCATTCAGTCTGATAACTTGTCAACTAGAGCAACCAACCTCCTTCATGGGACAGCTTCCTTCATGGTTTTCTTGTACATGTCAAATTTACTCTCTAATTTTTCTTCAGAGATCTCTTTCACTACTTCATAATGGTTGTTGCAAGTTTTCTCTATATGCCTCTATAGGGCAAGGAATTCTGAGAGCTTGCCTGCTAACAAATACAACTAGGCTGCAATTTTACAAACCTTTACTCCAAAGAAAGTTGTAACGGCAGAAATCCAGACACAAAGAGACCAGAGAAATACTTCTAACAACGGGGTCTTTCTCCATGATGATCTCATAGATGCTACCAACTTAAACCTATACATAAGGTCTGTCTTTCATCTTTTTTTAATGCAAGCAAAAGTTTAGAAAGGGAACTCAGCTATTTACTTGGTGTTGCATGGTCATACAAAATAATAAAAAAACAAGCATTTTTTTGTCCCTTTTATATTTACATACAATATATCCAACAAAAGCTTTTCTCCCCATAGTAACCAGTATAGTTAACAATATATCGGACACAGATCAGGCTGCTTTGATCAACACTGCATTCCCAGTGCCTAGCAAAATGCTTAGGACAGAGTAAGACTTAATAATTATTAAATTTATTTGAATGTTAATTAGATATATGTAGCAATGCTTCTGTTGCCTCTCTTCTTCAGTTCTAACATTGTTCCTATTCGTTATTGGTCATTTTTATATCTGCCCTAAAATATTCTGGTCTGAGCACCCTTTCTACTCAAAAACACAGAACTGAGATTTAAGAGATCAGCATATTATACAGTTTCAGCACTACTATTAATCAATTGAGACCTTGCATACTAATCATTCTATTTCTTTACTACGGAATTTTGTTCCTTAATGTTTCGGAAAATCATTCCAAGGCCCTCATTCTATACCAAACAAGCAAAATTCTGTGGCATCTGTATGTATCTTAAGTCATGAAACTACTTTAGTACCAGAGATAGGAAAATTCTTAAAAAGTTAATTATACTGATTTTTTAAATTACTGTCATTAAAGCTAGAATTACAAAATAAAGATTTTAATGTAAGTGTTAGGGGAGGGGAATAGAGGACTCCTCTCTGTACCTGACATGAAACAAGTACTACTAGGATTGCTCTTTGCCTCTCCATTGCCTTATTTCTCTTAGGAAAATAGTATGACTTATCTGATAATGGGTTTCAAAGGAGAAACTAGAAATTAGTAGCTCAGAACCTTCTGCTTTTTCTGGCAGCTTGCTTGCCCACTAAAGTAGTGTCATGAACATATATTCTGTTCTTTCCCTCTGTGCCATAACTTTCACTGAAAGATGCTTCCCCTGCCTATCACCTGAGGTAGCCCCTGCTGATTATAGCTGGGTGAATTTGTCTAATTCTAGGAATTTATTATAGGAAACTTGCCCAATAACAGCCGTATTTCCCAGTATCCTTTTATCATTATTTGGCCTCTTATCAGTTTTATCTTATTTCCTAATTGGTTTTGAACTTGGTTAGAGGAATATTATTAATCACCCTTGCATAACCCAATGATATAAAGACCATTACTGTTTTTTAAATTGACCACGATGATTCAATCTTGTGTCAAGTGTTACTGAATTTAATAAGGTGAAATTTTTTTAGTGTGTGTGTGTGCACATATGCGTGTATGCAAAGCTTCCATGGTATCACTTCACGTACCATGCTGTTTGTGAAAAAACAGGAAAGGAATAAATGAAAAGCCAGGTAATCTAGGAAAAACTGTTGTCCATGCATTTATATAGAATACACCCAGCTGGTAAAACTGAAAACTCTCATGGCTCCACTTTCACTTAGGCTCAAATTTTACTATATATATTGCATGAATGCAAGAGAGGTTTAAAAGTTATTCTAAGCAATGATTAGAAGGCGGAGTTTCACATTCTGAAGCTATTTCTCTGAAAGGTCCCAATTTCAATAAATCTCTTAAATTGGAAACTAATTTTTTTCTAGAATTTTTTTCTCTCAAAACAGAAAGGTATCCAAAAGATACACAATACTATACAGCTTGATTCCTCTAAGTTTCTACTTCAGGAATGGTGAATTTTTTCAATTACAAACTTGGCAAAAAGGGTTTCAATAGAAGATCTAAAGAGTGATGTTGAGTAAAGCAATATGACTAAGCTTCATGGAAGCTTTTCAATAACACATAGTACCATAACCTAAAAATAAATCTGAACATTCATTGCAGCTTCTTCATAACTCACTATGTGGAATTATGTAGGCTCAAATAAATGTCTTGGCAACAAAGCAGTGGTAAATCTCAGAATCGGTTGGTACTAATTAGACAGATGTTTGACAAAATTCAGCATTACAATTCTATTTAAGGAAGTTTGGTCTCTGGTGACACATTTCTATGACTGATTAAAGAAATGGAATTCTAAGATTTAGTTTAAAAACAATTAACTTAGAGACGGAGAGAGGGAAAGAGGGAAAAGAGAGAGAGAGGGAGAAAGGTAGGCACCATCTCTGATATGAATGCAGAGAAACTGTAATACAAGCAAAATGTAGAAGTAATCACAAACCAATCTTCATAACTGCCAATTAAATTTAAAGAAGTTAAAGCAGATATTTTCCCAATAATAGAGAAATGAGTTAAATAGATCTTTTCTCAATCTCTCTTGTTCTTAATCTGTAATGGGTGAATATAGAATCTATTTCCTTCTGTGAATTTATCAAGCTCTTTGAAGATAAAGTATCTTATTGTTTCTATCTTTCTTCTTTTTTTTTTTTTTTTTTTTTTTTTTTGAGACGGAGTTTCACTCTTGTTACCCAGGCTGGAGTGCAATGGCGCGATCTCGGCTCACCGCAACCTCCGCCTCCTGGGTTCAGGCAATTCTCCTGCCTCAGCCTCCTGAGTAGCTGGGATTACAGGCACGTGCCACCATGCCCAGCTAATTTTTTGTAGTTTTAGTAGAGACGGGGTTTCACCGTGTTGACCAGGATGGTCTCGATCTCTTGACCTAGTGATCCACCCGCCTCGGCCTCCCAAAGTGCTGGGATTACAGGCTTGAGCCACCGCGCCCGGCCTATCTTTCTTCTTTAATATCATCATTTCTCTTTTTATAGAAAGGGAGAAGGAAAAAGAGATATCCTCAAAACATTATTTTTTTTTTTAGGCAAAAAATATACGTCTTTGGAAAAAAAAAAACAGATTGTACATACATTGGAAGTTTTGTATCTGGTAGACATATATTTATCTGTTTATAGAAGGAACTATTTTTCAAAAAGCATGATCATTTGAAAGAATCTATCACAAAAGCCATAGTAAATAGCTTAAAATACACTTTGAAATACAGCACTGCAGGCAACTATTTTATGATTAGGCACATTTGTGCAACAGGAGATTGCATTTCTGTAAGACATAAACACCCAGAAATGAAATTACGGTGAAAATTACAGTTTGACCGAAGCTTAACAAATATTTAGATCTGTTTTTTTATATTGCCCTCAAAACTGAAACATTCACACTTTTGTTGAAGGTCCTCTCCTGTCTCCTAATATTCTACACTTCAGCCTACAGAGGGAGATACTGGCAGTACTTCTGCTCATTTGAAAGTACTGAGATAGCTTCCACCTACTCCCCCTCTTACTCCTGCCAGTGGTCAGAGCCTAACACTCATTGGACAATATTCTACAGGTGAATCATCCATTGTGCGTGAGATGTGGGAAATACGCTAAACCCATTCTCCATCTTCATCTGTGATCAAATGCAGAAGACACTGTTCCCTTCTCACCTAACTCTGTACTTTTTACTCCTCTATTTTAGGGACCCCATGGGTAGGAAACCATTTTCTCCCTTCTAGTCTGACAACTGGAGTATGTGTGGCAAGATTGTGATGGCAAGTTAGTTATACTGACTTGGAAATTGTCCCACTGACCCAGCTCTTTATATAGAGAGCATTCAAGGTCTAAAGTCAGGGTGGGAATAGAAATATTAATTCTGGAAAAGGACCCAAGCAGTGTTCTACAGGCCAGCTATTAGCAGAGAGCCCACATTTGGTGGGATGTTGCCAATCTGTAAGTCCAGGAATAAAGCTATGATTGATGTGGATCCAATTTGCTGGTGATCCTTCTGTATCAATTTACTAACAACCAAACTTCTAGCAGTTAAAAAAATTAGCGAAGGTATGTTCTAAAATCTTTTTGCATTCATGCTATTTTTATTTGTTTACTTTCAGAAAGTAAAAGGCTGGTATACAGCATAGCTTCACATGCAGTTCTCATATGAGATACTGCAATGTGGTAATTTAAATATTAGAACTTAAAATACTTTTTGAAGATAATGAAGTATAAAAAGACACACTGCCTCAATTTTAGTCTATGCTATTCTTTTTGTCCCCATAAGCCATTCATATTAATCTCATTTAAGCACTTTAATATGGGATATTCACAAACAGTATACTTTAAAGGAATTTCTTTTTCCAGACATCTAACAATATACTGCTAGACTGGCCATCTCCAAAGTCATCTCTACCTATTCAGTCAGCAACTAGCTGTCTGTGGCAGGCCTGTAGTCCATAGCTGGCTAGGAAAGTTAACTTAGTTTTTGATATGGAATCAAATCATTATCTGGTTAGTATTTGAATATATGAAGAAAATAACTGCAAGCAGCTCTCAGTTAAGCATTTTTCCAGAATGATAAACCCAGATTTCTGGCTAGGAAACACTGAAAGATACAGTAATCACCACATAACTATGTTTCAGTCAATAATGGACTGCATATACAATGGGTGGTCCCATAAAATTATAATACTGTATTTTTACTATACCCTTTGTATGTTGAGATACACAAATACTTGCCACTATATTGCAATTGCCTACAGTATTCAGTACAGTGACAAGCTACACAGGTTTGTAGCACAAAAGCAACAGCCTATACCATACAGCCGAGGTAGGTAGTAGGCTATACTATCTAGATTTGTGCCATTACACTCTAGCATTCCCACAATGATGAAACTGCCTAACGAGACACATTTCTTAGAACACATCCTCATCGTTAAGCGACCCATGGTTGTAATTCATTTCACCACATCTCCAAATGGTTTAAGCTACTAACTAGTACTATAAACTGCTGCAAGACAAGACCAAAATAGTAAGAACAAGCAAAGTAGCCTATTAAACCACAGTGTGACTTATTTTATCAGAATCTTTCTAATTTATAATCTGTCAGGACAAATTATAACAGAAACAAAGCTGGAAAGAACAAAGGACAGTGAAAGAGAAAAGGGTAGCATGTGGGAGAAAGAAGAGAGAAGAACTCTGAAAATGTCAATAAAAAGAGAAACATGGGAGAAATAAACTTTTATCACAGTTTTTCCAAGTATCAGTCCCTCCTTAAATCAACTGGATTCAAGGCATTTTTGAGTATTAGTGTCCATATTTTATAGTTTTCTTGTCTTCTTCCTCACTCTCAGGCTGTCAGTTGGTAATTCTTGCTGCTATGACTATGCCTGTCATTAACAACTGCCAGACTGCACTAAAAGGAGAATTTGTTGACAAATAGGAAACAGACTTCCTAGGCTCAGGCAATCCTCCCAGCTCAGCCTCCAAGTAGCTGGGAATACAGGTGCATACCACCATGCCCAGCTAATTTTTTTGTATATTTTGTACAGACAGGGTCTCGCCATGTTGCCCAGGCTGGTCTTAAACTTCTGTGCTGAAGCAATCCACCCACCTTGGTTTCCCATAGTGTTGGGATTACAGGCATGAGTCACCACACCTCACCTGGCCAACATATCATACTTTTAAGGTACTTTTAA
The DNA here is from genome assembly GCF_009761245.1 of Sapajus apella. Taxonomy (NCBI): domain Eukaryota; kingdom Metazoa; phylum Chordata; class Mammalia; order Primates; family Cebidae; genus Sapajus; species Sapajus apella. Next base: position 11,686,725 of record NW_022436986.1, on the reverse strand, counting down.
GTATGATACATTTTTCTCATAATCCCTTTATATAGTAAGTCCAACTATGTGCATAAGTAAGCTTCATTACAACTCACCTCCAAATGTAAAGAATTGATTCATGTACTGGCTTACAGCAAAACAATTTTTGTTTTGATTCATTAGTTTAGAAGAAATAATCAATGTTGAAGTTCAATTTTAATATTCAAAGATGAAAGGTGGTAAATGTTACCTTCTCAAGAAAGTTTTTTCTACCCTCAAGTTTACAGAAAATCATAAAATGAAAACAATCACTAGGCATAAATCAATTATAAAGTTACCTTTCTAACACCAATGCAGCTCACTACACACTCCACAAGGGTGAAGTAAATAACATCAAAGTCAAATCTTATCTTGATAACTACGGAGTAATATTTTGCTAATTATACAGCTTAATTTCCCACTTTTTTCACATCATTTTAAAATATATTCTGCATTTCTGAATTTTGATTTGACAAAATGGTAATCATTTTAAATGACCCTACTTAAAAGCAGCATTAGAATTTAGAATTTGTAATCACTTAAACACCAGGATCTAAGTTAAAACATTAGTAGGTTTCTTGCTCTACTCTTTACATTTTTATACTAGGCATATCCCTTAAGTAAGGATATACATTTCAGGTTTTAATAAAACACTCACTCACTTAAATTAAGTAGTGGGGGCATTTCTCTGCAATAAGAAGTTACACAGTTACAGTGCTCATATGTATAAAGTTAAGGATGCTTTCCCAATCAGTTCACAGAAGGAACACAAAAACAATTTTTAAACATGTTTGTCGATGACCCCAAAGACACATACTTTTAAGTGTTTGCTTTAGAATAAATAAACAGCTAGCATTTTACTTATCAAGAAACCCCAAGCTTTTATTAGTATAAGAAATGGGTAAAGAAATCCAAAACTAAAGAAAAACAAAAACGCCTTTTTAAAAATACAACTTTCCTTGTTAAGTGTATTAATGCAATTTTTGCATACCTTTGAGAATTCTTCAGGTTCCTTTATATCTAACGACCTTGTTGCAAATTCCAGTAGTTCTTCAGAGTTCTCCAGGGCATTATTACATTGACTAATCTGACTCTAGGGGGAAAAAAAACCACTAAATCATTAAAATGAAATTTCCTATTGTCATCAGAATCTTAAATATATATTGTTATAATGAACTTACAAATAATTTTAATAGCAATAATACAGCAAAAATAGTTCAGTGAGCTATTGTAGCAAGATAATGAAGACAAGTTTTATACATATAAAACTTGTTATATTTGTTTTATATTTGTTTATATATATATATATATATAAATAACAAATTTTAATTATCTTAATACTTTGTACCTCTTTCCATGATTTAGCAAAAACAGCTTAACTGCATACAGGTAAAGATATACTCATCATTTAAAACAAAAAAGAAAATAAAGTAATTATAAATAACTAAAGCCCAATTAAGCACTCTTCTCAAATAGTATAGTCAGGAAAATAACTTCAATTTAAATCAAAATATCAAAATAATCTATCTACAGACAACATCCTCTGTAATGAAGACTAAAATTCTTGGTGGTGGTTAACTATTTAAGTTGCAATTTGTAAATGAAATTACAGGTACATTCAGTTGAGCACAATCTTAGTACTTCATTCATCAAACTACACGAGTAATGTATACTACTAAAAATGCTAATTTATAGTTTCTAAGACTGGATAGCATAGGAACTACTAACACAAGTTCCTAGAATTCAAAAGAAAATTCCAAAGAAATTCAAAAGATGGCAGTTGTTATAGTGATGTGCTCTGTCTTTATTGCTCACATATTAATTCTACCTAATACAATCTTTCTTATTCAGTTGTCTCTACGTATAACTTGAAAAGATTGTTAGTTTACCTTCAAACAAATAAATAGATCCTATTTCTAAGCTTTAAATGTACCAAAGATTTTTCTTCAGAATATTTATTAACAACAAATCTGAGATTCAAATCTATTTATTTTTCCCTCAGGATTAGGACTAAAGATAAATCATGGCTGATTTTACTGGTTTCTGATGTGTTCTACTATTTGACTTTGGAAAAGTAGAATAGTTCAGTCACGTTTTGGGTTAAAATAGGGTTTCACGTGTTAGTTTAAAAACCTAATCACAATTTTGTAAAAATACTGCCCCTCTTATGGGGCAATAAATCTCATGAGTCCCAAGCAAGAGTTAACCAACAACCATTTGGAATATCCCATTTGGAGATTAGCTTTATTAAAAAGGTTTAAGCAAAATCATTGAGAACAAAATGGTAGGATCAATGGGGCAGACAAAGTCAATGTAGCATTAAAGTAAAAAAAATGAGAACGGGAAATATGCCTCAAGGAATTATTAAAAGTAAAAGTCCAGACTGAGGTCAAAGTTTTGGATAAAATATTTTATTCTAAGAAATGCTATGGATTTGCTTTGAGGTCAAGAGGAAAAGCAAAAATAGGGGCAGGTTACAGAGGAATGTAATTTAAGAGCATTAACTTACCAGTTATTCAGAGATATTATGAATAATTTTGTAAACCCCAAAAAAAAGAACAGATTCTCTACAACCTTCAACTAAAGATGGAAATGGCCTCAGTAGCCAAGTCTGACTCTTTTTCATATTTGTTTTTTAAGCTATCCCAAGAAAACTTTATGGTTCAATTTCCATTAGGTTGATATCATCATAGCTTTTCATTTGAATCATAACACAGTAACAAGTTCAAGAATGAACAGTTTTGTTCCCCAAGTTTATGTTTCAATAACTCAGTCTTATTTTATAACTACTGTCCCTTTAGTATACCTTGATCTCCCCTAGATCCCTAACCCTGTAAAAAAAATTACCAATATTTCTGTGGTATTGAGAAGACATAAATATTAAGAATTACACAGGATAATAAAATATAAGATAAAAGCCGAATGGAATAACTGGAAAAAACGTAGAGTTGAAATGGTGATAAAGTAATAGAAGATCGTGCTAACACCTTTGCTATCACCACTTCCGAACAGAATTTAAATTGTTTCTTCCATTTTCTGCAACATTTTAAATTCCCAACTGATAATCAATAGCTAATAATGAATTTGTTAGAATACTTGATCAAAAAATCAGAGTAAAGTCGTCCCATTTAAAAAGAGCCCAAATATAATTTTAACAGATTTCCATGAATCAGATCAGATCAGCTGAAAAAAAAAATCACTGTGTTCATTATTGTAATTAAGATTCACAAAACCCAAAGTGGACAGAGTTTACCTGAGGCTTCATGACAAAAAGTTTAGATAAATTTATAAGACCCAATGATGTACTGTTGGGAATTTAGTCAAAAGTAAAAATATAAATTCATCAGTTTACAAGAGCAATAAATTCAGCCCAGTCTAAGAAGAGCACTGTATATTTTACTTGTGTACACATATATGCAGCTCTGTATAAGGCTGTCAAAAAATAAGTTCTCCAAAAAAAAAAAATCACTTGTTCTAGAAGTCTGAAGACATATTTTAAGCCCAAAATCCACAATGGGTGAAGATTATCTAATTCTGAAAATTTAAGCACCTTAAATTAAAAAGGAAAACTCTCCTACAAGATCAAAACCCACATGCCATAACATTAATGTTATTGGAGCTCTCCTCCTTCAGCCCTGACTCTGCATCAAAATAGTAAGACTCTTAGGGAGTTCTGTTCTTTTATTATCTCAATAAACTTCAAATCATATACCTGATAGGGAGTTAATATACAGAATGAATAGAAAACTCCTACGACTTAACCACCACCAAAAACCCCACAAGTAACCCAATTAAAAGATGGCCAAAGAACCTAAATAAGACATTTCTCTAAAGAAAATACACTAATCAGTAGGCCAGACACAGTGGCTCATGCCTGTAATCCCAGCAGTTAGGGAGGCCAAGATGGGCAGATCACAAGGTCAAAAGAGTGAGACCATCCTGGCTAACACAATGAAATCCTGTTTCTATTAAAAATATAAAAAATTAGTCAGGCATGGTGGCAGACACCTGTAATCCCAGCTTCCCAGGAGGCTGCGGCAGGAGAATCACTTGAACCCAGAGGCACTACTGCACTCCAGCCTGGGTGACAGAGCAAGACTCCATCTCAAAAAAAAGGAAGTACATTAATGGCCAAAAAATACATGAAAAGATGGATGCTCAACATCACTAATCACTAGAGAAATGCAAATCAAAACCATAATGAAATATCATGTCATATCCATTATGATGGCCATTATCCAAAAAAAAAAAAAAAACAGAAAATAAAAAGCATTGGTGAGGATGTGGAGAAACTGGAAGCCTTGGGCTTGGTAGAAATGTAAAACAGTGCAACTACTCTGGAAAACATTGTTTAGAGGGTCCTCAGAAAACTAAAAAGATAATTACCACATGATTCAGCAATCCTACTTCTAAGTATATGTATTCAACAGAATTGAAAACAGGATCTTAAAGAGATAAACTCCCATGTTCGTTGCAGAATTATTCACAGCTAAAAGGTGTAAGCTGCCCAAATGTCCACAGACATACAAATGAATGAAGAAAATGTGGTATATATATAAGTGGAAGATTATTAAACCAAATAAGTCACAAAAGGACAAATCCTATATGATTCCACTTATATGAGACATGTAGACATTCAAAATCATGGAAACAGAAAATAATATGATGACTGCCAGGGGCTCGTAGGAAAGAGAAATGAGTTGTTCATCAAGGAATGTACAGTTTCACTTGCACAAGATGAAAAAATTCTGAAGATCTGTTATACAACAATGTTAATATATTTAACACTATCAAACTGTATACTGTACACTTTAAAATGGTTAAGATAATTGGCCAGGCATGGTGGCTCATGCCTATAATACCAGCACTTTGGGAGGCCAAGACAGGTGGATCACCTGAGGTCAGGGGTTTGAGACCAGCTTGGTTAACGTGGTGAAACCCCATCTCTATTGAAAATACAAAAATTGGCCGGGTGTAGTGGTGGGCACCTATAATCCTAGCTACTCGGGAGGCTGAGGCAGGAGAATCGCTTGAACCCGGGAGGTGGAGGTTGCAGTGAGCCAAGATTACTCCAGCCTGGGTGACAGAGGGAGACTCCGTCTCAAAAAAAAAAAAGGTTAAGAGAATAAATGTTTTTTAACCACAATTTCAGAACACTTACGGCCAAAACAAAAAGCCATTCTTCTACAAGGTAAGGGTATAGTCAAACTCAGAAATTCACTAATTTTTGCTTACCATAAATCGAGCATTAAATAGACTAAAGTTATTATTCATATTTGAATAATGCTATGATCTCACCTGTAACTCTTGGGATTTACGAGTTTGTTCCTGTTTGATACTGTTAATCATACCTTCTTTTACTTCATCCAGTATAGAGTATAAACTATCAAATTCTTCATCTAACTCTGAGAGTATGTTAGATGAATTTGCCTGTTTAAATAACAAAACAGTTTTACTGAAGAGCTATCAAACATTTAAAAACTAAAACGTATACTCAAAAGAGAGAATAAATTTATATTATAAACTATGTTGGCCTAATACAAAAATAACATAATTCTAATATTTGACTTAAGCCTTTAAAAAAAGATAAATGAAACAAACTGCCTGCTAATGCTGACAGTACTATTTCAGCTATACTATCAGTTATCTTTTATAAACTAGCCCATACTCTCTTCACTTTACTGTTTCCACAGGACAACATGAAAGGTTGTTTTAAGGTTCCCAACTTCACCCAGATCTTCAGTCTCTCAGGCAGACTCTAAGCCAATGGTTCTTAACCTCTGGTGCATATCAGGATCACTGGTGAATTATTTTAATAAAATATTCCAGAGATTTTAGTTCAGTAAGTCTGAGGAACACTTTGCATATAAAGAAATGAGGCAGATTTGTTTAAATTTTAAAATATTTCAGGGTCTCTAAAACACCGCATTTACGTAAGACAACCAGAAATTAAAAGACTAAGCAATTATTTATTGGATCCTAAGATATTTATGAAATATTGAATCATCTAATGACTATAATTTGTAGTCAAATCCTGTATTTTATTAACTAAAATATAGATAAGTTACTGGCCCAAAGCCACACAACTAGTTACTAGTAACATGGGCAATAAAGCATTTCGAGTCTCTTGACTTCTCAGAGTTCCTCACTGCCTTCATAAGTGGGATGCTGCTATTTCAACAAAAAATAACTTAAAATATTTGTAGAATCCCTAGATAAGCAATATCCACACTTGCAAAGATTATGAAATAGAAGAAATTATCCTAAGACATTTTTCAACTTGGATGAATCATTCAATTAAGACAAGGGAACGGGCACTAGCTAAGGAAGCTAATATATATACATACATACATATATATATATATATATATATATATATATATATACACACACATATATATATATATATAATCTACTGTAATACCATATGTCCAAACTTTGGCTTATAATGTTTATAAAAACTAGACACCTCACTGGTACCTCACCAAAGGTGGTGTTAACCATTTTACTAGTTCTATTTGCAGAGGTAAGAACAACTATAGAAGTGGAATGTGCAGTGCAGAAGGGAGAAGACCTAACTCAAAAAGCATACTAGCCATTCAGTAACAGCATGACCTTGTACTTACATTCCTAGACGTCAATTTATTCATTCATAAAAAAGAAATTGGCCAGGCGCAGTGGCTCATGCCTGTAATCCCAGCACTTTGGGAGGCTGAGGCAGGCAGATCACCTGAAGTCAGGAGATCGAGACCAGCCTGACCAACATGGAGAAAGCCCATCTCTATTAAAAATACAAAATTAGGCAGGGTGGCACATGCCTGTAATCCCAACTACTCAGGAGGCTGAGGTGGAAGAATCTCTTGAACCCGGGAGGCAGAGGTTGCAGTGAGCTGAGATCGCGCCATTGCACTCCAGCCTGGGCAACAAGAGCAAAACTCCATCTCAAAACGAAAAATAAAAAGAAAAAAGAAATGGACTATTTTCCTCTCAATCACCAGACGGCAGCTTGTTGCCTTTTGCCTACTACTAAGCCCCCATCTTCAGAGACAAGGGTGTGATTTAACACTCCCACTCTTTTTTGTTTCCTAGAATTAAGGTAGACTTCTAATAATTTATCAATCAGAAGAATGGTTTGGGCTAGCTCTATATAAGATCTCTCCTTCCAGATACCAAATGTGATGGTTCTCTTGTCCACAGATCAAGAGCTTTAACGCCATTAGCTTTATGCTTATTTAAAGGAAGCTGACTCACCAAATTTCCAATAAAATAGTTCAAGATAGCTAAAATAATGAAGTTTTTTGGTTTTGGGTTTTTTTTTTTTTTTTTTGAGACAGAGTCTTGCTCTGTTGCCCAGGCTGGAGTGCAGTGGTACAAATCTTGGCTCACTGCAAACTCCACCTCCTGGGTTCAAGCATTTCCTGTGTCAGCCTCCTGAGTCACTGGGATTACAAGTGCCTGCCACCATAACCAGGTTAATTTTTATATTTTTAGTAGAGATGGCATTTCACCATGTTGGCCAGGCTGATCCCAAACTCCTGACCTCAAGTGATCCGCCCACCTCGGCCTCCCATGAATATTCTTTTTGCTAAAAATTATTTTGGTTATTCTGGGTCTTTTGTAATTCTATATACATATTAGGATTTTTTCTATTTTCGTGGAAAATGGCATTGGTATTTTGATAGAGATTACAATGAATGGGCAGATCACTTTAGGCAGTACAAACATTGTAGCAATATTAATTCATCTAGTTTATAAACAGGATATTTTTCCATTCACTTATGTCTTCTTTATTTTCTTTTATCACTGTTTTATATCTTTTAGTATATAAATATTTCATTTCATTAGGTAAATTTACTCCTTTTTTTATGCTACAGCAAAGGGGATTGTTTTCTTATTTTCTTTTTCAAATAGTTCGTTTTTCGTGTATAGAAGCAATACTAATTTTTGTGTTTTGATATTGCATTCTGTAACTTTACCGAATTTGTTTATCAGTTCTAATAGTTTTTTTGGTAGAGTCTTTAGAGTCTTCTATATATAAGATCATGTCATCAGAAAACATAATTTCACTTCTTCCTTTCCTATTTGGATGTCTTTTCCTTGCCTAATTGCTCTGGCTAGGACTACTAGCACTGTATTAAACAGAAGTGGTGAGAGTAGGCTGGGCACAGTGGCTCACGCCTGTAATCCCAGCACTTTGGAAGGCCGAGGCGGAGATCACCTGAGGTCAGGAGTTCAAGACCAGCCTAGCCAGCATGGCAAAGCCCCATCTCTACTAAAAATACAAAAATTAGCTGGGTGTGTTAGCATACCCCTGTAGTCCCACTACTCGGGAGGCTGAGGCAGGAGAATCACTTGAACCTGGGAGGCGGAAGTTGCAGTGAGCCGAAACTGCGGCACTGCATTCCAGCCTGGGCGACAGAACAAGTCTCTGTCTCAAAAAAAAAAAAAAAAAAAAAAAGCGGAGGGTGAAAGCAAACATCTTTGTCTTGTTCCTGACTAGAGAATAAGCTTTTGACTTTTCACCTTTGATAAGATGATATAGCTGCGGGATTGCTATTATATATATGGCCTTTACCATGTTGTGGTACATTCCTTCTACTCCTAATTTGTTGAGAGTTTTTATCAAGAAAGGATGTTGAATTTTGTCAAATTCTTTTTCTGAATCTACTGAGATAATCAGGCATTTTTTTTGTCTTCAGTTTTGTTAATATGGTGTATCACATTTATTGACTTCTGTCGAACCATCCTTGCATCCCAGGCATAAATCCTACTGGATCACGGTGAATGATCCTTTTAATGTGCTATGGAATTCAGTTTGCTAATATTTTATTGAGGATTTTTGCAACTATGTTGATTAGAAATATTGGCCTCCCTTTTGTAGTATTCCTGGTTTGGCTTTGTTATCAGGGTAATGTTGAACTTGTAAATGGATTTGGAAGTACTCCCTCCTCTTTGATTTTTTGGAAGAGGCTGAGAAGAACTGGTATTTGTTCTTTAAATATTTGGTAGAATTCAGCAGTAAAGCCATCAGGTTGCAGGCTTTTCTTTGATGGGAGACTTTACTACTGATTCAATTTCCTTATTCATTACTGATCTATTCAGATTTTCTATTTCTTTCTGATTCAGTCTCGAGAGGTTGTACATTTCTAGCAACCAGGTTATCTTGAGCTCTCTTCCACAATCAATATGTCATTACTTTCCATTTAGATTATCTGCCCAAACCTGGAACTATTTTTTTAAGTATTCCTCTCCCTCCTCAGTGGGGACTTTACCTTTTATTTTTAAGTACTTTCATCTACTTCTACAAGTAGACCTCTTACCATTAACATTTTCTTTTCTGTTTTTTTTTTTTTTTTTGGAGACACAGGCTTATTCTATCACCCAGGCTGGCTAGAGTGCAGTGGTACAACCACTGCTCACTGCAGCCTCGACCCCCTGGGTTCAAACGATCCTCCTACCTCAACCTCCTGGGTAGCTTGGACTACATGCATATGCTACCACAACCAGCTAATGTTTGCATCTCTTTTTTTTTTTTTTTTGGTAGAGACGGGGGTCCCACCATGTTGCCCAGACTGGTTTTAAACTCCTGGGTTCAACCCATCGACCTGCCTCAGCCTGCCAAAATGCTGAGATCACAAGCATGAGCCACCATAGATGGCCAACATTTTTCTTCCATTGTTTATTGTAAAAGAAATGTTTTACTTGCCAGCACTTTTCAAAAAGTACAATTTGCTCTTAATTCAAATTAGAAAAAATGTCAAATGGAAAAGGACTAAAGTGAGCACTCTGGTACTCCCAAACAACTATTATTCCAGAGTTTTCCTTTTCCTTATTTTGATTTTTCCATGGAGAAAACAGGAATTGCAAGGTAAACATTTTTACTTTATCCTCTATTTTAAAACCGTGCTCTTACTTCCATTAGTTTATAACCCAAAGTTTATAGAGTATATTTGTACTTCTTATTTGACTCATTCATTGTGACATATTTACACAAAAGTTTTCATTAAAAAACTCATACCTGAACTCCTTTTAGTGTATGATTTAGTGTATCAATAAAGTTCTGAATTTCATCATTTTTATTTGCCAGAGTTGAAATGATCCTTTGTAGAGCTTCCTAGAATTAAGAAAAACATTAAAATACTACATTTCAATGAAAGAAAGTTATAAAACTCATTAACAAGGATTCTCTAAACAAACTTTATATAAGAACATATTGTATAACAAAAAGGAACAATGTAAAATTTCTCATTGTTCAAAATTTCCAAAGTCTTATAATTACAAAAGATGAGGTAGATACTTCTACTGTATTGAGTTCTCTTATTCCTAATACACAACTTAATCACCATGATATTTTTCAGACTGATAATGATCAGTATAACGTAATATCAATAGAATTATTTTAGGTCATGGGCCATGGCAATGGAATAAAGCAAAATCTTTAAATGTTGTAAAAACAAGTGGAAACGGAATACAACATCAGGATCCAAAGAATAAAGGCAAGGAGACACATTTTCACCAATATTTTATTTATTTACAAAAATAAACATTTTAGAGATATGAAACTAGGTAATATGCATTTAGAATGACACATTCATTGCAACATTTACAGATGCTGTAGAACTATAATAAATAAAGCAATTTTATTAGCAAATAGCTCAGACTTTGATAATGCTTCCTATTTAAATAAAACATTTGGTTAATTTTTTTCTCTGGTTCAGTGTTATCCAATAAAATTTTCCACTATGATGGAAATGTTCTATAAATGTGCTGTCCAATATGGTAGCCACTAGCCTCAGAAAGTTAATGAAGTCTTAAGATGTGACAAGAACTGAGGAACTAAATTTAATGTTTCAAACTTTAATTAATTTCAGTTTATACTGCCACATGTAACCAATGCTATCATATTGGACAGCACAAGTCTAGTTGCAGTAACTCTTCATTAGTAGCAATACCAAAAACCAAACAAGGTTATTTATAGTCTCAGAAAAAAATCTAATGCAAGTAATTTAATACTCTGTAATTTTCTCAGAGGCATAGGAATTTTTTCTGTAAGCACCTATGAGCTTAAATATTTTAATAAAGCCTATAAGATTTTGTGGAATAAGGACTATCCTAAAAAAATAGAATAAGATATTGATAAAGGATTATACATAAGGAGCCCAGGAAACAGTCTGAAGGAGAATAATGTTTTATGTTTTTGACTTTTTTTTTCCCAAGATGGAACTTTTTACTCATCTCCCAGGCTGGAGTGCAATGGCGCAATCTTGGCTCACCGTAACCTCTGCCTCCCAGGTTCAAGCAATTCTCCTGCCTCAGCCTCCTGAGTAGCTAGAATTACAGCTGCCCGCCACCAGGCACAGCTAATTTTTGCATTTTTAGTAGAGACAGGCTTTCACTATGCTGGCCAGGCTGGTCTCAAACTCCTGACCTCAGGTGATCTACCCGCCTCAGCTTCCCAAAGTATTAGGATTACAGGTGTGAGCCACCATGCCTGGCAACATTTTATACAAATGTTCATAAAGCATTGTAGTAGTCAAATATATATATATATATATATATTTTTTTTTTTTATATTTTATATATTTTTATTATATATTATTTATATATATATTTATATATTTTTTTATTTTATATATTTTTATTATATATATAAATTTTTTTTTATATTTTATATATTTTTATTATATATATATATATTTTTTTTTTCACTACTTGTGAAAAAAAGCTTTTTTTGAGATAAAGTTTCATTCTTGTTGCCCAGGCTGGAGTGCAACGGCGTGATCTTGTCTCACTGCAACCTTTGCCTCCCAGATTCAAGTGATTCTCCTGCCTCAGCCTCCCAAGCAGCTGGGATTACAGGTGTGAGCCACCACGTCCAGCTAATTTTGTTTTTGGTAGAGATGGGTTTTCACCATGTTGGCCAGGCTGGTCTCGAACTCCTGACCTCAGGAGGTCCACTAGCCTCGGCCTCCCAAAGTGCTGGGATTACAGGTGTGAGCCAGTGTACCCGGCCTTTTTTCAGTTTTTATTGAATTCATATATCTCATGATGATTGTAATTTTGTTACTGGGTTGAATTCATTAGGCCTGGCTCCTCTTTTTCACAGAAGATGATCTTTTTCAGAAGACTCTTCTACTCTTGTTCTGGTAGAATATTATCAACTTTTCTCTGAGTTCATTAGATATGCCTCCCCAGTGAATTAAGGTGTGATTCTCTACTATGAAAATTCCAGCAGTTCTGTCACTGAAAACTCTTGGCAAATAAGATGTTTAAAGAATACATACTTTATTGTATAAGTATACCATATGATGGGTTAATTGATTGGATTTAGAGGCAGTATCCCAAAGCAGTTAAGAGCATGAGCTTTAGACAAAGATCATCTTTACCTTAATAGCAGCATTACTTTGAATTTCCATTTTCTCAGCTACACAATATAGATATAACCCTGCCATTTTGAGGCATAGATGGGGAGGCAGATTCAGTTCATTAGTCAGAAAGAGCCCAATCTTATTAACTAAAAGCTACTATAAAGTCTGAGTATTGTAGAGAACTGTTTTTACTATTCCTCTGTGTTGCTTTTAAATATGTATTCAGCTGGGCACAGTGGCTCATACTTATAATCCCAGCACTTTGGGAGGCTGAGGTGGGTGGATCATGAGGTCAGGATTTCAAGAATGGCCTGGCCAACATGGTGAAACCCTGTCTCTATTAAAAATTACAAAACTTAGCTGGGCGTGGTGGTTCACACCTGTAATCCCAGGTACTCGGGAGGCTGAGACAGAAGAATCACTTGGACTCAGAAGGCAGAGGTTGTGGTGAGCCAAGATGGCGCCACTGCACTCCAGCCCAGGCGACAGAGCAAACCTCTGTCTCAAAAAAGAATAAATAAATAAATATGTATTAAGGCTGGATGTGGTGGCGCCTGTAATCCCAGCACTTTGGGAAACTGAGGTAGGCAGATCACTTGAGGCCAGGAGTTTGAGACCAGCCTGCCCTACATGGTGAAAACCCATCTCTACTAAAAATACAAAAATTAGCCAGGTGTGGTGGCACATGCTTGTAATACCAGCTACACAGGAGACAAAGGGAGGAGAATTGCTTGAACCTGGGGTGTGAGGTTGCAGTGAACTCAGATTGTGCCACTGCACTCCAGCCTGGGTGACTATAACAAGACTGTCCCAAAAAGAAAAAGAAAAAAAAGGAAAGCATATTGAACCTATCTCAGGGGAGTACTTAGAAGATTTAAGTCCTTTGATCTCCTTTTCCTCATTTCTGTATTACCTCTGTTGCTTCTCCAATGCTGCTTCTCCAGTTGTGTCCACCTCTCCAAGTCTTGGTGCACCAGTTCTTGGGAAGAGGATAAACACTTAATTCTTGGTGTCATTGGTCTTCATAGTGTAACTTCATTGTGTTATTATATCAAATTACCAACAGCAGTGACAATGGGAAGAAACAGTGTAAGTGAATACAACAGAGAGCTTTTAGGCAGCCCTAGGGATGATAATAATAATCTCCTTATCTCCAGGAACTGTGAGACTCAAAGTAGAACAGCTATAATTTAAAAATTTTCAACTGGGCACGCTGGCTCACGCCTGTAATCCCACCTCCAGGGATACTTTGGATGTTTCTTCACCAGCCGGCAACCTCTGTGGCTGGCAGTGTCTCTGAGTTTCACACATGCCCACTGGGCTCGTTCTGCCCACTTGGCCCTGCAGGCTGTGCTCAGCTCATGCTATTGGCCTGGATCCCACACCTACCGAGGGTGAGCTAGGCATGGAGCAATGAGGGATGTGTGAGCGAGTTAGTGGGCGTGGGGTCTGGTCACTGTGCACAGCCAAGCACACTGGCTGCTGTAGCAAGGTAGGCAGCTCCAGGCACTGGCACAGTCGCGGGCTCCATGAGGGCTGCAGCTGGACCAAGCATACTGCAAGCAGCTTCCTCTGTGGGTGCCTGTGCCTGGATGAGGGGAATGCAGTGGTGCCTGAAAACTCAGAGATGCCAATAACTGGGGAGCCCCAAGGGGTTGGGGTGCAGGGATGCTACAGCTCTCTCGTTCCTGCCAACCACAGCTTGGCCAGTGGGAAGGGCAGGGCGTGTTTTAGCCTGTTGAGTCCCGCCACCTCACTTGGGCCAATGGCTCCCAGGCTGGCCCAATCCCATTGTCACTTCCGTCATGTGGGGCAGCTGCCTAATGCTGGAGGAAGGTGGGAGGGTTATAGTGTTAAAGCTCTGGCTCAGGGAATCCCCAGGTCTGGGCCCCTAGAAGTGTTGCTGCTCTTCACTCCTGCAGTTGGTATCACTGCCTGCAGCTTGGCCAGCTGGCCAGGAACACGTTACAGGCCTTTTTGCTTCTGCCAGCAGCTCAGTAAGGTAACCAGGAAAGTGTTACAGCCCTTTCCGCACCTGCCTTTGCGAAGTTCCTAAGTTATTGTCCTGCATCCACTAATAATGAGGTCACATGGACAACTGGATGGTGGGCAAGGCAGAGAAGAGTTTTATTGAGCAACAGAACATCTCTCCATAGACAGGAGTCCCCAAATGGGTAGTCCTGATGAGTGACGGAGGTGGGTTTGGGGGGGGTGGGGAGAGTTTATTGGCTCAAAATGGGGAAGTGTACGCTGATTGGTCCATGGACAGGAGGAAGTGTGTGCCGATTGGTCCATGGGTGGTCTGGAAAAACCACCATTTGATTGGCTGAAAGACACAAAGGAAATTCTCACTCAGGGTGGTGGATTCCACCAGGAACCAGCTGCCCAGTTCTCAGGCTTCAGGCTGTCTTCCACCTGAAGGTCAGGTTTCACCAGGGACCCTGCCACTATCTGCCTAGGAACAGGTCTGCTATCACTAGAACCATTAAGGAGGTAAAATCTATAGAACTTTATCACTGTATGTAGAGCACAAATTAGAGAGAAGGAGATAGGGATAATGGCCTAGCTTTCTGTCTTTGCTCTTGATTAAATTTGGAGGACATGCAGGGATAGACTGAGGTAGAAAATCCATTTCGATACGATATCTTTTAGATCTTTTCTGCTCTCTTCTCTGCCCTGGCATATTGCCTACCATATGTAGAAACACTTTTTAAAAACTGCTGGACTTGGTACCTATTCAGCCAGACTCTTCTTGTATACCTCCTAGATTAGACACATACTATCCTTACATACACCTTTTACTTAACTCCTACCACCCTAGAGAAAATTTTAGCTTTATGTCACATACACAAGCTAGGGTCAAGTTTCAGAACTCAGCACATGTAATACTAATTCTTTAGTTTTCATATATTTTGGTGCTGGTGGTAATTTTGTCTTAAATATTCTGATTCCTTGCAACTTGTTTTCGAGTTCTACTGAGCACCAAGTTCCTTAGTGCTTTTTATCTTTATGCCTTTTCCAGTTAGTTCCAGCCAGTCTCCACTCTTGTGAGGGCCAGAATGGTCGAAAACCTAGCCACCTCTCTGATAAAATTTTACTATTTTAGAACGCAAATTTTAGCTCTTCATCAGTCTTTCGTTTGCTCATCCTCTCCACAGCAGTTACAGATTAAAACGCAAATGGATTAGAGCTTCTGGAGCCTTTGTCTCAGTTGTCTTCCCTTGGGAAATTTTCAGGATGTTTCCTTCTTCCAGTAAGCTTAGAAAAGCTTAACAGAGGCAGCATTTCATCTATATTAGCCAACAAGGTCACATTGGTTGCTCTGACTTTCTCATTCTTTATGATCTGAATAGTTGCTTCTTCTGCAGCCATGTTTACTAATACATTCGGTAGCTTTTAAAATATAGATGATCTTAAATGCTAGGGTTCCAGAGCCCTCTACAGCTGGCTTGTCCATTCTGACAGCATCTCAGTGGTGTATTATAGCCAAGGCTCTGAAGCTGTCCCCACCTAGAGACTGGAGTCCATCTCCTTAAAATAATCTAGGCCTTTAGTGTTTACACTTTAGCATTAGGGTAAAGCAACTTTTCTCAGAATGTGGACCTTTTATCTAAGTGTGTATTACAGACTCTGTACTGGAACTCCCTGTCAAATTCAAGAGCTGTAGAAGTGCTCTCTCTTCAAAGAATGAGACTGTGTTTCCTAGAAATACTATATCAGCCTTTAAAGACCTTTCTTTCTCATCCACTACAGTATTTTTACAGCCTTAGGCAATCATATAGAATATCATTCCCCTGAAGGCTTTAACACAGATTGTAGAGTTTCTTTCCAGAAGTATGGGTATTAATACTTCTTAGGCCAATACAGTTGAAAAGGGTCTTGCATTCTGTGACAATAGAATTTTGAATGAATTTAAGGGGAATGGTAAAGATAAGATTAACTGTAATCACCAGGTATGGTGGCTCATGACTGTAATCCCAGCACTTTGTAATCCCAGCCTCATCTGTATAAAAAAACACAAAAAATTAGCTGGGCATAGTGGCGCACGCCTGTAATCCCAGCTACTCAAGAGGCTGAGGCAGGCAAATCGCTTGAACCTGGGAGGCAGAGGTTGCAGTGAGCTGAGATCATGCCACTGCACTCCAGCCTGGGGCACAGAGTCAAACTTCGTCTCAGAAAGAAAAAAAAGATTAACTGTAATCTAAGGGTGGTATTTTGGAGGTATGGGACAGTATGATAGAAATTGGAGGGTATTATTCTGATGATTCTTTGAATTTGTACAACCTATACGTCAGCTGTTCTCAGGTGCAGTCTATGTTAGCTGTCAATCTTGAAATGGACATGTGTATTTTTTGTGATCCCAAAAAAGTCTTCTCTAAACAATAACATGAGTGAACAGTGTAAAGTTCACAGGAGAGAGCAGTGTATTTGTTCCTTTTGTTGTGGTATTTGAAGGACCCCAAATGGCGTTACTTATGCACCAATTTCTTTTGAGAGTTGGTGGTTTTAAAATGTCTTTCACTTTCTAGAGTTAGTGTTTATGTAAATAAAACTGAGAAATTAGTGAAATTCTGGTAAAGGAAGTAGTTGGTTGTAACATTTTAACTTATATCCACATAGAGCTATTATAATTCAAGAATCTGGCATAAAATAAAGAAATTCTGGTCTTTTCAGAAAAAAGTTCCGAAATTATTTTTCGTGGTTTACTTTTAATTACAAATTATTAATAGAGGATCTCTGCTCTATTTCCACTCTTAGAAATATGTGGTCTATTTGGATAACATAGCGCTCTAAGCCTGTATTTTCCAGGGTGGCAGCTTCTAGCCATATGTGGTTTTTGAGCACTTGAAATGTGGCTAATTTGAACTGAGATATGGACAAGTATAAAATACATGCTGAATTTTTAAGACTCAGTACCAAAAAAAGAAAAACTCATTGTTAAATATTGACTACATGTTGAAATAATATATTTTGAATCTATTAAACAAGATATTAAAATTAATTTCTCCTTTTTCCTTTACTTTTTTGATTTGGCTACTATTGGCTCCTCCTATATTTCTATTGGACAGTACTGCTCTAAGGAGAATGAAAACCTTACAGTTGGTAAAGCCTGTATTCCGATCTCTAACATCACTATTAGACCAGAGTCTATTAACTTGCAGCAGGTGGGTAGCTCTTAAAGGATCAGAGGATTTAGCTTGAAGATCTGATTCAAAATTAGAGCATTTAGATGTCTTTGACTATACTCAGTAAATAACAGGAGCATTCAAAGGTAGGCTTTGGCTGGGAGCAGAGGTATGGTTGCCATCATACCTATAATGGCAACACTTTGGGAAGCTGGAGCCCAGGAGTTTGAGACCAGCCTGGGCAACATAGTAAGAACTCATCTCTACAAAAAGTCAAATAATGAGGCAGGTGGATGGCTTGAGCCCATGAGGTTGAGACTGCAGTGAGCTATGATTGTGTCACTGTACTCCCACCTGCGTGACAAAGCCTCAAAACAAAAAAAAAAAGTAGGCTTCTCATTAAAATCTTTGGAGCTCAGGGCTTATCTAGTTGGGGCAATAAGCTACAGCTATCTTCAGATTTTTGCTATGTAATTTCTCAAATGCAAAGCTTGAACTAAACTTAGACCAAAAAAAACAATATATATATACATAAATGGGAAGCTATTTTATACTAAGGAGATTTTTTTTTTTTGACTCTGAACTATATCTGCCTTTTCTTTTTAGTACCAATGTTCTATAATTTTTCTGGTGGAACTTTTTTAAAGTTTTGTTTTTGTTTTTTTTGAAATGGAATCTTACTGTCACACAGGCTGGAGCAAGTGGTGCGGTCTTGGATCACTGCAACCTCCGCCTCCTAGGTTCAAGCAATTCTCTTGCCTCAGCCTCCATAGTAGCTGGGATTACAGGCACCTACCACCACACCTACCTAATTTTTGTATTTTTAGTAGAGACAGAGTTTCGCCATGTTGGCCAGGCTGGTCTTCAACTCCTGACCTCAGGTGATCCACCTGCCTTGGCCTTCCAAAGTGCTGGGATTACAGGCTTGAGCCATCATACCTGGCTTTTTTTTTTTTTTTTTCCCCAGACAGAATCTCACTTTGTTGCTTAGGCTAGAGTGCAGTGGTAAGATCTCGGCTCACTGCAGCCTCCACCTCCCAGGTTCAAGTGATTCTCCTGCCTCACTCAGCCTTCTGAATAGCTGGGATTATAAGTGCACACCACCACACCTGGCCAATTTTTGTATTTTGAGTAGAAATGGGGTTTCACCATGTAACTTGTGACATTAAAATTATTACTACTGTCTTAGTAAAAGTTACTATCGTATCTCAACCTGTATTTCAGCCTTCACTGTAGCAACACTACTTAATCAGACTCTGATAACAATCTTTATTCCCAACAATCAGTCCTCCATAAACTTCACCTAGGGTAATGATAGCATCACTCTTCCTGATCAGTATTCTTCAATGGTTTCCCATTGTACCTTGTATAAAACTGAAAATCTTTAACATGACCTGTAAGATCTCAAATGATCTGTCCACTGCCTACCTCACCTACTTCATCTCTCCAGACTTCCTCTCCCTTGTTACACTCCAGCTACATAGCCTGCTATGAATAATATATCTAATTTGACTTGCTTCCTACCTAAGAGCCTTCTCATTTATCAGTTCCTCTACCTATAACCTCTATCCTAAAACATATACACAATGTACTGATAAAACAGATTCCAAAAATGTACTTATAGAATGAGCCCATGTTGCATATATTTGCAGGGGTTCTAGATTTTTGCATCTTAATTTTCTGGAATACTACTATAGAATTTTTCTCAACAAAGCCTTATGGGTGAAGGAGGGCAAAGACAGCTTTCATCTGCCCCATGGGATTCAAGCCTCTCATTACCTTCCAAACACTGAGGGATAAAGTAATAGATAAACATAGATGAATAAAGGCAATATAAATCATCTGAGGGTTATCTAGAAAATTATATTTTATAAGATTCAGGTGGTGATAACTAAAAGTTCCAGGTGATGCAGGTCTGAAGACATTCTTTGACAAAGGCCAATTCTGCTAAATCATAGTAAAATAGATTATTTTATTTACTATATGAAATAATCATAGGGTTCCTGCAACCTGAGGAAAGGGACTGATCAAACTAGCATGTAGCATTCCTGGCATAAATTGGCATTTGTGCACAGGCAATCTCAGCAATTGTCATTTGGTGATGTAGCACAATTACCAGGCCCTCATAACAACAACAACAACAACAAATACAATGATTTAACTATGGGTTTAGACTAAGGCAACTGCTACACCAACAAGAAAAAGCATTATATACATCCCAGCCAAGCACAACTGCAACCATCGTCATGGAATGAATCAAAGTAATCTAGGATATACAAGACATGAGTTAGTTTCTTCAACACAGCACAGCTTAAAGTTATGTTTATAATAATTATCAATCAAGTAAAAGGATAATCAATAGACTGAGCAAAGGAGCACTTTGGTAATCTTAAGTGCCAAGCACTATTTAAGCTCTTTACATATTATTAGTTCATTTAATCCTTTCAAGAATCCTATGAGGTAAGATACTATTATTATCCTCATTTTCCAATGAGGAAGCTGACACATGGAGAAGTTAAGCAGCTTGCCCAGAACATCAAAGCTAATATGTCACACAGCCAGGATTCAAA
The DNA here is from genome assembly GCF_009761245.1 of Sapajus apella. Classification (NCBI taxonomy): domain Eukaryota; kingdom Metazoa; phylum Chordata; class Mammalia; order Primates; family Cebidae; genus Sapajus; species Sapajus apella. The sequence goes on along the minus strand of NW_022436986.1, from coordinate 11,666,661 downwards.
TTAAGACAGTTTGATTCCTGAGTCTATGCTCTTAAAGGACTACATTGTACTACCTGATAAGGTAGCGATCAGAGGTTCATGAAAAGGTCAGAACAGCTAAAGGCATCCAAAGGACTAAGAGTTTACTTCCAGATTAGAAATCTGAAAAAGATCAACAATCTGGAAAACTGAAACTGATCAACAGATTATAACCCCAAATCAGAGGGCATCAGCATAACATAATTAGAGAAATGTTGACAAATGGGTTTCCCAGCAGCATCTTCTAAGACCAGGAAAAGACTTCTGAGTCAAATTCTATAGTAGTATTCCAGAAAATTAAGATACAAAAGTCAAGAACCCCTGCAAACACCACAAATGGATCTATAAGTTAAGGGGTCAAACTATTACTATAGCCAATTTAGTCAGTATTTCATTAAGCACTTTCTATGGGCCAGGCACTGCGCTATTAACATGGAGTATCTTTTTAATCATCACAACTGATTAAAAAAAAAAGCAGTATTAGTTCACATTGTATGGTTGGATAAATGAAAGATTCGAGATGCTAAGAAACTTGTTTTAGGTCACACAGCTATCAACTGGCAATCGTGATTCAAATCCAGGAGGTTGCCTCCAGAGCCTCTGCTTTTCAAATCCAGGAGGTTGCCTCCAGAGCCTGTACTCTAGACTGCTTAAACTGTTGGGGACTATACGAAATAATCATAGGGTTCCTGCAACCTGAGGAAATGGACTGATCAAACCAGCATGTAGCATTCCTGAAAAATGTCCAACTGCCACCAGTAATAGGCCACTTGCAACACCCCAAACCACAGACATGTCCTTTGAATTAGGTCACTTCATGATGAACCCCTCCATCAACTCCAATGGGGATGGCACCAGGTTCAAAAGGCTGAAAAAGAAACCTAGAGCCAACAAATGGGTATTAAAAACCACCACGGTATTTTATTGAGGGATTACATACAAGGGATAGAGTCCAGTGGTGGCAGGTTGGGCAGGAGAACTGTATTATGTACAGAAAAGATCCAGTAGCAGTGTGCTGGGCAAGATAACTACACAGACCAGTGAAGCTCAGAACACACATTCAGGTGAGTCTGCCATACAGGGTCATTCTAATAGTATGCTTAAACTATTGCTATTAGGTTGGTTTACCATACGGTGATAAGGAGTTGAATCCAGAAAGCTCTATCCGGCTGTTAGCTAGATAAACAGAATCTTACCAGTTGTTTTAACAAAAGTATCATGCTCAGATGTGATGCAAGAAGGTGAAAAAAAGAGAACAGAGAAATTCAGGAATCTAAACATCATAAAATAACCAAATGGTGGAAGGCTATACCCTCTCTAACAGCGAAACAGTTGAGAACACTACCTGTATACAGATGTAACCCAGACAACCTACAATCAATTCTGACTGTCTAGCTTACCAGCTGAGAAAAATCTAAATGCTAGTAAAAGAGCTGGCTGAGGAATGCTGCCTTTCTGCCCTGAACCCAGCTTAAGATATCATGGCAGAAGCGGAAGAAATCTCTCATCTAGGATGTGAGGGAAATAAAGCAAACCAGAGGATAAAGAAGCCTTAACCATGTTTAGTGGCCTCTGAACTGGCTGTTTCACCCCAAAGCCAAGGAGGCTCATATTCGGCCAAAGAAACCAGAGGTCCCACCATTTAATGAAGGAAGGTGGCAGTGGAGTGGAGATGAGAGTATCAGTATAAACTAACAAACTTTCTCAAGGGCAACCTGACAATACATATCAAATAGAATTTTTACAGTATATATACATTGACACAGTAATTCCATTTCTAATTTATTCCAAGTGAATAATTAAGGGTGTAAGCAGAGATTTGGCTATAAGGATGCTCATCTGTGATATTTATAACATTAAAAGGTTGGGATCAACAAAAATGTACAACAAAAGGGTACTGATTAAATAAAATGAAGTAAAACATGCATACAAAAGAATTCTGCTGAATCATTAAAGTATTATAGAATGATTAATAAGAAAAAATATCCATAATATATTATGTGAAAGACAAATTATAAAGCAGCATACATATATAGCATGATACCGTAATTTTTAAAAAGTTTTTATTTACATAGCAAAAAACTAGATGGCAATATAAATGTTGAAGAAGTTATTTCTGGGTGGCAAAACTGGGTGGTTTTAATTTTATTTTCATTTTATTTATACTCCCATTTTCCTACAATAAGCTTGTATTATCTATATTTATAATGCAATAGAAGGGCAAAAGCTGGCTATTTTAATACTTTTTCAATAAATTAGTTCAAAATGCAATTAACTAGCAATCAACAAGTATCAATAACTAAAACCAGATTCTATCAGAACCTTGTGGCTGCGAAGAAGTGCCAACAAAGGGTGAAAAACATATTTTAAAAAGTCTGGAGATAAAATCCACCAACTTAAAAACATTGTCCACCCTAGGTTAGAGTGGAATACCTATTCAATATGTGTTTACTGCATGAATAATCCTGCTTACATTCAGCCAAGCATTGCAAACAAGCACTGTGCTAAAAATTAAAAACAAAGAAAAAAACAAAGATCTGCTTCACTATCTTTCTAAGTATTAAAAACCGTCAAGTTCAATTGAAAAATGAAGATATCTGTATTATATACAGTGGTCATAAGTATGTCAATATGGTGTTCATTTCTACTTTCTTGCTCACAGTTCTACTTTAGATAGCTAAGGCATTACCTCAAAAGAGTTGAAAAAAGGGGAGAGAAAGATATATATAAGACAGACAGACAGACACACACACACACACACACACACACACCATAAAAAAAAGTGATTTTAGGCCAGACGCAGTGTCTCACGACTATAATCCCAGCATTTTGGGAGGCAGAGGTGGGCGGATCACCTGAGGTCAGGCAGGAGTTCAAGACCAGCCTGGCCAACACGGCGAAACCCAGTCTCCACTAAAAATTTTAAAAATTAGCTGGGTGTGGTGTCGGGCACCTACAATGCCAGCTACCAGGGAGGCTGAGACACAAGAATGGCTTGAATCCAGGAAGCAGAGGTTGCAGTGAGCTGAGATCACACCACTGCACTCCAGCCTAGACGACAAAGCAAGACTCTTGTCTCAAAATAAATAAATAAACAGTAATTTTATTTGGGGCAACAAGAGAGACCAAATTCCAAGTTTTTACCTAAATCATGTTCTTTATCATCTATCAACTATTTTCACTTCACTTACCTAGCAAAAAACAACTTTAGATCAGATGTGGTAGCTCATGTCTGTAACCCCAGCACTTTGGGAGGCTAAGGTGTGCCAATCATTTGAGCCCAGGAGTTCAAGACTAGCCTGGAAAACATGGCAAAACACTGTCTCTGCAAAAAAACACAAAAATTAGCCAGGCATGGTGGCATGCATCTCTAGTCCCAACTGCTCAGGAGGCTGAGCTGGGAGGATCGCTTGAGCATAGAAGGCAGAGGTTGCTGTTATGAGCCATCAGCCTGAGTGAGAGAGCCAGACTCTGTTAAAAAAAAAAAAAAAAAAGAAAGAAGAAGAGAGAAAACCCTACTTTATAGGGCTTATCCCTGTTACATTTTAAGTTTTAATTACTTTAATCATACCACCATTTAAATGCAAAGAATTCAGGCAAGAAGGGTGGTAATGAAAAAACTTTGAGTTGTGAAGAAAAACTTGGTTTGAATCCAGACTACTATTTCCTAGCTGTGTGACTGTGAACAAGACACTTCATTTCTCTGGACTTCATTTTCCCTAATAGTGCTACAGGAATAAGAACCGCTGTGACAGTCCAATGCAATACTGGATGCAGAACAATAGTCAAATTTTATTTCTCTTTCCTCAAGAAACCATTTTTTTTTTAACTGAGAAGGAGTAACTTTGGAACATGAAACTGTTGGTTGGTTATGGATGTGGTGCGGTTCTCTGAATTGGTAAGGTAAAATATGAACGCAAAGAATAGCACATAGCTTGGAGCAAGAAACTGGGATAAGGAAGCTGAGTGTAGATAAGCTACTCGTTGCAGGTTGTCATGCTTAAAACTCCTCCTGCTCCATTCAATCTCCCCACTCTACTTTTATCCAGTTAAGCCTCACCTGTCACTCACTACCCCTTTCCAAGTAGGAAGAATATGCAGGAAAAAAAGTGGGGGAAAGCAAACAAGTGACAATGTATGCTCTTGGTTACTTCCTTCCTCTGGGCTCTCATCTCCCTTCCTTTCCACTCCTTATTCCTACAGTAAGTACCTTTCTCAGAGTGATCCCTATGCATGTGAATGATCTGTAAAAAATTTAACTTAAACTATAAAATCCCAACCTCCAAGATTCTAAAAAGGTACAAATGTCTTATTTGTTTCAATGTTTTCTTTGAACGAGCACATATTTCATCAGGTAAAGAAACCTTTGGGATTTGATCTTAAAACCATTTAAAGGCATAATCAAAAGGTTTGAGTATCAAACAAAAGCCACCTATCCATAACACATCCTGTTCACAAAAGTGTCCCAGAAACTCGATATAAACAAAATCCCTCTGTTTATTTCTAGGAGTTAATACTGTGGTTTTCTGTATCCAACAGTATGCCTTACATACCCAGGGTTATTATGTTTTCTTCCTCTACTCAAACAGAGCATCCGTTGCTACCATTAACACTGAAGTCCAAGTTATTCTCACAGACAAAAAAGCAGCTGGTCAAGCTAATCCATTTGTTGACTAGCCACCATCAAGCCTCTGTAAGACTGTCTAGTTAACTTAACCTATATTGTCAGAGTACATGAGTCAGAACTTCCAATCCTCTTTCTATCAGAATTTAACAACTCTTCTCTGGCACCACCATGTGAATCGTTTCTTACAGATACAAAAGCAGAAAACATGCTTTAAAAGTAAAAATGTCTAGACTGAATTAAAAAAAGAGAAAGTTTCTTTGAGGTTGGGATTATTAAATTAATAACAATAGCTAACAGATAGTATTTTTGCATGCTAGGCACTGTTAAGTGGCTTTTAAAAATGAACACAAGGTCAGGCACCGTGGCTCGCGCCTGTAATTCCAGCACTTTGGGAGGCCAAGGCAAGAGGATCACCTGAGGTCAGGAGTTTGAGACCAGCCTGGTCATCCTGGTAAAATCCCATCTCTACTAAAAACACAAAAGTTAGCCAGGTGTAGTGATGGGCACCTCTAATCCTAGCTACTCAACCTGTTGAATCCAGGAGGTGAAAGTTGCAGTGAGCCAATATCGTGCCATTCTACTACAGCCTGGGCAACAAGGACAAAATTTTGTCTCAAAAAAAAAAAAAATACAATCTTCACAATAATCTTGTGAGATAAGAACAACTGTTACCTCGATTTTACAAATGAAGAAATGGAAACACAGAGCAAACTACCCCAGCTCATACAGCTTATAAACAGAACTGGAGACCTGGCTCCAGAGCCATCCTCTTAATAATGTAAAGCCCAAATCCCAATGCCTAACAAACATTCAGGCATATATTCAGGCCTTCCTCACACTCTGCAGTACCTACTTTTATTATACTCTACTGACTGAAGTACTACCCTTGGTACTATTTTCAATGTATATTCCAAAACAAAAAATACTCTCTAAAAATTATGTCTGGGGTGTACTATTGTCTTATTTAAAGGGAACAATATCCAGCTTAGATCATTAGAATCTGAGACTTGTGATTCTGCGGCAATTCATATAAGAAAAGGAAACTCAGGTTCAGGGCACTAAATTGGTTATGCACATTAGCCCCAAATATTATTTTTGTTTTGTTTTGTTTTTTTGAGACAGAGTTTCGCTCTTGTTGCCTGGAGTGCAATGGGGTGATCTTGGCTTATCACAATCTCAGCTCAGCGCAACCTTCACCTCCCGAGTAGCTGGAATTACAGGCATGCGCCACCATGCCTGGCTAATTTTGCATTTTTAGTAGAGATGGCGTTTCTCCATGTTGGTCAGGCTGGTCTCAAACTCCTGACTTCAGGTGATCCGCCCCCCTCGGCTTCCCAAAGTACTAGGATGACAGGCATGAGCCACCACACCCGGCCATGGACATTCTTTTTACAGCTATAAACCAAAGGGTGTTTTTTTTTGTTGTTGTTGTTGTTGTTTTTTTTTTTTTCCCATTAGAAAGATTTGGTACCATCAATGAAATTCAACGTATTTTCTAATATTGAAAAGTTGATTCTCAAAGATATCACAAATAAGATACATTAGTACTAATAACAAAGAGCAGCGAATTCTAGTACTCATACTTTGTAAACTTTAAAATACTGTGTTTTCATAATAAATTATCAGATTTTTACTAGAACACTATAAAATACTCTCACTTCTGCATAGATGAGGAAACAGATTAATCACAGTTACGTGCTCCTTCCCACAGATCCAGTACATAGCATCCTGGAACCCAAGTCTCTGGACTTTGCTCCTTCACTTGACCTCTGCTAATGCCCATTCAAATATCATAACTTTTATCTAATAAGCTGAGAGATGTTTTATAAATTTAGACAGAGACAATGTTTTAAACCTATACATACTCAAAATGCATTTTTTTAACATGTCTTACGAATAGTCGTGGCAATAAAAATTGAGCATAACAAGGTGAGTTTCAAGACTAACACATACAATGAAATCATGTGCATTTTTGTTAAATACTATAACAGTCAATGCTCAACACATCACTATTCTCTCATGCCCTCAGTGAAGTGATCCTCAAGAAGGTGAATCTAGACAAAACTGTAGAAAACGTTGCTCTGTCTTTCCGGTCCTAATAATAGAAAAGAATAGCCTCATAGATATGTCTTTGTTTTCCCCGCTACATTATTAATACTTCTTTTTTCTTTCCTACCCCGTACTATCTTTCAATTACACTGTAGTCTAACAAAGAGAACAGGGTGGTTATTTCCATATGGAGATTATGACTGAGTAACTCTCACTTCTAACTGTATTCAAGACATTGGCTTTGTTCTCCAAACATTTCTTCTGAATCGAACCTTTATGATTATATAACCTTTCCTCAACTGTTCGGAAAGTATAAGTAACTGTGCCCGGCAACACCAACTGGTCAGAGAGTGGGACGGCTGCCCTAACAATTGAAGTCTTTTCCCTCCATACAAGGAACACTAAGACCTGCTTGGGAAAGTCTAGGGAAGGGGAGCGGGTGGGCGGTACAAAGGAGATTCGGTCCCTGACCTAAAGAGCAGGGTACCGGGAGGAGACTCGGTCGAGGAAAAAGCCTCAGCTTCGGCGTCAGCAGGGAGACCCCAAACAAGGCTGTGCCTCGGTTTCCTCATCTGCTGAGGAGGGATACACCCCCACCAGCACGCACGCAGGCTGCGGGCAGCAAAATGGGCCTAGAGCGCTGCAGAGTGGCTGACTGTAAAAGACGGATGGCTCCCTGTTTCTCCTCAGGAGTCAGGGACCCCGGCAGAGCACAGGGCAGATGCCAGCCCGAGTTAGCGGGCGCGGTCCCTGCAGCCGTGTGGGCGCCTCTTCGCTCCCGCCCAGAGAGCGGTCGGGCGGCCTCGCCCTCCGCAGCAGCAGCAGCAGCAGCAGCAGCAACCCGGACGCCCGGCCCGGCCCGGCCCGGCCGGACCCACCCCGCGCACCCACCGCCCACCCGGGCCGGGGGCCCCGCCCACCCTGTGCCTGCGTGACTCGTCCCGCTGGCCCCAGGATCCCATCCCTCGCTTACTTTCTGGGAGTCCATGGCGAGGGGCTAAGCCCGCTGGGCCCGAACCCGCGACGACGAACCGTGCGAGGAGGCGCAGCTAGGTCGCACACCCCAAGACTGCTACTCACGCACTGACCCAGCCCGCACCGGCACCGCCCGGCCCCACCCGTCCGCGCCCAGCCCGCGCGCGCCGCCGTCGCGCCGCGGTTGCCAGGGTGAAAGGGCGGCCCGCAGAAGGGAGGGGCCGAGGAGCGCCCCGCGCCTGCGCGCAGCGGCTGACAGGACCCGGGAAGGAGCGGCGCAGGTTGGGGAGCGCTGCCCGTCTGCTTCCCGCTAGTGCTTCTGCAGCCTGCCCTCCCTTCCCCCATCCTTTTTCCTCCAGCGACAGCGTTTTCTGCGGCCCTGAAATAGGCCACTGGGCATCCAGCAGCCGGCGGGTGGTGAGGGCACGGGAAGGAAAGGGTATCTGGTGCTGGAGGCCGATCAGCCCACCCTGCACCCCGCACGCATCTGAAGCTCCTCCCCACACCAGCCTTTGAGGGGCAGCCAGGATAGAGCGAACCCAGCGGTCCAATGAGAGGAAAAGGGCTGGGATCGGACATATCGAAAACGTGGGAAAGGGCCATTAGGGGATGTCGTGGAAACGTGGGAGAGGGGATATAGGGATGAGAGTGGCGGAAACGTGGGTATGGGATTAATATGAGCTTTCGGGATTGGCACAGCTTTCCCAGGGATCCTCCCTGGCACATTCCTACCTGTGTGATTTTGAGCAAGTCACTCTCCCTGAGGCTGTTTAATCTTCTGTAAAACGAGAGAAATAATGCGGACTTTGCAGAGGATTATGAGGATTAAATAACGTATGGTCTATAATTAGTACTGAGTAAATTATAGTCATTCTCTTTTTTTTTTTTTTTTTTTTTTTTGGAGACGGAGCCTCGCTTTGTCGCTCAGGCTGGAGTGCAGTGGTGCTATCTCAACTCACTGCAACCCTCCACCTCCCGGGTTCAAGGAATTCTCGTGCCTCAGCCTCCTGACTGGCTGGGATCACAGGCGCACCCTCCACACCTGGCTAATTTTTTGTACTTTTAGTAGAGACAGGGTCTAGCCATGTTGCCTAGGGTGGTCTCAAACTCATAAGCTGAGGCAGTCCTCCCACCTCAGCCTCCCAAAGTGCTGGAATTACAGGTGTGAGCCACTCTGCCTGGCCCATTATAGTCATTGTTAGTGGGGAGTTAGAACCTGCTTAGTGTGACATGAGGCGGCAATAAAGACTTTAGAAAGTCTGGCATTTAGTAGGCTTGAAAAAGTTCTTCCTCAAGCAGACAGGCTCCATCTTCCATTTGGATGACTGTGGAGAGGCTCACAAAAGTTCGATTGGACAGTCATTTATGATGAATGAATAAAAGGGAAATATGTATTAAGTACCTATTCTGTACCAGTTCTACAAACAGAATTCAGTACTGGACAAGGCCCTGTTTCTCTCACATAGCTTACAATCCAGTAAAGGAGGCCAACCAAAAAAATAAAAATAAAATTAGTGTGCTAGGTGGTTATAGGTGCTACAATTAAAAATCAGGCCAGGCATGGTGGCTCACACCTGTAATCCCAGCACTTTGGGAGGCCCAACAGGTGGATTGCTTGAGTCCAGGAGTTCGAGACCAGCCTGGACAACATGGCAAAACCCTGTCTCTACAGAAATTTCTTTTTAAAATTAGCCGGGCGTCCTGCTGCAAGCCTGTAGCCAGAGCCAATCAGGAGGCGGAGGCGGGAGGATCACTTCAGTCCTGGAGGTGGAGGCTGCAGTGAGCCCAGATCACGCCACTGCACTCCAGCCTGGGTGACAGAGTGAAACCCTAGTTCCTACATGAATAAATAAGGCAAATTCATTCAGAAAATGGAAAAGTTTAGTTTCCCATAGAAACATCAGGGAAGGTCTCTCTGGGAAATGCCCTGAGTATAAAATGAGAAGATGAATTGTACAAGAATCTAGGGAAGAACATCCTAGACAGAAGGAACAACAAATACAGAAGCCTCGTGGAGGGAAGGAGCTCTGTGTCTGAGAAACAGCATTTATTCTACAATGTTGTCATTACATCTCCGCATGGATTCCTCTGACTATACTGTGATTTTCTTGAGGGCTGAATTTCTTTTATCCCATATCTCTATCCCCAGCTCAGAGTCTGCCACATAGTATGCACTTAATATATCCTTTTTAACTGGACAGAGATGTACAAGAAATGAAATGAAGTTTACAAAAGGGAAAAAAAGAGCTTGGTTAAGGCTAGGTGGGTGGCGCTTAGAAAGCCAGGGTCCAGGGTGGGCCTCTGTGCACCAGCTGAAAGGAATAGTGGCATGCAATCCTGCAAAGACATGCCTGTCTCTTGGTACCAAGAAAAGAGAGCCTGCTATTCAACCCTTCCCAATTCCATGAGGAACAGCAAATGCAGCCAGGTGCCCAGCCATTAGCCCACTGCTGCAGCCACAAAGGTCATTCTCCACACTGTGTACTGCAGCTGAGTCAGTTTCCCATGAGGCAGAAATGCAGCCTGGGGATTGGAGAACATCTAAAGTCTAATCACCAGACTGCATGCTTCCTGGCTCTGCTCTGCTTGCCACTATGGGACCCACCACTAAGAGGAGGAAACAGGGCTTGGCAATGTCCCCACTTCTCTTGCTGCAAAGACTTTGCCTCATTACTGTCAGAGGGCAATTCCTGGGCACTTTATGACTGACAGGCACCACAGGAGAAAGAAGAAAGAGGCTTTTGGGGACAGTGAGTTGCAGCTGAAATGTGATCACCAAACTCTGTCACAGGGCCACACCCCGGGAGCTCACTCCTGGCTCCTTGCCTCCAGCTTCCCTAATTCCTTCCCTGTAGCCCAAGCCAGGAGACTGCAGCTTTTGACAACATCTCTACCCCATTTGACTTCTGCCCTCGTCCGATCTCCGTCTCTGGCCAGTCTGGCTTTCAGCTCATCCTGGGCCTTTTGCTTCCCCTCGTTCCCGTCTGGAAACAGCTAGCTCCTTCTGACTGTGACTTCCGTCATCCCCAGTTTATGCAAGTTCTCCCATCACAGCCACTTACCAAGCTGTGCTCTAAGTCTGCCTCCCAACCCTTCCCAGTATCTCTGACCTATAGGCAAGTCCTTTGCCTTTTCTGTACTTATTTTTTCACAGCCAAATCCATTTAGAAATTTTCAAAAGTAGTTTAGCAAATCAAATAAAGCATTTGTTCTTAAACGTGATCCCTGGACCAGCTGAATCCACATCACCTAGTAACTTGTAGGAAGTGCAAATTGTCCAGCCTTATAACTGGACCAATTGAATCAGGAACTCTGGAAGTCAAGTCCAAAAATCTGTGTTTTAATGGTTCCTCCAGGTGATTCTGATGAATGCTAAGCTTGAAAGCCATGGAACTGAAAGAAAGCAAATTGTTTACAAAAAAAGGGGCCGGGGGAGGATTTCAGAGACATAAAAATCTCACTTTGAAACCTAGGTTTCTGATTCTTAAAAAGCCTATCTAGTCATAGATATTTATCCAGTTGAGGTTTCTGGGCCTCCAGGAACCCCTTTCTGAGGAAATCTCAAGTTAGAATAGCCTCATAGCGAGGCTGACGTAGAGTGTCTGGGAAAACCGTCTCTCCCAGAACCAGGTTCCTTATCCTCTCTGAGTGCTGCCAGGTGTTGCCCGCAGCCCTGGGCTGCCTCGTATGTTCCAAGATTTCCCCATCTCTTAGGAGAGAAATTTCTTTTCTTTCAGTGTTGCCAGCAGTCTTTCCCTTTGGGAGTCAGTATAGGGCCATAGGCATGGAGTCAGCAGTCTGAATCTAAATCCAGATGCTGCTGCTCACCAGCACCATAGCCTTCAGTGAGTCACTTAACCTTGCTAAACCTCAATTTCCTCATCTGTAGCATAGTGATCGGAATAGTAGTAATTCCCTTTTAGGGTTGCTGTGAGGATTAAAGGAGATTATGTAGGTCAAATGCTGGCTAGTATTATTTAACAAGTGGTAGCTGTTGCTAATAATTACTCTCTTACTCACCGTGTCCTTCTGTTTTACCCTTGCACAGCTCTTTTTCCTTCTGGATCTTTAGGGCCTTAGCAGACCTATTCTCACCCCAACTCCCCTTTTCCCTGTTATACCTGTTTTTTTCTGAAGCATAGTCACTAGTCGAATGCTGTCCTTTGCTGAAGCCCCAAATCTTTGCCCATTGCTCCCTGCTACTGTATCTGGCCTGAGTTTTAGCATTTGCTACCTAGCCTGGGAAGACTCCAAGGCCTCTCTAGGTCTCAGTTTCTTTATCTGTAAAATAAAAATCGTAAAAGTAGCATCTTCAAGGGTTGTTGAGTGGTGAATGATATAATTCATATTAAATTTTGAGCACAGTGCCTGGCATGTAGTGAGCATTCAAAATATATTAGCTATTATCATCTCTTTCTAACCATAGAAACCTAATTAATTCTGATTTTTTTTTTTTTTAACAGAGACACGGTCTTGCTATGTTGGTCAGGGTAGTCTCGAACTCCTGGCCTCAAGCAGCCCTTCCACCTTAGCCTCCCAAAGTGCTGGGATTATAGGCATGAGCCACCATGTCTGGCCTTGTTTTTCCTGCCCTCTTCTGACTAAAAACCAAACTCACCCAAAATCCCTGGAGCCCCTTGGAAGTCAGAGCAAAAATTTCTGATCCTAGGCACTCACTATAGACAGAGTCTCCTAGGAAGGTGATATAGTTTGGCTGTGTCCCCAACCCAAATCTCATCTTGAATTGTAGCTCCCACAATTCCCATGTGTTGTGAGAGAGACCTAGTGGGAGGTAATTGAATCATGGAGGCAGATCTTTTCTGTGTTGTTCTTGTTATGGTGAATAAGTCTCATGAGATCAGATGGTTTTGTGAAAGCGAGTTTTCCTGAACAAGCTATCTTTCGTCTGCTGCCATGGGAAGATGTGCCTTTCGCCTTCCGCCATGATTGTTAGGCCTCTGCAGCCACATGGAACTATGAGTCCATTAATCCTCTTTTTCTTTAAAAATTACCCAGTCTCAAGTATGTCTTTATCAACAGTGTGAGAACAGACTAATACAGAGGGAAAGAATGGTTCTGCCCTAATATGGGCTGGCACTCTATACTTGAAGAGTTCTGAAACAAGTGGTAAGCAGTCAGTGGACAAAAACCTGACTAGTGAAACCATGTGAGAAGAGACACAACCAAAGCACCTGTGAGTATTTAGCCTGAAAGGAAAAACGCAAAGTGGATATGATCATTGACTTTACATTTCTGTGGGGCTGTTGTATGGAAGAGGAAGTTAACTTGTTCTGTAGCATCCCATAGTATAATTAGACCCAATCGGTGGAAGCTACAGGAAAACAGATTTCCATTTAACAAAATGTCCTACTTTCTAACAGAGCCATACAGAGCTGGAATAGATTGGTAGTGAGATCCCAGTTTGTACAGGTATACAAGCAGGAGCTGGGCATTTGCTTAGCAGAGCATTCATAATGGGATTCAGGCACTGGAAATAACTTTTTTTTTGTTTGTTTTTGAGACAGGTCTGGCTCATTGCACACCCAGGTTGGAGTGCAATGATGTAGTCTCGGCTCACTGCAACCTCCACCTCCCAGGCTTAAGCCATCCTCCCACCTCAGCCTGCCGAGTAGCTGGGACCACAGGTGCATGCCACCACACCTAGCAATATTTTTTTTGTATGTTTTGTAGAGATCAGTTTTTGCCACGTTGTCCAGGATGGTCTTAAACTCCTGAGCTCAAGCAATCTGCCTGCCTTGGCCTCCCAGACTGCGGGGATTACAGGCATGAGCCACCGTGCCCGGCAGAAATAACTTTGAAGATTTTCCAGAACTGTGAAGTTACATCATTCTCTAAACTGGAGGGCAAAACCATTCATTCATTTCTGACTCAGTTTTGTAATTGTACTCGCGTTTGGAAGGCTCTCTGAATCTCCTCTCCCCACCCTCACTCCCATGTAGTTCATTGCAAGAAGTCCCACTCCTTCCTGAGGGAAGACCTGAGAGGGATAGTTAATTAAACCCTAGCCATTATGATGTGATTGTGTCACAATACCTTCTCCATGTGTAATGGCCTAGTTTATGCTGGCACTAGAGACACTGAGATGAATAAGGTCTAGAAGGCACAAGTGCTTTCAGCATACCCTGCCTGGCTCTGGTCATGCCTCTGAACTCGTCATACTCAGAGAATGATCAAGGACAAAGCAAATTTATCTGCCTGCCAATCTCCTCATTGTGAAAGGATGGTGGCCCCCAGCCAGGTTTCTCCAACACAGAGAAATAGACTGAATGTTCCTAGGAAGAACACTGCTCAGCAGTCCCTATCCCTCTCCTTATACTCTGAAAATATTAAGGGCCACGTTGAGATTAGGGAGATAAAGGGCCATCACAAATTCTCTGCACTTCTATTTCACTGGCTAAGCACCCAGACTCTGGTGCCAGACTGTCTGAATACAAATCCCAAGTCTTGCCAGTTGTTGTCTTTGGGCAACTTCTTATTCTTTCTGTACCTCAATTTTCTCATTTCTAAAATAAGAGTATTAACAATATCCACTTGATACGTTTGTTATGAAGATAAATGACTTAATGTATATAGGATGCTTAGAATAATGATAGACATATAGAAAATACATATTTAGCTATCTATATGTTAACTATCTATTATCCTTTTTTTTTTTTTTTTTTTGAGATGGAGTCTTGCTCTGTTGCCCAGGTTGGAGTGCAGAGGCACAATCTCAGTTCACTGCAACCTCCTCCTCCCAGGTTCAAGCAATTCTCCTGCCTCAGCCTCCCAAGTAGCTGGGACCACAGGCATGCACCATCTCACCTGGCTAATTTTTGTATTCGTAGTAGAGATGGGGTTTCACCATGTTGCATAAGATGGTCTTGAACTCCTGACCTCAGGTGATCCACCTGCCTCAGCCTCCCAAAGTGCTGGGATTATAGGCATGAGCTACCAAGCCTGGCCTCTATTATCATTTTCTAAAATAAACTGTTCTCCTAAGTACAGCATCAGAAAATAATAGTGTCTGTGAGCCCTTTGGTACTGCAATGTTATTGCTGCTAGTGAAGATGGTACTATGTCAGCACTTCTAGGGAAAATAAGCCTCTTGAAATCCATCCTTCATTATAAAGGTCAATCTGTACTTTTCCGTGACAAAAGAGTTTGAGGGAGAAAGGTGATAGGGCTTATGCTAGAAAGGAAGGACTTAAGACAAGGAGACAGGAAGGGAAGACTGGACCCTTTCCAAGCCAAAGAAACAGTCTGAGCAAAGAAGGGAAACAATGGAAGAACAACTCCAAGAAATGGAGTTCGGGATGAAGTGAGTGTAAAGGGCAACCTTCAGTGCCCAAATATTGGGGAAACATTAGGAGGACTGTAGAACACATAGGAGATGAAATGTTCTACAGCCATGAAAATTATCTGTAAGAAAAATACATAGCGATGAGAGAGTTTCTAATAATATAAACTTCAAAAATAGCTAGAATAATTTTTCTAAATACAATTGGATAATGCCTACTACAGAAAAGTAACTAATGCATTTATAAGTTTTTATTTTGTTTATACCTTTCAGCTCCGGTGAAGTGGCATCATATATGAAAGCTCAGCCTGGCTTCCTGTGATCAAATACAACATTAATTTTTTGTTGTTGTTGTTTTTGTTTTTTTTGAGATGAAGTCTTTCTCTGTTGCCCAGACTGGAGTGCAGTGGTGCGATCTTGGCCCACTACAACCTCTGCCTCCTGGGTTCAAGCGATTCTCCCACCTCAGCCTCCTGAGTAGCTGGGAATACAGACACCCATCACCACACTTGGCTACATTTTGCATTTTTAGTAGAAATGGGGTTTTACCATATTGGCCAGGATGGTCTTGAACTCCTGACCTCAAGTGATCTGCCCACCTCAGCCTCCCAAAGTGTTGGGATTACATGCATGAGCCACCGCGCCCGCTACAACACTGTTTTGGTTCGAATGTTTGAGTCTCCACAAAATTCATTTGTTAAAATCTTAACCCCCAAGGTGATAGTAATAGGGAATGGGGCCTTTGGGAAGTGACTGGGTCAGAGGCAGAGCCCTCATGAATGGCATGAATAAAAGAGTCCTGGGAGAAATCCAGGTGAGGATGCATGAAGTGAGACGGTGCCATCTGTGAACCAGGAGGCAGGCCTTCACAAAACACTGAATCTGCCAGCACCTTGATATCAAACTTCCCAGCCTCTGGACTGGTGAGAAATTTCTGTTGTTTGTAAGCCACGCAGTGTGTGGTATTTTGTTACAGCCACCAGAAAGGACTAAGACAAACACCTACAAGTAGTATATGTTTATTTTTCTGCTACATAAAAGTGAATCAAAGACAAGAAAATTGGCCTTGATATATAAACTCAAATTTGGCATGATTTTCTCATGATAAAAAAAATGAAAAGGGAAAAGCAGGGTGGAGAGAGAGATTAGTAGGGGTCAAACTATAATGGTCTCTGAATTCCAGGCCAAGGTGTTGGGTTGTGAGCATGTTGTGTGGGAGAAGCCACTTGCATGTTTATGAGCAATGAGTTATTTTAGGACGTTTGATTTGGCAGGAGAAATAGGAAGGACGTGAGTGGGAGGAGTCTGGGGTAAGGAGCTGACTGCAGATCCAGAGGCCCAGACCTCCCCTAACCCTGCCCCTTCCCTTTCCTGGTTAGATCCCTACAGCCCCTCAACCCCCACTCCATCACCACCACCACCATTTGAATGCAGTAATTATCTTAGCATTATAAATCTTTAAGTACTTTTTCAATCAAATGGAAAAATAATAAATTCACCTGAATGAAGATGGTTGGCTTTCTTCCCAAGTCATCTAAAACAGAGGTTGGCACACTTTTTCTTAAAGGGCCAAACATTCAGCATTTTAAGCTTTGGGGGCCAAATGGAATCTGTCACAACTATGCAGCTCAATCACTGTAGAGCAAAAGCAGCTACAGACATGAATGACTGGGTGTGGCTGTGTTCCCAATAAAACTTTATTTACTAAAATAGCTGGGGGCCATATTTTATCAACTGCTGGTCTTAAAGAATATTGTGGGGTTTTTTTTAGAAGATAATTCTGTGATTCTTCTCTACCTCTAAAGACTCCCTGGTCCTCCATCTAAGACACTTCCCATACACATACACTGCCATCATGAGAGGAAGTATACCATTGATAAGGGGTTGGGGTAATTATCTCCGGAGCATTGATAAGCAAAACAATGTAAGTGTAGAGGGCTTTGGAGTTAGACCTAGATTTGAATCCTGACTCTGGCAACTGTGTGATCTTATATGTAGCACACAAACTCTCTGAGTTTCCATTTCTTCATGGGCAAAGTGGAGCTAATAGGTGCAACCTTACAGGGCTATTGTGAGGATTAAATGTATGTAAAGCTCCCAGCCTAATGCTTGGCATGGAACAGGCACTCAATAAATAGTAGTTATTAACCCACATTGGCTCTATAAATAGCAGAGTCAAAGTGGACAGACCCAGCCTGAACAAGAATTTCACTGTGGATCTAGCCTTCAGGCCAGTATTGGCACTAGAGTGAGAAAAGGGGATCATTTAAACATACCCAAGGCTAGAAGAGAAAGCAACATTAAATGTGAAGACGGTGCTGCAAGACAGATTTCTATCAAATGCTTTTGATTATTTATTAGACAGCCGCACTGTACCAATCCACTTGGCTGTTGGTGGTTTGGGAACCTTGTTACATGCTTTCATTGAAGTAATAAGATCCTGCTCTTCATAATTGCAGACTCTCAACAGCTGGTGAGTGGGAGAACCTCATGTAAACAACCTCCTCTGAGTTCATTGTTCCGGGCTCATGAGACCAGTCACCTTTTCTTCAGCTGAAAAATCAACACATCAAGAAAATGAATACTTCCATCCTAGGGGAACATGACACAATGAGAAGTAATCAATAACTAGAAATAGTGTGGGATCATCTTTAAAGAAAACATTATGAAATGTAAGAAGGCTACACACACACACACACAGATTAACAAATTTAAAAAGATATCTGAGAGATCCCCTTATCAACTGTGTATTCATGCTCAAGTTATTTTACTTCTTACATTTCTCCATGTCTAAAATGGAGATAATTATGATTTTCTTAAGGTTGTTGTAAGGATTCAATGCATTGGTAAATACAGTGTACGTAGAACACTGACACATATCGAGGAAGACTAGATTAGTGTTTGCCATTATTGGTATTAGTATTGTTCTTTCACAAAGAGGTTCTTAGGATAGTTGAACTGAATAAAACAAACCCATGATGAGTCAAATTCAAATCTAATCTGCAAAATTTGATTCCATGATACTCTCAAAGACCAAAACTCGAATGCAAATGAAATTTTCAATTTTTCACTTCTGTAATTCAGTTAGCAGTGGGTCAGGTCAGACCAGGATAATGGATGTTCTCATAGTTTGGTGCAATTCAAGAAATAGTGACTAAGTAAATGAACTGAAGATAAGAAGTATAATGTGGTTCTTTAAATGGATATTCGTATTTCTAGGAAATATACATTGAAGTATTTAGGACTAAAGGGCAATGATGTATGAACATTATTCTCAAATGATCCAAAAATTTTAGGTATATACTATATACCTAATAGATATGCATATATATATATATATATATATATATAGAGAGAGAGAGAGAGAGAGAGAGAGAGAGAGTATGGACCTAACACTCTCTATATATATACCTTTATCAATCTATCTAGATACTTATCTAGATACCTATCTGGATCTCAATAGATAGATATATCTAGAGAGATCTAGATAGATAGAGAATGAATGAGCATATGGGGTAAAATACATGTTTAACAAAGGTGTAACAACACGTAGCATGGTGTTTCTAGGTACCATTCGTATTCTTGCGGCTTTTCTTTAGGTTTAAAATCATTTCCAAATACAAAGCCCCGTTAGGATGGGTTAATTATTAAAAATAAGGGCAGGCTCAGTTTGATTATCAAACAAGCCCAGAGCCACTGCAGGACGAGCAGAAGTAACAAGATACAGTCCTAACCACAAGATGCCAGGAGAGCTTGGACTTGGAACAAGGGGGTATGAAATAGTCCTATGATTCAGATGTCTAACAAAGTCAGGTTAAGATCTGATACATCTGTCTCCACAATAGACTCTGCTTGTCTCCAGGTGCTTAAAACAGATCACATATGGCACTAAGAATAACATTGCTTGAAACCCTTACCTAAAGCTTCATTTTAGGGTTTTAGTTTTGAGATTTTAGTACATGCCAGTTATTGCTGTTCCCCCCTGCCTTGGATTTTTCCCAACTTCAGCCCATTTGGCAGGTTGCCGATAGAATAAATCCCTAAATCATTGCTTTCACCACATTAGTTTCTCACTCAAGAAATTGGCAATGGCTTCCTATTTTCCTCAACACCTCATCTAAACTTTGCTGTCTTATCAGTTTCATTTTCTTTAATTATTAATTAATTAATTAGTTTATGACAAGGTCTTGCTCTGTCACTCAGGCTGGAGTGCAGTTGCATGATCATAGCTCACTGTAACCTCAAACTCCTGGCCTCAAGCAATCCTCCCACTTCAGCCTCCTTGGTAACTGGGACTATAGGAGCTCCACACCACTCCATTTTTATGATTTTACGTACTTTGACTTGCAGTTTCAGCTTTCATGATTTTTTTCCCTTTACTGAAGATAACCGGACCTATTATTAGACTGACATCTGACTGACTGTTGCTTGGTTATGGTCATGTGGCCTAGTGACTAGGCTTATGCCAAAGTTGTGATTTCTCTGATGTTAAGATAAAATTCTTTCCTCCTATTTTTCTATTTAAATAAACTTTTAAATTTTATAATAGTTTTAGGTTCACAGAAAAGTTGCAAAGATAATATAGAGTTCCCATCTACCTCATGCCTAGTTTCCCCTATTGCTAACATCTTACATTATTATGATACCTTTGTCACAACTAGTGAACCAACACTGGTACACAGCTATTAGCTAAACTTCATACTTTATTCAGATTTCATTAATTTTTCCCTGATGTCCTTTACAGTTCCACAATCCTATCCAGGAGACTACATTACATTCAGCTTTCCCCCTTTTTTTTTTTTTTCATGCTTTTTTTTTTTTTTTTTTTGAAACAGGGTCCTGCTTTGTCACCTAGGCTGCAGTGCAGTGGCAAGATACCAGCTCATTGCAGCTCGACCTCCCAGGCTCAATCGATCCACCTCAGCCTTCTGAGTAGCTGGGACTACAGGCCTGCACCACGGGTGGTTACTTTTTTTGTATTTTTTGTAGAGATGGGATTTCACTATGTTGACCAGGCTGGTCTTAAACTCCTGGGCTCAAGCAATCCATCTACCTCAGCATCCCAAAGTCTGGGATTACAGGCCTGAGTCACTGCACCTGGACCTCTTCCTGTTTTTAAATTTAAAAATATTATTTAAAAAGCCAAATGCAACCCTTAAGACTAAAGTATACAGTCTGATTAAATGTGATTTCATTACACTTGGCTGATGTATCTTTCCTACTACCATTGAACATGAAAACTTGCAGCATAATGTAGCTCATCCCAATGAGTGATCAGAAGATTCAGTTCAAGGCTTCCTGAATTTTCTTTTTGTGTCAGATCCCTTGAGAGCCCAGAACACCCTTCTCCAACTTAAAGTCCAAGACTACATCTAATTAGATGGTTCAAACAAGTTTTCCTTCTATATATGTATGGTATAAAGAAATTGTTACATGGATGTTGAATCCCCTGGAATAAATCTCTACTTTTATCTTTTCCATCTTATTTTTGCCCTACTTTCTAAGAGACTTCCTCAAATTCATCTTTCAACCCTTCTATGATTTAACACTTTTTTCTATTTAAAATTTTTTTGTTCTCTGAACCTTCCTCTTTTAAATAGCAAACTATTTTCTTTTCTTTTTCTTTTTTTTAGGCAGAGCCTCTCTCTGTTACCCAACCTAGAGTGCCGTGGCAAGATCTTGGCTCACTGTAACCCTTCTGTCTCCCGGGGTTCAAACCAGTCTCCTGCCTCAGCCTCCCAAGTAGCTGGGATTATAGGCATGCACCACTGTGCCCATCTAATTTTTGTATTTATTTAATAGGGACAGGGTTTCAACTTGTTGGCTAAACTGGTCTCGAACTCCTGACCTTAAAAAGTCCACCTGCCTCGGCCTCCCAAAGTGCTGGAGTTACAGGCATGAGCCACCTCACTGGCCTAAATAGCAAACTATTTTCTTGAGTACAATCTTTTCTATGATGGGAGTTTAGTAATTTATAGTTTTCCTTTACCTTGTAGTCTGTTTCTGCTAAGTTGCTTTGTTGTTGTCGTCTTTCTCTTTGTTTTGATCACTGTCTTTCATGGTAGAGACTTGCCCCAAAGGTCTGGTAATTCTCATTTAAGAAACTAGCACTAAAACTAATTTGAACTTTTTATTCGTGGATAGATTTTGTCATTGAAATGCTTCACTGTATAGAGACTTGATTGGGCCCTCTAGCTGGAGAGCCCCCTGTGTGAGCATCTAAGTATTTTCCTTTGGGCTGGTCAGATTCCCTGGAAAATAATCTTTCAGTTTCCTGCTTGGTGGGTAAAGACCTGGTTGTGAGAATTCTAGAAGTTGGGGGGGGGGGTCTTAATCCCCCTGACTTGGCATGATACCTCTGTTTTAGATGCTTCTCCCCTCTCCCCTTGCAAGTCCTGCTTTAACCTCTTCAGAGAATACCTCTGTGTTTGCTGAGGATGAGACGGTTGCCTGACTGCACAGAGTAGGGATGGTGTCTGAAGATGTTAAGCATCATTTTACATGCTCTATCCTCTTGGCTGTCCTCTTTTAGGAGGTACTCATTTAAATGTTTTATCTATTTGGGTTGTCTGTCTTTTTCTTATTGATTTGTAAAAGTTGTTTTTATAAATTTTAGTTTGAAATCCTTTACCAAATATGTGTTTTACAAATATCCTTTTCAAGTCTGTGGCTTGCCTTTTCTGTCTTTTAACGGTGTCTTTTGATGAACTGAAGTTCTTAATTTTTACTGTGTCAAATGGAAGCCTCAAACGACTCTCCTGCCTCAGCCTCAATTTTAGCAACTTAAAAAGGAATAATGTAATTTAGAAGTCTGGCTATCTTTCTGAGCTTCCTGTGATACACTGCAAGAGAACTTGCACTGAGCAGAAAACCATCTTTGTTCCAGGGTTCAGGGTTATGTTTCTTGTTCCAGCTGTCATCCAGATTAAACATTACCAGACACAAACTATACCTTGCTATTCTAGGATCTCTGGCACCAGTAAACAGGAAGAAAGGGATCGGTCTTGGGTTGTTATGGCAGACCATATGGCAACAAAGCTTTGGTCCCTAAAAGCAGAAGAATGAAGCTTCCAGGCCCAGGGAATAATTGTCTCTGCTTCTCTCCTTTACAACTTGTATGTTAACAACCTAATATCATTTTGGATAGGTTTAATGCAATCCTGCAGATATCTCACCACCCTACCTTCAACAAAGCAAAACAGAAAGACTAAACATTCTATTATACACAAATGATAAGGTTGTATTGCCTTTAACAAGGAGTGGCTTGAAGAGACAGTTGGTCCACTAGCTAATTATTGACAAAGAGAAGGGCTATAAATCAACTTTTCAAAAATGAGAGCTGCCATTCCACTGTTTTTGACCTGTAACAATAACCGCAGGCCTGGTGTGGGGGCTCATGCCTGTAATCCCAACACTTTGGGAGCCTGAGGTGGGCAGATCATTTGAGGTCAGGAGTTCAAGATCAGCCTGGCCAAAATGGTGAAATCCCATCGCTACTAAAAGTACAAAAATTAGCTGGGCATGGCAGCACATGCCTATAATCCCAGTTACTCGGAAAGCTGAGGCACGAGAATTGCTTGAACTGAGGAAGCGGAGGCTGCAGTGAACAAAGACTGCACCACTGCACTACAGCCTGGGTGCCAGAACGAGACCCTGTCTAAATAAATAAATAAATAAATAAGATAACTTCATACAATCAGCTTAATGTCTTTGGCAACTTTGCTGTAAGTAGTTTGTTGAAAGAATACCAGGAAATAAAAGTCCTCAAATTAAAGCTGCTTTGTTGTACACAGCACAGAATAGAACTCCATAAATATTTATCAGGTGAATTTGAGGGTGCTGAGTTGGTGTATGAATTACACCTGCCTAAAAGTTACGAGACTTCAAATTATTTTAGCCAAGCTATGTAGGCTGGAATTTGGACCTTGTTTGTCTGTCTCTATGGAGACTCTTGGAGTTGATCAGAGGTGCAAACTGTTTTCAGGTGCATGCCCTTCTTATAATCCTCATGGCTCAGAGGAGGCTGTCAATCTCTTACTCATGCCAGCCGGCAGGTAAGCAGCGTGGGCCAGTGCTCAGCTATACTCCAGGCACTTGTTAGAGAATGAAATATATTCATCTTATGCCAGTGTTTATCAAGAGCTCAACTAAAACCTATAGACCAATGGAAAGAATTGTAAATCTAGAAATAAACCTCTATATCTATGGCCGATTGATTTGGACATTGATGAGGTATCCAGACCATTCATTTGGAAAAGAATAGTTGTTTAACAAAGGGTGATGGGACAACTAGATATCCACATGTGAAAGAAGAAAGTTGGACACCTGCAAATACATCGTACATATACACCTACATGTACTCCATATTTGCCATATACAAAATTAATTCAAAATAGATCAATAACCTAAATGTATGAGCTAAAACTACACAACTCTCAGAAGATAAACTTAAGGCTAAACATTTATGACCTTGGATTTAACAATGATTTCTGAGTTGTGACAACAAAAGAACAAGCAACCAAGGAAAAGATACATAATTTGAGCTCATCAGAATTAAATACTTTTCACTTCAAGGAATACTATAAGGAAGTAAAAAGATAGCTCATAACGTAGGAGAACATAGGTATGAATCATATATCTGATAAGGGTCTCGTATATATTTGGAATATATAAAGTATTCATACTCAACAACAAAAAGGCAATCCAATTTTTAAAAAGGGCAAAGGACTTGAATAGACATTTCTCCGGAGAACATAGACAAATAGCCAATGAATATATGAAAAGGTGCTTAATATCATTAGTCATAAGGAAAATGCAAAACGAAACCACACTGAGATACAACTTCACACTCACTGGAAGTCCATAATCAAAAAGATGGAAACTTACACATGTCGAGGATGTAGAAAAATTGGAACCCTTATACACTGCTGGTGGGAGTGTAAAATGGGGCAGCTGCTGCGTAAATCAATTTGGCATTCCTCAAAAAGTTAAATACAGGGTTACCATATGACCTAGAAATTCCACTCCTAGGTATATACTCAAAAGAATTGAAAATGTATGTCCACACAAGCACTTGTACATGAATGTTCATAGCAGCATTATTTAAAATAGCAAAAAGGTGCAAATCCAGCCTCAGTATCCATCAACTGAAGAATGAATGAACAAAATATATCACACAACAAAACAGTATTCAGCCATAAAAAGGGATTGAACCTTGAAAACATGCTAAATGAAAGAAGCTGACAAAAATTAAAAAATTAGCTGGTCGTTGGAGGCACATGCCTGTAGTCCCAACGACTCAGTGGGCTGAGGCAGGAGGATCACTTGAGCCTGGAAGTGTCAAAGCTGTGGTGAACCGTGATTGTGCCACTGCACTCCAGCATGAGCAACAAAGTGAGACCTTGACTCAAAAAAATTACACTTATAACTTTACACCCTATAATTAAGGTATACACATGCATTACGAAATATGAAAGAAGATTTAAATAAAATTGAGATCATACCAAATTTCAGCATACCTTGAAATGGTTCCTAAAAGGCGTCTGTATTTGAAGATTTGTAGTGTTAATGTTTTTACTATTTGCAATAAATTATAAATCTTGGATGATTAATCTGTAACTTTGCTGAGGAAAGCATTTTTTCCAAGGGTACATCTTTATTGTTTTCCCCTCAGTATGTATAATTATTGTCAAAAATTAAAGTAATACAGAAGGGCCAGGTGCGGTGGTGCTTGCCTATAATCCCAGCACTTTGAGAGGCTAAGGCGGGAGGATCACTTGAGCCAGGAGTTTGAGACCAGCCTGGGCAACATGGAAAAACCTCGTCTCTACAAAAAATTCAAAAATTAGTCAGGGATGGTGGTGCACAATTGCAGTCCCAGCTACTCAGGAGGCTGAGGTGGGAGGATGGCTTGGGCCCAGAAGGAGTAGGTTGCGGCGAGCTGTGATCATGCCACTGCACTTAAGCCTGGTGATACAGCCAGATCCTGTCTCAAAACAAAAGCAAAACCAAGGCCAGATGCAGTGGCTCACGCTTGTAATCCTAGCACTTTGGGAGGCCAAGGCAGGTGGATCATGAGGTCAGGAGTTCAAGACCAGCCTGACCAACATGGTAAAACTCCATCGCTACTAAAAATACAAAAATTAGCCGGGCATGGTGGCATGAGCCTGTAATCCCTGCTATTCAGGAGGCTGAGGCAGGAGAATCGCTTGAACTCAGGGGCAGAAGTCTCAGTGAGCTGAGATCATGCCACTGCACTCCAGCCTGGGCAACAGAGTGAGACTCCATTTCAAAAACAAACGAAAATTCAAGTAATACAGAAAAGCCCTCCTCCTAAATCACTCTAACATTTGAGATAATCTGGTTTTATATACTTTCAGTTCTTCCTTTTAAGGCAAGATATAAGCTGTGTGCCTGTGGATGTGGAAGTGTATCCCTTACCTGGGAGTGAGACGAGCAAATGACCACTGTGAAGCTGTGAATGCGGCTTTGTTTTATTTTTTGACCGTATGCCAAGTAACTCATTAAAAGTTTGGAGTGTTCCTGCACCATTCAAGAATATCAGAATTTATTAACGTTATGAATAACTTTGTCGATATCATAGTCATAATTCTAGTAGCGAATGCATACTGTACTGAATGTTTCCTAGGTAACACAGCCCATGCTGACTCTTCTACATGCTCCGGATAATGGAATCCTCCCAACAATTCCTCTTTTACAGATGGGGAAACTGAGAATTAAATGGGCTAAGTAACTTGCCCAGAACCAAAAAGATGGCAGAACTAAGATCTCAACCCAGATGTGATTGATCACAGAGTCTAAACTCTGAACAACTATACTTCGTAGAATATTATAGATCTACTCTCTATAGCAAAACATCCACATAAGTCAATGGAGGAAGGAATAAATTACATAACAAATGGGTCTTACTCCACATTATATAACAAAATTATTTCTAGCTAGTATATAAGTATAAAAAGTGAAAGAAACAAAATCATTAAAAATAGAATATAAATTATTCCTTAATATATAAAATAAAATTATTAAAAATAGAAGAAAATATAGGCAATTATTTTACTGATTTGGGGGCTTAAGGAAATTATCAAAAATTTAAATCATATAGATTATAGGTAAAATTATCACTAACAAAATTAAAAGACAAACTACAAAGAAGGAGAAATTGCTACTAATATGACTGAAAAAGCACTATTATTCCTAACATATAAAAATCTTTTATTCAACAGTAGGAAAAATGGTGACGTCTCAATAACAAAATAGCAAAAGACATGAATAGAGAATTTACAGAAGAGAAAATATAACGGACTAACAAATTACTCTAAAATATTTAGTTCACTAAGAAAAAATGCAAATTAAAATAACAAGGGACTGTCATCTTTTGCTGTTAATATTGTTAAAGGTGATGACAATGATGACATGAGTATCTGCCAGATGTGGAAACTGGTGACATTTGCAGACTTCAGTACAAAGGTAAATTGGTAGAGCCTTTCTGGAGGGCAATTTGGCAATATGCATCAACATTCATAGAGTACCTTCACCTCTTGATGTAGTAATACCCTTTCCAGAAGTCTATTTAAAGGAAAGAATTAGCAGGATGGCAAAGATATCTCTTTAATAAAAAGATCGTAAATAAAAGTTTAATATAAGGGAATGTACTTCCACTAGTAAAAATCATATTTCTGAGTCTGGGTGCAGTGGTTACCCCTGTAATTCCAGCACTTTGGGAGGCCGAGGCAGGAGAATTCCTTGAGCCCAGCAGTTTGAGGCCAGCCTGAGAAACATAGTCAGACCTCTGTCTCTATAAAAAAAAAAGACATCATATTTCTGAACAATATTTAATGATGTGAAACATGTGTATTATATATGTGTGTTCAGATATTGATATCTAAACTTGTAAAAAAATATAAAATATCTACATATAACCTTACATAATGTTAAATGGCAAGGGCAAGATGTATATATATTTTATAATAACTGTGAAAATGGGGTATATATGGATAATCATTACAGATTTAGATATATAAGTACATATAGAGCAGGAAATTAATACACAAAAATCATAAAAGTAGTTATTCTGGTTATAGGGATGCAGCATAGTTTTTCTTTTCTGAGAATATTTGCTACATATTTTTAAAGGAAAATGTGTTACTTTACTCATCAGGTTAAAAAAAAATAACACAAACAAGAGTGTTTTAAAAGTTAATTTCTTTTTATCCAATAAATTAAGTTCTAGGAAGGTATCCTTAACAAAATGGGCAGAGATACAAACAATTTCTATACAAAGATGATCATTATAGCATTATTAATAAACCCTTAATTTTGAGAGGAAATTGCTAAGTTCAACTATAAGAGAATTATTGAATAGAATATAGTATGTTCAAATGAAATAATATTATGAATCCGTCCTGCTTTCAAGGAAGTTTTAATACCATTGGGAATTTCTAATATGTTAAGGGAAAGAGAAGATAGGTCACGCGCAGTGGCTCACACCTGTAATCCCAGCATTTGGGAGGCCGAGGCGAGCAGATCGCTTGAGCTCAAGAGTTCAAGACCAGCCTACCAACATGGTGAAACACTGTCTCTACTAAAAATACAAAAAATTAACCGAGCGTGGTGGGCCGAGTCCCAGCTACTTGGGAGGCTGAGATGGGAGAATTGCTTGAACCTGGGAGGTGCAGGGTGCAGGGAGCCGTGATCGCACCACTGTACTCCAGCCTGGGTGACAAAGCAAGATTTTGTCTCGAAAAAGAAAAAGAAAGAAGAAAGAAAGACAGGAAGGAAGGAAGGAAGGAAGGAGGAAGGAAGGAGGGAGGAAAGAGGAAAAAGAGAAGATAGAAGTTATTTAATATGTATCTTTATCTTTGGGCTATGAGAACATTATTTTGTCCTACTTGCATATTTTGGGTTATATTTGTAACTTCATTGTAACTGATATAAATAATGAGCAAACAATTTATTCAATTCATCTAGGTATAATAATCTTGTTTATTTACTCATTTATTTGCTTATTTACCAATTTGTCCACTTAATAATTTGTTTAAAGAGACTGGGCTTGAATTCAGGCTCTGACAGATAATAATTGTGACTTTGGGCAAATTACCAATCTTCCCTGGTCTCTGTTTTCTTGTCTATAAATGAGAAGAAATACATCTACTCTGCACGAGTAAATGAGGTAATGTATATAAATATTCAGCACGATAACTCACTCAGAAAAGGTGCTCAAGAAATGGCAATTGACATTATTTTATGATTCTTTTTTTAAGTAAATGCAAAGAAATAGGAACCAAAAGTGTGTGAGCAGAGACCTTCACATTCTCCCAGTCAAGGGAGTTATTGAAATTATAATTTTAAAACAAGAAATGTAAAATATATTACATTTGTTACATTCTTGGAACTTAAAGGGAATGTAAATGTCAATGTAAATCAAAGATCAAACATTGAAAAATATAACCTTAGAAACAATGCAGAGCACTGAGTAACCCCAGGAAATTCACCAGTGTTGCTTCACAGCTATGCCATCACCACCTAGTGGAATTAGTGACGCATTACATAGCCCAGAGATTTTATTTTGAAGTTTAAATGGTTTATATAGTTAGAAAGGCCAAATTACACAAATATTCTCCTATATGCCCCTATCGTCTCCTTTGTACTACTGCAATACTCCTCTAACTAGTCCTTCATCTTACATCAGAGCCCCAACCCATTCTCCTACGTAGAACAGGCAGAGTAAGCTTTCTAAAATATAAAACAGATATGTCACTTACACAGATTGAAAATCAGATTGAAAATGCAAACGACCTTGCATAGCGTGGAAGGCCTCCAGCTTCGTCTGTCCCAGCCTCACTGAGTACGAGTGCTAGTGACCATCTTCCCAGTGAGAAATTTTCCATTCCAAGGATCCCAAATATATAGTTTTGTTTTGTTTTTGTTTGTTTTTTGATAGAGTCTCACTCTGCCACCCAGGCTGGAGGGCAGTGGCACCATCTCGGCTCACTGCAACCTCCGCCTCCCAGGTGCAAGCAATTCTCCTGCCTCAGCCTCTTGAGTAGCTGGGATCACTGCTGCTCGTGGTGGTATCTAGCACCTGCAACCATGCCCGGCTAATTTTTGTATTTTTAGTAGAGAGAGGTTTTCACTATGTTGGCCAGGTTAGTCTCGAACTCTTGACCTCAAGTGATGCGCTCATCTTGGCCTCCCAAAGTGCTTGGATTGCAGGCATGAGGCACCGCACCGTGCCAATTTCCTTATTTTTGCTTATCTTTTAAAATACTGTTTATCACCTTTGTAGCTATAAAAGTTGAATTTGAGATCTAATGGAGTCATATCCTATATGGGAGTGAGAGAGTTAGTACGACTAGTCAGCAGTAAACATTGCATTCAGGATGACTACTAACATTTGTGAGGTCGGAGGCAAGAGGACAAATGGAAGACCCTGTTCCCATTCTCTTCCCACTCCTCGCCCCAGCCCACGTTAGGGGTGGCTGTTCACGCTTACTTGTGGACACCTGAGCCCACAAGAGCAAGCTCCAGCCACATCCCCTGCCACAATCACAGCCAGTATCCATCCTTAGGAATAAGTACCTGGAGAAGACCCACACAGGCCTTGCCTTGGGAGGGAGTTCTAGGGTCCCGAGTTTCTGGGGAGTGGTCTTAGGCTTAGGGTGGGCATGTTCCCTTAGTCCCATGGTGGACTCCTTGCCCCATGGAAGGGGACCAGAGAGAGGCGGGCAAGAGCAGGGGACATGGTATTCAGGATCTAAAGGTTGTACTGATTGCATCTAATCAAAATCTCTTAAGTCATCCATAAAGTAGAACACTGTACATATGCTTTATGTATGCAGCCCTGTATCATTACTTTTCATTTTTCCTTGTTCATGTTTCCCTATGGCTCTCAATTAATTTAATTTTATTTTCCATGATGTTGGAATCAACACCCACTTACCTGGTTACTTGAACAATGTTTCCTTCTATATCCATGGTGAGTAAACCCTTAAAAGCAATCATATTTCCTTGGTACGTTGGCTTTAGGCTTGATGACACCTACTGATTGCTTAAGTTAATACAGGTATAAGATGGCTCCTTGTATATTTAGGAAAATGATAGACTCAAAACGACAGGTTGAAAGAAAGGGAAAGTTAATGATTCTAGGTTATCAGCTTGAACAACTGGTTTAATAGTGTTACTATTTACTGAGATAGGAAAGGTTAGAAGAAGAACGGGTGTAGATGTATCACGATTCATTCACTTGATTCTCTATTGTTGGGTATTTAGGTTGGCTGCAATATTTTATAACAAGGAACAATAGTCTGATTTGCAGCAAAATCTTTTCACATATTCTTTCTTTCTTTCTTTCTTTCTTTCTTTCTTTCTTTCTTTCTTTCTTTCTTTCTCTCTCTCTCTTTCTTTCTTTCTCTTTTTTTCTTCCTTCCTTCCTTCCTTTCTCTTTCTTTCTTCTTTCTTTTTCTTTCTTTCTTTTCTTTTTCTTTCTCTTTCTTTCTTTCTTCTTTCTCTTTCCTTCTTTCCTTCTTCTCCTTCCTTCCTTTCTCTTTCTTTCCTTCTTTCTTTTTCTTTCTTTCTTTCTTTCTTTCTTTTTCTTTCTTTCTTCTTTCTCTCTTTCTCTCTCTCTCTCTTTCTTTCTCTCGCTTTCTTTCTTTCTTTCTTTCTTTCTTCTTTCTTTCTTTCTTTTTCTTTCTCTTTCTTTCTTTCTTTCTTTTCTTTCTTTCTTTCTTTCTCTCTCTTTCTTTCTTTCTCTTTTTTTTCTTCCTTCCTTCCTTTCTTTTTCTTTCTTTCTTCTTTCTTTTTCTTTTTTTCTTTCTTTTCTTTTTCTTTCTCTTTCTTTCTTTCTTCTTTCTCTTTCCTTCTTTCCTTCTTCTCCTTCCTTCCTTCCTTCCTTTCTCTTTCTTTCCTTCTTTCTTTCTTTCTTTCTTTCTTTCTTTCTTTCTTTCTTTCTTTC
>NW_022436986.1:11407851-11635712 GCF_009761245.1 Sapajus apella | reverse complement strand
TTTCTTTCTTTCTTTCTTTCTTTCTTTCTTTCTTTCTTTCTTTCTTTTTCTTTCTTTCTTCTTTCTTTCTTCCTTTTTTTTTTTTTTTTGAGACAGAGTCTTGCTCTGTTGCCCTGGAGTGCAGTGGTGCGATCTCAGTTCACTGCAACCTTCACCTCCAGGTTCAAGAGATTCCTCTGCCTCAGCCTCCTGAGTAGCTGGGATTACAGGCATGTGCCACCACGCCCAGCTAATTTTTGTATTTTTAGTAGAGATGGGGTTTCACCATCTTGGCCAGGCTGGTCTTGAACTCCTGACCTTGTGATCCACCTGCTTTGGCTTCCCAAGGTGCTGGGATTACAGGTGTGAGCCACTGGGCCCAGCCCACATATCCTTAATTTCTAAACACAGAATTGCTGGGTGAAGAATGTGCACAGTCTTGATTTTTTTTTTTTTTTTTTGAGACAGAGCCTGTTCTGTTGCCCAGGCTGGAGTGCAATGGGGTAATCTCGGCTCACTGCAACCTCCACCTCCCAACTAACTGGGACTACAGGTGTGTGCCACTACGGCCAGCTAATTTTTGTATTTTTAGTAGAGCGGGGTTTCGCCGTGTTGGCCAGGCTGGTTTCGAACTCCCGACCTCAGGTGAGCCACCTGCCCTGGCCTCTCGAAGTGTTGAGATTACAGGCGTGAGCCACCATGTCTGGCCCAGTTTTGGGATTTTTAACACACATTGCCAAATGACTTTTAAAAGAGCTGTTTTCTCACACCATTAACATTAGATTTCAAACACTCAGGTTCTAAGTCTCCCTCCGTCTTTCCTTCCCTCCCACTTTTCCTTTGTTCACTTGATAACTAAACTTTATTAAGTACTTATTATGCTCCACACAGGGCTACCTAATATGTCCCACACAGGGCCTGATATAAATCTACCTCTGTTCCTCGTTAGGAGTTAGGAGATGACTGGGGAGAAGGAAGGGTTATGGAGAACTCTAGAGTTTGAATACAAATGACTTGGATATTCTACCCACAAACTTGTTTGACTCTGGACACCAGACAAATAAGCTAAAATTCCTTCTTTATTTAAGTTGGTGGTGCCACTGAGAATTTGTAAGAAAAAAATGTTTAACTTCGTCCAGACCACTGAAAAAAGGCTTTACCCCCCGGAAATTATAATTTAGAGGGTACCATTTTACAATGCAAATTTGGTCCTCTAATTAACCAAATGGTCACAGCAATTCTCCAGCATATGAGGCAGGTCTGTCCTATCCCGGGGTCTGTCTCATGGCAGCTGATAGAGAAAGATGGAGCAGGAGACCCAAGGTCATGATCAAGGCAGGAGTCCCGCAACATGAGGGCCCCTTTTTGTTCAGTATAGAGCCAGCTTCCACCCTGTTGATTTGAGAGGAAACTTCTACTACTTGGCTTGAGCACCTAAGTTGCTAGATGTAACTCTGACCTTTAGAAAAAAAGGAAGTTGGTGGATTTCCTCACTGTTGTAACTCAGGTGGGAGAGTCCAACCTAATGATATCACCTCTCTCAACTGGCACTCAGCGAAACACTTGAGTATGCACAGTACTATAGTGACTTCTACCAGGAGTCTGAAGTTATTGGAAAAGTTAGGCCTGCGCAAGCCTGAAAAATACTGACAATGCACCAGAGTGCTGAAGGAATTGAAAGGAGATTCTTGAAGTCTTGTGAACCTAATGCAAGACTGGATTATGAGTGTTGTTGCTGTATTCTCTGAATATGGGTTATTGGATAAACTCCTGTAATCCAGAACTCTGTTCATGACTGTGGCTCTAACACGCACTTAAATGACTTGCTAGAGGCTCTCTGACCTCTATAACACAACTTAAGTTTCTGAGTCATTGTGTGCTCAACTCTAAAATGGGAACAACCCCCAGTCTCATGATTCTTAAAGATAATGCCTATAAAGCCCTTAGCACAGTAGCTTTTGCTTACCAGGTAAGAGGAAGAACAGTGTCCAATAAATGACAGCTGTTCCAGGAGCAATGTATGCCGTTCCAGCACATCGAATTCATAAAGGATTAATGCATTTTATTGATCAGACCATACATTTGAAAACCAGAGGAACCACTTCCAGGTATTGTTTTATAAGGAAACTAAATAATTCTAAGGTAAAATAATTTTTAAAAGGCTTAACATCTGCCTTTTAAAAATAAATGATATGGTTAAACCTACGGAACTCTGGATATTTGTTAGTTTTTTCAACATTTTCTGAATGTTTTCTATTTATCGAAACTATGCTATATATCTATCTTTCTGAACAGACTCTGACAGTGCTTAGCTCAGTAGGACATTGAAGAGACACAACAGCACGCATATCTAGACCATCCATTTTGGATAAACTTGGCACTGACTCATAATCAATTCAACTTTCTGGCCCTTCTTTTAATTTGGAAAAAAAAATTTAAAAAGAGGCCGGGCATAGAGGCTCATGCCTGTAATCCCAGCACTTTGAGAGATTTGGGAGTGTGAAGTAGGCAGATCATGAAGTCAGGAGTTTGAGACCAGCCTGACCAACATGGTGAAACCCCGTCTCTACTAAAAATATAAAAATTAACTGGGCATGGTGGCGTGTGCCTGTAATCCCAGCTACTCAGGAGGCTGAGGCAGGAGAACCGCTTGAACCCGGGAGGCAGAGGTTGCAGTGGGCCGGAGCCACTGCACTTCAGCCTGGGCGACAGAGCAAGACTCCATCTCAAAAAAAGAAAAAAAAAAGAAAGATATAATAAAAAGGAATGTGTGTTTCTCAGTAAAGAAAAGAGTCTTTGTAACTCTCCCTTATACCCGGACAAGGGAGAGTGTGTTTGTAACTTTAATTTTCCATACCCAATAGGACGCCAACATTTTGTAAATAATAAAAGTTACCAATGATCCTAACTTTTATTTAATCAAGTGTTTTCACTGCCTTGCTCTTTCTACTACTCTAAAAATAAGTAAAATAGGACATTTGGCCTCTTTCCTCTGTTCCTGCCAAAACCTTGGGGTGATGCAAGGCAACAGGGTGCATTCCGCCTGCGTCAGGGTCAGGGGATCCTGGATGGGGGATGGGAGGGTTGGAGACCATACATTTGTTCTGAATAATGGCAGACAAAAGAGACCTCTAATCAAATGCTCCAAGGGCTGCTGAACAGCACAGGCACCTGCTGTTCCAGAAGACAGAGCAAGGAGCACTGCATAGGAGTTAGGAAGCAACAGATTTTGCTCTCCAACCATCAGAGCAGGCAGCATGGAAACACGTTGCCTTCTAAGAGAACTTTTGAACTAGGTAGACGGTAGAAATTACTAAATTAATTTCTATTAATTATTAACAGTTGGTTATACCTGTAAGTTGGGAGTTCCAAAGCAAGTTAAGAGGCTTCGCGGAGTATAGACGTTCAAACCTTCTAATTCCCAGATTGCAACATATGGTCTTTCCAAAGGCTGGTTCTCCTGTCTTGTGTATGTCTTGAAAGATATTCTTTTTGTAAAACTACAATGAAGGCACAATCCCCTTTCTTATCCTGTGAGCTTATTAAACACAGATAGAATTTACTTTGAACATACTTTAAAATCCCTCAAGTACAAACACAGCAGGGTAATATTTCAGGATCATCATTATCTCCCCATATCAGGCACCAGCTTCGTCTTGCAGTCGCCCTTGGGCATGCGTTTCTATTGGTGCTGTTTTGTGCAACAGCTTTGCAAACTCACATTTTTTTAAAAAACATATGTCTCGATGCTAATGCTAGCGTTCTTCAGCTTGTAAGTCTTTTTCTTTTCTGTCTTTTTCAAACTTTTGTCACTTGGCTCTATTTTGATTGTCAAGTTCACTGCCAAATTTTGTTCAGTCACAATCTGCCAACAGTTTCGCATATCCAAAATATTATATTAAGAGTAGATGAGTACAGACAGAACAAACTACATGCAATGAAGTCTGTCCCCAGAAATGTTGTCTGCCTAAGTCAAAGATTAACTTTTGGCTAAATTTTTTAGAGTAAGGTCCTTTAGGCTATTGACTTGGCCAATGAGCAAGAAACCACAGTCTGTTAGGCAATATCAGCCAATAAGAAAGTCACAATTCAGCATGAGTGGCTAAGAGATCCTCTCCTGATTTGGGGCCAGCCCAGTCAGGCACAAGCTGCTTATCTGTGCAACTGGGGCGGCTTCACCCATAGGCCAGGAAAGCCTGGCTTTGGGGGTCACATCAGGGTGTGGCCCATGTCTACTGGTGAGCAAATATTGACAGAACCCGGGTTCTCTTGGAACAACAAGAGAGTAGGAAGGGTGGGGGCTGGTTAATGACTGTCAGACTCCATACCCAAAAGAGCTTAACATTGTTACAAAGACATCAAGACAGAAAATCTGTAAGCTAAAAAGATTGCTTTTATTTAATTAACCTGTTCCAGAGGTAAGCCCCATAGAACAGCACAGAACAACATGTTTTAATGGCCAGTTACTACTGCTGCAGTGTGAATTGAAGGCTGTGAGCTTCCTGGTCTTTTAAAACATATTTACTTCTTATTATCATCATTTTTAGAGACAGTCTCATTCTATTGGCTGGGCTGGACTGTAGCAGTGCAGTCATAATTTACTGTAACCTCAAATTCCTGGGCTCAAGCAAACCTCCTGCCTCAGTCTTCTGAGAAGCTAGGACTAAGGTACATGCCACCATACCTGGCTAATTTAAAAAAGAATTTTTTTTTTAATAGGGATAAGGTCTTGCTATGTTGCCCAGGCTGGTCTCAAACTCCTGACTGCAAGTGATCCTCCAGCCTCAGCCGCCTGAGTAGCTGGGATTACAGGTGTAAGCCACCATGCCTGCTGCTTCCTTGCCTTCTGATGGCTCACTGAAGTCAAGGGGGAGATAGAAAAAGAATGGAAAGGACCTAGCATTTATTAAGGACCTGCTGTGTGTTGGGTGCTGATTTCAGGATGTAATAATATTTTTCACTCAATCCTGAAGAGAAGGTGTTATTAGTATTGTTAGCTCCTTTTGCCAGGTAAATAAAGAGAAGTTAAGGGACTTGCCAAGGTGATGGGGTAGGCAAGAACCAAAGTCAAACCCATCAGATTTCAAATAGCATGCTTTTCTACCAGACCATAAGTACATAAAGACATGCATGGTATGGCTGAAGACCAAGCAGGAAGGAGGAGGGTGAAACAAAGGGATTCTTTATCTATCTATCTTCCACGAGGGAAGGTCCTGATCATCTGCATGACCACAAAGTGAGCATCTTACCTTGCTGTGAAAGGCAACATGGCAATATATCCATTATACTTATTGTTTTAAAAGCATGCAAAATGATGCAGAAAACAATGAACTGGTTTACTTCAAGCCTCAGGTTCTAGAAACTGGTGCTCAGCGTTTGGCCCCAGTAAAGACACCTATGGGATTTTCTGGGGTCTGTGTGAGGGTTATTCTGTGTGAGTCCCTGTTAGGACAAGGAGAGGAGGCAGAGCAGAAGCTCAGACATAAAGGGCTCAGAAACTCAGCTGTTAAATATCTACATTAAAACCAAAACCGAAACAAAAACCTTTTACACCACACAGGTCAAATGTAATTACCAGTATATTAAGAGACTTTCCAAAGGGACTGGGACTTTTTGTGTTTAATCTGCAAAAAAATACTCAATTAATAGATATAATCTTAGGCCTTTTGACTCAGTTTTGACCACTGTCAAGATAAATAGGAGGTTCTATACTTTGTGCATTGATATTCCAGTGGGATAAACAATCTGATAAAAAGCAGATCTTAAATTTAAACTATTCTGCGGTTATTCACCACCTACAGGATAAAATCTAACCTTCTTGGCAGGTGAGTGAGAACCGGCCTAACTCCTTGGCCTCATCTCTTATCATTTCCAGCCTCACACTTTATAAGAACCTATTATTTGGAGGTTACTGCTTTCCAAGTGCATATGCTGCAAATGCTATTTCACACCTGTATGCCTTAGCACACACCAGTCTGTCTTCTGGGAACTTCAGATTTGGTGATGTCTGTGCAGGATTTGGAAGAACACACCTTTTCCCCAGGCCTCAACTTATTCCTTGACCCCACCCCAGTAGAATGAATTGTCGCCCCCCACCAACTGCTTTGACACATTATACAAACTTCCATTGCCACACTGACCACACCTACCCCTCTCCACCTATCAACTGTGAGCTCCCTGAGGGGAAGACTGGCATATAGTAGGTGCTCAGCAAAGTAAATGAACCAATTTTCCTCTACGATATCAGGTACTTTTTTTCTTTATCTTGCCTGGAGTCTTTGATATCAGATAAGAATTATCTTCTTCTTATTTCCACAAAACAATCACAGTGAACAAATTCTCTAGTCAAAAAGTTCAGTAGGCTGGGTGTGGTAGCTCACGCCTGTAATCCCAGCACTTTGGGAGGCTGAGGTGGGTAGATCATTTGAGGTCAGGAGTTCGAGATCAACCTGATCAACATGGCGAAACTCCACCTCTACTAAAAATACAAAAATTAGTTAGGCGTGTTGGCAGGCACCTGTAGTCCCAGCTACTAGGGAGGCTGAGACAGGAGAATCACTTGAACCCAGGAGGTGGAGGTTACAGTGAACTAAGATCACGCCACTGCACTCCAGCCTGGGCGACAAGGCTCTGTCTAAAAAATAAAAAAGTTCAGTAAATCCTTTCAGAGGATATTCAAAACTTGGCCTTGTTTCTAATGAACATAAAACGGGAACATTCGTTCTAAGAAACGTATAAGATAATTGAAGGACAATATTCTTCATGTATATATTGCTTCCACCCGAAAACCACTGAAAAGAGGATACACATATAAAAGTTAGTGTCCCATACCTGGGGCTTTGGGTATATTAATTACCACTGTTAGAATGCAAACACTAAATGCCTTCAGTATTGGAGGCCCCATTAGAGAAAACACCTGTGTCATTTCAGGGGCTGTTTGTTAATTGTCACTCTCAACCAGCGGGTGTCGCTAGAGACAAGCACATGTACTATGGCTGCCTTCTCAAGGACGACCACCCCAAAACCTTGCTCCAGCTGGAACGCCTGCCTCGCTCTAGGGTTCTGTCCCTCCGTGGAAACTTCAGCTGGAACAGCATGTGTGTCCATAGTTCTCAGAGTTCATGATGCAGCAGAATCCTCTGGATTGGCTTGGGGTGTGTTAAAACGCAGATTTCGTTCTGCCGGCTGTGGCGATTCTGATTCAGCAGGTCTGAAGTGAAACCCTGAGTAATTTCTGTTTTAAACACTGCCTTTTTCCCTTCCCTGCATCCCCTATAGTGATGCATTTTGAGAAACACTGATTTCCATCCTATGTGGACAGTGCAAAATCATCTCACAGCTTCGACTCAGAAACAATCAGGCTGCCAAAAGATTCATTTGTTGATTCACTCAACAAACATCTATTGTTCCCTTAACAACTTGCCAGTTACCATTGGGTACTTTCACAAAGTTGTGCAGTCTGTCTTCCTACCTCAGGCTTGAGATTAACCACAGACTCCAGTGAAGTCTTGACATTTCCTTTCTTATGTTTCACGGGTGAGTATCCCACCAGAGAACCTGACTTCCATCCTGAGAGGAAAAAAATCTCCTCTTCTCATCAAGAGCGTTCATATATTTATAGAAACTCTGCCAACAAATTGATCCCTACTAGTTAGTTTATAGGACAAAAGCATTCGTGCAGTGGCTACTCACAGGTGTGAACATCGTGAACTACAGCCCAGAACTCCGCACCAGAGAGCTTCCTGCCTTAGCCTTTTGAGTAGCTGGCACCACAGGTGTGCACCACGGTGCCCAGACTACTATGACTTTAAACACAGATAAAAATAATAAATCCATTAGTATCTAAAACTCAAAAATGCTATGTTTTACTGCAATATTAACATTGTAAATCCAAGATAAATAAAAATTTTAGCAAAAAAAGGGATAAATTAGATTGCCACAAATAAAATACAAACAAATATTTCATTAGAAACTGAAAATTGCTGTAATATGTTTACCCAGGGGGTGTTGGGGAGCATGTGTTCTTAGAAACTTTAATGAAAATCGTGTATCCAAATGCAGACTACAGATAAAAAACACTAACTGTCCAGCAAAAACAGCATGCCCTGAGTCCACCTACTATTTTTTTTAACTTTCTGACCCTTAGAAAAAAATTTGCACTAGAACAGACTCTAAGAGTCACTGACGGTGGCTTGTGCCTATAATCTTAGCACTTTGGGAGGCTGAGGCGGGCAAATCACAAGGTCAAGAGATCGAGACCATCCTGGCCAACATGGTGAAATCCCCGTCTCTACTAACAATACAAAAATTAGCCAGGTGTGGTGGTGCGTGCCTGTAGCCCCAGCTACTGGGGAGACTGAGGCAGGAGAAGTGCTTGAAACCAGAAAACGGAAGTTACGGTGAACCAGGATCGTGCCACTGCACTCCAGCTTGGCGATAGAGCAAGGTTCTGTCTCAAAAAAAAATAAATAAATAAATAAAAGAAAGAAAGAAAAAAAAAAAGAGTCACTGAATTAGCCTTTCACTCTGTGCTCAATACTGCTTTATAACATTCCAGCTGCAAAAGTATCTCTACACACATTCCTTTGTAGTCAGGGGGATCACGTCTCCTCCTGGGGCTAAGTCCATCTTGGTACTGTTTCAGTTTTTTGGAAATCTTCCTCACATTCTGTCTGATAAGCAGGAAAATCCAGTGACCTCACTAGGTGGCCTTTCCCCTCCTAGGACTTAGCATAGTGCCTGAGTTAGGATTGCATCTCAGCTGCATTTAACAGAAACCTATTATAGTGGCTTAAACAGGAAAGAGATTCATTCTTCTCATGTAACAGTAAACCCAGAAGACAGCAGGCCCAAGTGTGGAGAAATCATATGAGAACGCTTTCTGGGAACCAGGCTCCTTCTGTCTTTTGGTTCTGCCATCTTTGGTCTGTGGTTTTGTTAGTGTTTGTAAGATGTCTTTCGTTCCTCCAAGCAGTATCCTATCTACATTCCAGACAGGCCAGAGAAGGGGAAAACCAGGAGGATGGGCAGCACCTATATTGCGAAGGCAAAATTTTCTTGGAAATCGTCATTATTCCTCAGCTTATATTTCATTGACTAGAACTATGTCACATGGCCACTTCAAGCTTCAGGGAAGTATGGAAAGGTGAATATTTTAGTAAGGCATTTTGCTAACCAGAATGATATCTGGGTTATATTCATGAGGAAGATGGGCAGAAGATCAATAGCAGGGCAATCAGCACTCACTGCCGCAGTCTGATAGTAATAGGTGATTAACACATGTTAATTACTGATAAGTAATTAACATTACTAATAAAACAGAACTCTCTTCTTCCAACCATTAGAACCCTTTAGGGGTTCAGGACATGACTATAGAAACAATTTTCTTCGACAACATCCCTTTATATACTTGAATATAGTAATCATTGCTTTTCCCTTTCTCTACCCCAAGGTGTCTCCTTTCCCAGTAGATAATCTTCTCTAGGCTTGTCTCTGAAAACACTCCCATTCGTTTAGATTCCAGGTGTGGATTGACCTATAAAAAGTAATGCAGGGTCATTTTGTTTCTCCTGCTGTATACTATGTGGTCGCTATTACAGAATAGCTACCACAAAGAGCACATATTGTGCCCAGACCTTGGTTTCCAAATACGAGTTTCCTTTAAAAGGAACCAGGGCTCACTTGAAGACTTGGCTGATTACAGAGTTGAGATGAGGAAAGCACAAGATGAGCCTGGAACATCTGCTTGTGTCAGTAAACAAGGAAGTACTCAAAGAATGACAGGGACAGATCAAAAGTACAGGAGCCAGCTTGAATACATTCTTATTGGCTAAATCTGAGACAATGTGGGCATAAAAACAAATGAGGATAACAGAAAAAAGTAACAATTTGGGATTTGATATTTAGTTATTTGATGAACAATCAATATTTATTAGACAAATAAATATGTATTTGATGAGTAACTAAAAATTTATTTGACAAATATATATTTATTTGATGAATAAATATTTATTTGATGAATAAGTGGGCAAGAAGAGAAAGATTTTTCTTACAGTAGAACACCAGCTAATAAATATAGGAAGAATGATGAAATTAGAAAATCACCATTTTATGAAAACAACGGTAATAGCTGTTTCAGAGAAGAATGTGAATAGATACGTGAAAAGTTGATGAGAAACAGGAATTTTTCATAGTCTCAAAATATTTCTCCACAAGATACTTATCAATTACAAAGGGAGAAACAGTACATTTACATTGGGGAGACCAGGAAGATCCACCTCACCCAAATGATCAAAGTCAACATCACAGTAATGGGATAAATGAGATCACGTGTCTCCTGGTACAATGCACTGAGAAGGACACAGTATACCTTCTGTGGCATTCCTGCCAAAAATGCATACCCTGGATCTGATCATGAGGAAACTTTAGACAAACCTAAATTGAAGGTCATTCTGAAAAATAAATGGCCCGACTCTTCAAATATATCAAGGTCATGAATGACAAAAAAAAAAAAAAAAGACTGTGCAACTGCTCCAAGTTAAAAGAGATTAAAGAGACATAAAAATGAAATGCAATGTGTGATCCTAGATTGGACTGTTGACCAGAAAAAAAATTTTTCCCTAAAGAACATTAGTGGGACAACTATTAAAATGTAAAGAAGGTCTGTAGAATGTGCACACACACACACACACACACACACTCACACACACAGGGAGAGAGAAAGAGAGAGACCAAGAGAGATGGAGACAGAGAGAAATGGAGACAGAGCAAGAGAGAGGGAGGAAGAGGTAGGAAAAGGGAAGCAGGGGAAGAGGAAGGAGAAGGGCAGAAGCTAGATTGAGTGGAAATGAGGAGAAAAAGATAAAGCAAATTCATTAAAATACTAACATTTAGGGAATGTAGATGAAAGGTATATATAAAAATTCTTTGAACTATTCTAACTTTTCTACATGTATTTTTATTGTGGTAAAATATATATAACATAAAATTTACCATTTAAACCATTTTAAAGTGTACAATTCAGTGGCATTTAATAAATTCACAAAGTTTTGTATCCATCACCACTATATAGTTCCAGAATATTTTCTTTTTTTTTTTTTAAAGATGGGGTTTCACCATGATGGCCAGTCTGGTCTTGAACTCCTGACCTCAGGTGATCCACCCACCTCGGCCTCCCGAAGTGTGCTAGGATTACAGGCGTGAGCCACCTCGCCCGGCCTCAGGATATTTTCATCGCCCCAAAAGAAAACCCTATTTCCAATTAGCAGGAATTCCTCATTTCCCCTAGTACCTGATAACCATGAATAAGCTTTCTGTCTTTATGGATTTTGCCTATTTATGTCAATTTTAGATAGGAAATTATTATTAACGGAGGCAGAGTCTTTCTCTGTTGCCCAGGCTGGAGTGCAATAGCATGATCTCAGCTCACTGTAACTTCCACCTTCCAAGTTCAAGTGATTTTCCTGCTTCAGGCTCTGAAGT
Source organism: Sapajus apella (assembly GCF_009761245.1). Lineage (NCBI taxonomy): Eukaryota > Metazoa > Chordata > Mammalia > Primates > Cebidae > Sapajus > Sapajus apella. The sequence goes on along the minus strand of NW_022436986.1, from coordinate 11,624,252 downwards.
GGCTGGGATTACAGGCGTGTGCCACCATGACCAGCTAATTTTTGTATTTTTAGTATAGACAGGGTTTCCCCATGTTGGCCAGGCTGGTCTCAAACTCCTGACCTCAGGTGATCCTCCGCCTCAGCCTCTGAAGTGCTGGAGTTAACAGTGGGACTACAGGCATGAGCCACTGCACCTGGCCTTCTTTCAGTTTTGGTGGAGAATTTCATTGGCTAAAGAATTCTTCATTAATAATTATTTTTCTCTCAGGGTTACTATACATTTCTCTCAGGGTTACTATTCTGAGAAATTAGGGAATAATCTTATTAAGAATCATGTATATGTGATGAGTTACTTCCCTCTTGCTGCATTCAATATTCTCTGTTTTTCTTTGTCAGCAATTTGGTTATAATCTGTTTTGGTGTGGATCTCTTTGGGTTTATTTTATGTGGAGTTTGTTGAGCTTCTTAGTCGTGCATTCATGTTTTTCATCACTTTTGAGAAGTTTTCAGCCATTATTTCTTCAAGTAGTCTTCTTTTTTTTTTTTAATAGCCCAGACCTTAAAAAGATATTTCTTCAAATATTCCTTTCTGCTCCTTTCTTTATCTCTTCTCTTTCTGGAACTCTCATTATGTGTATGTTGGTATGCTTGATGGTATCCCACAGGTTTCTTAGGCTCTGTTTAGTTTTCTTCCTTCTTTTCTTTTTCTGCTCCTCAGACTGAATAATCTCAGTTGATCTATTTTCAAATTCAGTGATTCTTTCTACTGAACCCCTCTTAGTGAATTTTTGATATCAGTTATTTTCAACTCCAGAATTTCTATTGAGTTCCCCTTTTTAATCATTTCTATCTTTTTATTGATATTTCCATTAGGTAAAACATTGTTCTCTTGATTTTCTTTAGTTCTTTGCCCTTCACTTTCTTTGTGTCTTTGAGCATATTTAAGGCAGTTGATTTAAAGTCTCTGTCAAGGAAGTCAAATATCTGGGCTTCTTCAAAGACAGTTCCTTTTTTAAAAAAACGTTTTTTAAAAGAGATCAAGTCTTGGTCTGTCACCCAGGCTGGAGTACAGTGGCTCAATCTTGGCTCACTGCAGCCTTGAACTCCTGGGACTATAAGCAAGCCTCCCACCTCAGCCTCCTGAGTAGCTAGGACTACAGATGCATGCCACTATGCTTGGATATTTTTTTTTTTTTTGGTAGAGATGGGGTCTCACTATGTTGCCCCAGCTGGTCTTGAACTACTGGTCTCAAGAAATCTTCATGCCTCCGCCTCCCAAAGTATTGAGATTATAGGTGTGAGCCACCACATCTGGACAGTTTCTGTTAATTTCTTCTGCTAATGGGCTTCACTTTATTTTTTGTGTACCTTGTAATTTCTTATTGTTGTTGAAAACTGGACATTTTGCATATTATAATGTGGCAACTCTGGAAATCAGATTCTTCCACCTCCCTAGGGTTTGTTCTTCCTGCTGGTTGTGGGTTATAGCTGTTAATTTGTTTAATGACTTTTCTGAACTATTTCTTGTAGAGACTGTATTCTTTGGTGTGTGTGTGGTCACTGAAGTCTCTGTTTTGTTAGCTGTGGTCAGCTAGTGATTTGATTGAATTTTCCTTAAATACCTGGAGCCACAAAAAAAGAGATCACCTTCTAATGTTTGCACATTCATTCTCCATGGGGGCACTGCTTAACACTTAGCAAGACTGTTCACAGCTCTGCTTTAGCCTTTACTTCCTGCTTGCATCAAAAGGTTAGCCAGGGGTGAATGTTTGTGGTCTTCTCAGGTCCTTCCTGTATCTAGCCCTGGGCACGTGTGTGGCCTTGTAGATTTCCTGGTACATGCAGGAGCTTCGGAAAGCTGTTATTCCTCTGCGTATGTCCTTTTCTAGCCTGTTCTTTCCCAGGCTTCCATCTGTCTGCTGTTTGCCACATCTGTTATTCCTCACCACAGGCTGCTGCAGTTACTATATATGCCTTTAAGTGCTATTGACAGATGTCACCTGGGAGATCACTTCAGCCCTAAGAAGCTTCTGAGGCATGTGACACAAAGATTAAACCCTGAGTTGATCCTTCAGAGAGCCACCAGACAGTTCAAAACACACAACTACAATTTTTTTTTTTCTGAGAACAAGGTCCAACCACAATTTTTTTTTTTTGAGAACAAGGTCCAACCACACATTGCTAACTTGGGCATAGGCAAGCCACATCAGAAACCTGCCTGAGCCACCACTGTCATAGCAGCTGCTAAGCTGGTGAGTGGGGATGGTATGCAAATAAGTTAACATGCCTCAATGCTCTCTTACTGAAATTTCTTCATTTAGCATTTGCCTTGGTGTGTAAGTTCTTATAGATTCTGGAATTTGGCAAAAATTGACTGGACAGTCTTTGCCAACTTGATCGTTGCTTTTGTGGGAGGATGGAGTTTTGGAATTTCCTGCTCTGCCATTTCGACCATATCCCACCATTAGCTTTTTTTTTTTTTTTTTTTTTTTTTTGAGATAGAGTCTTGCTCTGTTGCCCAGGCTGGAGTGCAGTGGCACAATCTTGGCTCACTGCAACCTCTGCCTCCTGGGTTCAAGAGATTCTCCTGCCTCAGCCTGCTCAGTAGCTGGGATTATAGGTGCCTACAACCATGCCTGGCTAGTTTTTTTGTATTTTCAGTAGAGATGGGGTTTCACCATGTTGCCCAGGCTGGTTTCAAACTCCTGGTCTCAAGGGATCTGCCCACCTCGGCCTCCCAAAGTGCTAGGATTATGATGTGAGCCACCGCGCCCAGCCACTATTAGCTTTTATACATAAAACTAGAGTGGAGACTCTAGCTTGTGTTCACTTTTATATTCTTTGCTTCTAACACATCGTAGGTACTCATTAAATATCTGTTAGGTAATGACTGAGTGAAATGAACAAATTAATTGTCTTACAAAATCCCTATAAAACATGACTATTTCCATTTTACAAAGGAAGATACTTAATCTCAAAAAGCTGTTGTGGCTTTCCCAGGTTACCCAGCTTATACAATAAGCAGCAGAGACAGATTCAAATCTATATCCATAATCCCAAGACCTTTGTTCTCTTCCTTATAATATGCTGGCTCCTTTAGGCATCAGAAAATAAGGAGATAACAACTCTTTTGTATTTAATCGCTTTCAAAGCATATTCCTGTCCCCTCAGTTTATTTATCATTGTAGTTCTACAGCACAGGCTGAGCATATTCCATTTTATAGGCAAGAAAACAGGCAGGGAGGAAAACAACCCATAAGTGAACTGGAGGCACTGGCAATAAATCCAATACTCCAAATCCTAGTCAGTGCTTTTTCTGTTATTTTATCTTGTCTCTTTGTTAAAGTAAATATGGCTTCATCTAAATGTGGTTCTTTCCAGGTGAAAAGCAAATTATTTTCTAATGCAGTATTGCATGCAAACCAGGACCTGGAGATTCACGCTTGACTCCTGTCTTTCACTTGGCCCCTTTCACCAACCAATCATCCATTTCTGATGATTCTGTCAGTTCATTAGCTTTTAAATATATCCCTTTCTCTCCATTCCTTTTTTTTTTTTTTTTTTTTCTCTTTGAGATGGTGTCCAGCTCTGTCACCCAGGCTGGAGTGCAGTGGCATGATCTTAGCTCACTGCAACCTCCACCTCCCGGGTTCAAGTGATTCTCCTGCCTCAGCCTCCTGCCCTTTCTCTCCATTCTTATTGCTAGTGCCCTAGTTGAAGTCCTCATTCTAAATCACATGGGACATTATGATGGTCTTTTCACTTTGTTTTCCTGACCCAGAAGCAACTTATCCCATGCCATACTCCCCACTGCTGTCAGGGTACCAAACATTCCCTTGCTTAAAATCTTTCAGTGAGTCCTCATTTTCTTCAGCAAGAATCGAGACCCTTAGGGTGGCCTGCAAGACCCTCAAAATCTGATGCCTACTGACCACTCCGATTTCGTGTCCCCACACCTACAGTGCAGTACAGAGTCACAGATACGTCATCCTTTCCTCATACATGCTATTCCTCCTTGGACACTCTCTACCTTCCTTTCCCCAAATGCTTATTTACTTATTACAGCCCCACCTCCCTGCCCCTCCCACCTTCAGGTGGTTCTCCCTGCTCCTCCTGAGTTAACTCTATTACAGTGGCTGGCACACTAGATTACAATCATCTGCTTACTCCTTTGCTTCCTGAATAGGCTGTGAGTTTTCAGAGGACAGAAAACTGGGTCTTTTATTCTGGTATCCTTAGCTAATAAAGATAGAACTCAGTAAATATATCTGAAATAAATGAAGGCTATCTTTCTATTTACACTTAAGACCATGTCTTGTAACTCATAATAGAGGCAGACCTGAATAAGGAATGAGGTAGCAATTTCAGTTAAAGCATCAGGAAATTACATGCTGGGACTTCCCCAGCTTAGCATCTCCAAATCCCAATTTAAGAGCCATATGTGGGTTATTTTTGCTTCCACAGTAAATTGAGGAATGCATAAACCTTCTTCTACTAGAGAATAACATTCTATAGATCTTTGTGTTTTCCTTTCCTATCGGGTTGCTGAAAGAGTTTAAGCCTTCAATGCACTGTGACCGTATCAGTCCTAGAGTCTGGCATATTTGTTTCTTCCTGTTTATGTCTGCCTTTATACTTTTAGCTTAATAACCTTTTTGGTGTGGGCATGGTGGCTCACACCTGTAATCTCAGCACTTTGGGAGTCCAAGGTAGGAAGATTGCTTGAAGCCAGGAGTTGGGAGACCAGCAGGGCAACAAAGCGAGACCCTGTCTCTGCGGGGAAAAAAAAAAAAAAAAAGCTGGCGTAAAGGTGTATGCCTGTAGTCTCAGCGATTCAGGAGGCTGAGGTGGGAGGATCACTTGAGCTAAAGAGTTTGAGGCTGCAGTGAGCTATGACAGCATTACTGCACTTCAGCCTATGGTTAAATATGTATATATGCCTTTTTGGAAAACAAAAGGGGCATAAATATATAAACATACATACACTAAAAACACATTGCCTGTTATGTCTTGTTAGCATAGAAGCACACAAATGGTTAGGGTGACAATGTAGAAGAACAGAGTTGGAGTCATTGAGAGAAAGTTTGTCTGCAGCTACCTAAGCCACACAAGCCATTGTTATGTTTGGAGCTGAAACCCAGAAATCATTATCAGAGGAAAACATTTTTTGCTGGCACAGATCAATATTTTCAGGACCTCCAACTCTTCTCTAATGGGCTCCTTTTTATGACAGAGATTTTTACAACAGTGAACAGAAAAGGCAAATATTTCCGATATTCAATGAAGTAGAGAATCAGAGCTGATCATCTGGTATAAGACCCTATATTTAAAGGAAAAGGTGGCACACATCATCCTGAGTGTAGGCCTTCATGATTTATTTTCCCTTTCCCTTTAATTTCATTACTCATGAAGGCTGTTGGATTTCCCGCTGGAATCCTCCTCTTCTCCAGTCTTCCTCTTAGGCCCCAGCTCAGGCTTCCTTTCTCCTAAGTCTTTCCCTTCTAAATTTCCACTCTCAATGCAGTCTCCACACGGCTAAATCGCTCCTCTGCTTAGAACCTGTGACAGGCTCCCCACAACTCATACTTTAGGTCTGAACACACATATAAAACTCCTATATCCTCTCCAGGGTGGTTCCCTCAGTGCAAACCCACATCTTCTTTGCTCTGGACAGCCTGAATGGCTTGTATTCCTCATGTTGCTATATGAGTGCCAAAGTGCTTCTATTCTGGGTAGAATCGCCCTCCCACCCCTTCGTCATCTGGCTAATCCCTGCTCATCCTTCGAGACTCAGCTGAGACAGCTTCTCCTAACGACCACAACACCTTCCTCTGTGCTCCAAAGCACCCGCTGCTTATCATCACTCACTGCTCTCGGCCTCCCTCACTGGGCTGTGAGTTACTTAAGATCAGGGAGAATTTAGTACTGAGTTCCTAGAATATAACTGGCTGACCAGAAGAGGTCTCCAGGAAAGGTTTGTTGAAAGTGGATACATTTAGCACACTGCTGTGGGCATGCTTGGGAAACGCATCTGAAATGGGCCTCACTCATCACAATTTCCATGAAATGTGAGGTATCTCCCTAATCCCCACCTAACATTTCTATCATCCTATTATTTCAAGTCTATCATTTGTTATTTCTTCTACTCTCATTTTATCAAATCTTCTCCACTCTTTCTCCTGACCTCTCTTGTCTAACTGAAAAAAAAAAAATCCTAAATCCATTTAGATTTGACTTAGATTTGTTTTCAAACTGAAAGCCAACTGTCCTAAATACAATTTATCAAATGGATTCTTTCCTTCCTTATTCATTCGAGGTATATTCTATTTTAGCTATAATCACCCCCCTTTTTTTTTTAAATAAAGATGAGGTTTCACCATGATGGCCAGGCTGGTCTTGAACTCCTGACCTCAGGTGACCCACCCACCTCTGCCTCCAAAAGTGCTAGGATTACAGGTGTGAGCCATGGCGCCCAGCCTAATCCCTTATAAATAATACGATTTGTTTTGGAAACTTTTTCTTCTATTTCATTGGCAATTTATCACACTGGTTTAGTTCCTATCATTTTCTTATCTGACCCGGCTATTTGTTTTTAATATAAATTTTTCCTATTAAAAACCATAGAGGAGTATTTTAAATATACAAATAAGCAAAGAAAAAACTAAAATCACTCATAATTCCACAAAGATAAATATAATTATCATTTCTATGTAAATAGATGGCTTTCATAGCTGACTTTTACTTAACCATTTTGCCACATTAACTAATCTTTTCTAACCTCCTGTAGAATGTACTGGCTGATGACTATTGTATGCTGAATGTTCCTGGAGAGGGGCTTCCGCTCAGAGGCGTGTGTTCTGTGTGCTCATTCTCAGTGTCAGGTGGTTGTGCTTAGCAAGGGTCAGGTGTGTATATTTCAACATGTTATGCAGGCGTGGTGGTTACCCTACTGCCAGGATTATTTAAATATTATTGTATATCGATAAAAACAATGATATGAAAAGTCATTTCTATAAAAATTAATCCTTTGAAAAGTTGACTGCCTTGCAAAAATTCAAAAAAAATGCTAAAACTACTACTCTCAAGTTATGTGAGGGTAAGAAATATAAACATTGCAAATAAATTATAAAAACCTGGGAACCGATGGGCGAGGTGGCTCACGTCTGTAATCCCAACACTTTGGGAGGCCGAGGTGGATGGATCATGAGGTCAAGAGATCAGGCCCATCCAGGCCAACATGGTGAAACCCCGTCTTTACTAAAAATACAAAAATTAGCCAGGCGTAGTGGCAGGTGCCTGTAGTCCCAGCTACTTGGGAAGCTGAGGCAGGAGAATTGCTTGAACCTGGGGAGGTGGAGGTTGCGTTGAGCTGAGATCGTTCCACTGCACTCTGGCCTGGTGACACAGCAAGAGACTCTGTCTCAAAACACACACACACACACACACACACACACACACACACAAACTAGGAACCTACACTCAATGGGCTTCGTAAGCAACTCTGATTTTTTATCCATTTTAATAATCAATATTTCATATTATTGTACTTTCGGGAGGTTACATTATTGGTGGTGTTAATGCCAAAGACAGTAGGCAACTTCAGAAGAGTCAGGAGTCTTAAAGAAGAAAATACCTATGTTGCAATTTAAAATGATTTTCATTTCTCTTTTTTTTTTGAGACGGAGTTTCACTCTTGTTGCCCAGGCTGGAGTGCAATGGTGTGATCTCGGCTCACCACAACCTCCGCCTCCCAGGTTCAAGCGATTCTCCTGCCTCAGCCTCCCGAGTAGCTGGGATTACTGGCATGCGCTGCCACCATGCCCAGCTAATTTTTTATTTTTCGTAGAGATGGGGTTTCTCCACATTGGTCAGGCTGGCCTTGAACACCTGCCCTCAGATGATCCACCCACCTCGGCCTCCCAAAGTGCTGGGATTGCAGGGTGTGAGCCACTGCACCCGGGCAACAATGCTTTGCTTGATCTCAATTATATGAAATAAATATTCTTACATATCTTATAAGATTGAGCCCCTGCTTTCTTCACTAACTATATTGTAAACATTATTCCAAGTTCTTAAATATTATTTACCTCATTGTGAATGCCTGCCCAGTCCTTCTTATTGAACTTTTACTTATGCTTTTTAAAATTTAACATTAAAACTATGTACCTTTCTTGATTTCCTCTTTGCCAGGACTGACAGGAAGTTTGGAATTTAGTCTTACACTTGGCCTAGGATTTCTTATATAGCTAAAATCCTTTCTTCAATTTTTTCGATTTGCCTCTTAATTACAAAACTTGTATGTGTGGTGTGTATGTGTTAAAATTGTTTTATTTTGTTGTAAGCTGTGAGAATCCTTTCTGGAAGATGGAGTGAGTAGACCAACCACAAATACCTAATATCCTGTCTCCCAGTGTGAGGTTACAGGATGCAACCTGAGATTGACTGAAAGCCGCTTTGTTTTGCCTTGAAGGCAATTCCTTCCTGTTGCCTCTCTAGTCTGACAGTCCTGGCCAGGGAGCTTGTAAGTACCTAGAGAGCTTTAAGGTTTCTATTGAAATTGCTGATAAGCCCATGAAATGGTCTAATAGCTTAGCTTTACTTTTTCTGGAATCCTAAACTTAACCTAGGTGAATCTGCTAAAATTATTTTTCTTGGAATTGGGACAGTAAATGAGGCACATTGTCAAATTAAAGGCATAAAGCAGTTCTTATTTTCACTACTACTTGCCACAAGTTAAAAAAAAAAAAAATGAAACAATGTGTAGAGTAAGCTTGTCCAACCCATGGCCCGCAAGACACATGTGGCCCAGGATGGCTGTGAATGCAGCCGAACACAAATTCATAAACTTTCTTAAAAAAAATGTATATATATATATATATATATATATATATATATATGCAATTGTTTTTTCTTAGCTCATCAGCTATCATTAGTGTTAGCATATTTTATGTGTGGCCCAAGACAATTCTTCTCCTTCCAGTGTGACCCAGGAAAGCCAAAAGATTGGACACCCCTGGCAGAGGCACAAACTCAGTGGCTGGTTCCACAGCATCTGATCAAAGACATGAGGCCAAAGAGCCTCACGAGGTACTGGCTTCTTTCTGAACCTTTCAACATCTGTAAGAGCTTTGAGCTGTTCAGCTATTTAAAGCAGCTAAAGTGTTAATCACCACTTATATATTAAGATAGGGTGCATAAGTACTGTACCTCCTAAAAGAATCCTCTAGATTTTTCTTTATTTTCTTCGATTTGAGGTTAAATACAGAGTATGCATTCCATGGCCAAACAGGAAGAAAAGACTTTCAGGTACCTTTCAGATGTGAGGCTTTTCACAGGCTCTTTAATCATCAGGTGGTCTATGTAATAGAAATCATGTAAATCTGCATCAGAACCACTCAAAAAAAGAAAGAACAGTCCAGATTGGTTAACAGTCTTCAGAATCCCAAATTCCTCCAGCTAAGTTTAAGACGCCTCACAAATATTCTGTAACAACTCTTTTGGCAGGACGATATAAACAACCAGGACTATCATCAGCTCACACTTGCTAATAAGACAGTTCACAGTGCAGCCTCTCAAGAAAAATCCAAAATAACAAAACAAATTAGGAGAGGTTTATGGTATTGGAAAAGGTCTTCCACTTAAGAAGAACATCCCTTCCTTAGTCCCTAATATTATCTACAATTATTGGCTTTTAAAAAGCTTGATTTTTCTAAACTCTAAATGGGGCACAGCTATTGCCTAAATGATGGCACACCACAGTTTCACAAATGCATTAAACTCAGTACAGATCCAGGCTTCAATTCACGTGCAGGGCACTGGACCAGGCACAGTGAATGTTTTCCATGACGGACACTATCCAGTGGTGGCTTTTCTACTCTGCCTGATGATTGAGTTCAGTTGCAATCTTAGCATTCACATGGTAACTCAGACTCCAGCTATGAAGCCTGGCTGGGCAGTGGATAAACTCTGTACTTCAGAAATTGGTTTTAGTACATTTATGTTTGCTATTCCTAGGCCCCCAGAACATGCTGTGAGAGACAGAAAGGAATAGTTAGGAAATTCTAGGGCACCCTTGCAGCATACTGACCTAACTTGAAATGAAGATGTTGCCCACGATTTTATCAGTGACCACTCTGGGCATGGGGAAGTGTTACAACACAGTAGACAATAACATTCTTTCCTATAAAATTTTATTTATTACATAAAAAATTTCTATACATTTGTTAGACTAAAATACAGTTTTCATTATAATTCTGGCAACTGAGTCAGTACACAGAGAAAACTTAGCATTAGATTAGCACTTTTGTTTCTAGTTCATATTTCTGCACAAGAAAAACATTTCAAAGCTCCATTTCATATAGGCTCATTGTTCTCTAAAACCAGATGGAATTCCATCCAATTCAGAGCTCTTAGAAGTTAATTTCCCAGCAAGCTTTGATAACTCCAACTCCAGAAAGTTAATTGCTTAATATACATATTTTTAAAGTCCTCTGAGAGCATAATGCTCCATCTGTAAAGTCTGCACTGTGTCAATAACGACAGTCACAAATACTAGGGCTACAACTGTGTCTGTGGGGCATGTTCAAGCACCTACATGTTTGTTTCCCCACATGCATACAGTGTAGTGACACTGTAATAAGAAAAAAATCCAAAATAATGGTAAGGTAAATGATCCCAAACTATGGGATTCATGGAAGGCTTAACTGCGATCCTCCAGTTTAGAATGGACAAAAGACAAGACGAGATACAAAAATTCATTTTGGCACTATGAAATAGGATGCAAATGGCAAAAAAAAAAAAGACAAAAAGGCATCATATTGAGAAATATGTGGCACTACAACATACTTCTCATGCCACATTACACAGTCGCGAGAAATCAAGACACACTGATGTGTGTTTTCTGCTCATTCCACCCCATATGCTGGGCTGGGCTTGACACTGGATGTGAAGACTCAGTGCCTGTGAGATCAGTAGCAGGTCCGTACTGTATGGGCTGATCTTTAAGTTTGGCCGCCTTATTATTCCAGGAGCTCTATTCTAAACTCAAGGAGTTCAGAAAGGTTGTGCCAGCCAGAAAGTAAAGTTGGACCTTTGGTCTTCAGAAGATAGGCTTTTGTCTTTGGTTGTTTTTTGAAGCCCCTGTTATTCCACGTGATGCCCCTCACACTTTCCTCCCCGCCTTTTTGCTCATTATAAAGTTTTTTCCTCCTATAATCAAATCAGTTAACAACCACGAAACTAGCTTCATTAGGTGTAAAATCTATTAGAAGTGCATTCAGTGGTCCAGAATATTTTGAGAAACTATAACAACTTCTTTTCATTATGGAGCTCTTAGTACCCTTATATAGGGAAGAAATCAGAAAACTCCACAACACAATCTAGTAGCACTAAGGCAACATAGCAGAAGAAAAGCTAACTGCCCCATGTGCTCATCTCTGAAAATCAAAAAAACAATAGGGGCCAAAAAGCAAGCTCTGAGCACAGACTACAGTAACCTAGAGGATGGGGAAAATCTACTTAACAGTCCAGCCCCCAAAGCTGTTATTGTCACATTTCTGTGTGGTATCTAGTACAATTTACGAAAAAGTCACAACCTGATTATCAACATGGTAAATGAAGAGAGAGCTCACATTTTCTAGTGGCAGGTAGAATGATCCATGGAACCTATTCTATCTGCCCAATTATTCCCAAGTCTTTTCAATGCCTACTTTTACTCATATGATTTAACACATACCCCTGAATCAACAGCTCAAATTATAATGCCAGATGACAGGATGGGTGGATCAGATTCATACACGAAAGTCAGAATATTCCCTTTAAGTCTTATACTTCTGTGTAAAAGGACATATCAAATATAGATACTTACACTGGATTTAGGCCCTTTTCTATCTGACATGGGAATTCCCACCAGTGGTCTCTGTATTTACTACTGTGGAAGGTTCATTAAAGCTCTTCTAGGCTGGGTGCGATGGCTCACACCTGTAATCCCAGCACTTTGGGAGGCTGAGGCGGGTGGATCACCTGAGGTCAGGAGTTCAAGATCAGCCTGGCCAACATGGTGAAACCCCATCTCTACTAAAAATACAAAAATCAGCCAGGTGTGGTGGCATACACCTGTGGTCCCAGCTACTCAGGAGGCTGAGGCAGGAGAATCGCTTGAACCTGGGAGGTGGAGGTTGCAGCATGCCGAGGTTATAGCAAGCTGAGAGTGTGCCACTGTACTCCAGCCTGGGTGACAGAGCAAGACTCTTGTCTCAAAACAAAACCAAAACCAAAAAACTCTTCTAGGAATGTGGGACAGGGTAGGGAGCTGACTTTTCTCCTTTTTTCACCAGCCAGTTATGATAGTTCCACTTTCTTCAGCCTGAAAAGGTAGGCAATGGTTTGATGTCTGACTATAAATCATGAGCCACTGGAATCAAATTTCACAAGAACTTCAAGCTCCTTGAATAATTTCTGCCTCGTTTTTCAAGGGCCCAGGGTGCCTTCCATGTAGACGCAGCACTGTTACCTAATAGTAAGGTGCAGATGTGAAGAAATCCACATGCTTCCCTATAGAAGATGGAGTAGATAAGGGATTGGGGACGGAGTTCTACTGGCAGAGCAGTCTGAAGCTGCTCTAGTGGGTGACTGGAAAACTCTAAAACAGAAAACACCTCCCTGGTTTATGCTGGGAGAAAAAACACCTTTTGCATTTCTACCTTTAGCATCTGCTCCTCCAACTTTCTACCAAATTTATTTTTTGCCAACTATGGACTACACTTGAGTTTGCTAATTCATCATCATCTTCAGCTGTTCCTGGACATGTTGACAAATACATTTTAAGACAGCAATATACGGATAACACTAAGCCACATAATGTCATATCTGAGCTACAATAAAAAGAATCAAGTATTTTAGTTGATGGATTAATTACAAGGATTCCCTATTTATTTCTTCTGGAATTATTTTGGCCCATTGCAAATAATCTAGTCCTTGCCCAGAATAACCCCTAGGACACACACACACACACACACACACACACTCCCGCATACCTCCAAGGAACAAAATCTTACTGTCATGAAGATTCAGTATTGATCAACTTGTTATTCCTGCAGATTAGTGTGGTTTCTATTCCCTAACCTGCTACTAAATTACATAAAGTTTTTAATGATTCCAGGCCAGAAGGTGGTATCATCTCAAAAGTATCTCTAGTGGAGGCCTAATCACACTTCTTTATTTCAAAAAACGTTATCAGAACAACTTTACAGCAGCCTTTTGACTTGTGTTCATCAGCCCGAGGGGGTAGTGGGCAGGGCGGGGGGGGAGCTGGCAGTCTGAGGGCCCTGAAATTCTATGAGCATTTTGAGTGTTCAAAGACATGCTATGAGCATTTGAGAGGAACACAGTCCATAACTTTCTTAAGCTCAAACAGACCCATGGCCCCTTCAAGATAACTTGTTTTTGAATATTAAATTCAGGTCTTAGGAAATAAAAGTGAAAAATTTCTGAGACGTTTGTAAATTACAATGTTTCCATGTTCAACTAGATCTTCACTAGACTATTAATAAAAACTTTATTGTTCTGAGCTCCATGTCCTGGAGAAAATCATTTAAGTTGTAAAACTGAGCATCTGAAGAATAGACTAATAGGTCTCTAAAAATTTCCTATATTTTTCACAAATTTCCTAATGAATTTCCTTAGAAAATAACACATTCTGTCCACACAATTTACAAAAGTGGCAAATGTTCATACAATATTGAAATGGAATCATAGATGGGGAGGAAGAAAGGGCACTATAGTATTTCTATAGAAAAGAAAGGTTTTCCACAGAAATCAGTAAGTTTAAAAACTGCATTGAAGTTTTCTATAAGAAAGATATTTTCAAAGATTTAAATCTTGGATTTAAATTATCCTTTTAAAATTAAAATGTGGAATATAAGAATTTGGCTCAAACTTGTGAAATTTCAATGGGAAAAGTGTGTTATTCTAAATTTGCAAGTGTACACAACGTGTATAATTTTTGTTTTGTTTTTTAAGTTTCCTAGCTTTAGATTTTCTCTTGGCATACTCAAGGGTCTTACTTTTTTTTTTTTTTTTAAATTTGGACTATGTGACACTAAGTTAACAAAGATGAGTTAATTCCAAGAAGCTACTATGTATGAACAGTGCCTACTTTTCAAAAGGGCTCACATGCATTCTTAGTACACAAAGATACATGAATATGCATTTAAAGCAAAAGGCAGCCTATGCTGTGAATACAGAATACACAAATCTCTGCATTATGCATTTACTTATGAACCCCATTTTTTTCCAATATATATTCACAGACAACTTTTTAACAACTCTAGGCAAGCCATTATAGTGCATTCCTATTTGCCAGATGGAATGCATGAAAGCAAAACAGAAATTAACTATTGCAGGTGCACTGAGAAGCCTCCAAACTCTGAGAGTTTTGTTGTTGTTTTTTTAAAGTAGCATTAGAAAAGCAGTAAAGAGTTTACTTATTGAAAAGCAAAAGCTTAAAGACCTTTCTAGAGGAAACTTCTCAGAGGCCATGTTAAGGCTATTGTAAAGTCCAATTTAAATGAAAAAGTTACTGTCCAAAAATCAAATAAAATGTTCAAGTCACCATTACTGGCAGTTCAGGTTTTGGAACTGATCACAAAATTCTACCTTGCAGGCTAGGAGATCTCTTGAAGTGGCTGTTAGTAGCTAGTGATAGTGCATGGTGGAAATGGTTGAAGCCTCAGGGGCAGTGATGTGGTCTCACACATAAGTGGTGCCTCAGTTCCTGCAGCTGTTTTGAAGAGGGAGGGAGAGGTAATAACTCTGCTCTAAAGCAAAGTCAGTCCAGAATGAAGGGGTCAGTGCCTCATACCCCCTACTGGGGTGAAATCCTAAAACTGCCCAAGGCAGGCAAGGGAGCCCTTGGGAGATACCAAGATCAGTGGTATTGGAAAGAACTTACAATCAGAACCTTAATGCCCTTCAATGGTGGTGTGGTGGGAGGTGGGGGTGAGGCAGGGAAGAATAAGAGAGCATCTCTACAAAGGAAAAACATTTCTAGCATAATTTAAAAATAAGCTCAGTAAGTTCCTCCCCCCTTAACCATTATGGAAAGAGTTTGGGGACCAACACACAGCTAAGCTACTTAAGTTGTAGTGACTTAGGACTTAATTATCTTATAGGATAGGATAAAAACTTTAATCCTAAACATTAGCCATTGCATTAAATGGTTTAAAGGAACAACTGGGTTTGAGATCTGCTCATCCAGGCAAGGATTATACAATCTCAGTGCTCTAGCTAAATTGCTAATGTTTAATTACTATTGCACTGGTAAGCCTCTCATAGAAGATGGGTCTCTTGCATTTACACTGAAATGTAACTTTTCTCTTCCACATTATGGAAGGGCTTATTTTTGAGGCAGGAGCTTTAGAAGGCCTAAATTATGCACCAGAGCCATAATTATCTGATGGCAGAAACCATGACACTCTGGTCACTACCACAATTGACAATGCAAGACCCTAACTAAAACTCTAGAAATATAAGTCCTGAATAAAGTTTTGAAGATTCACCACAGAAAAAGACAAAAACCACAACACAGAATCAATGATTTATAAAATTATTTGGGAATCCACATTTCACAGATAAATTTTTGTTCTTCATCTATTTTTCTCACTTGGGCAGAAGATGGAAGCAGTGAGTGAATAGCAATAAGGCAGCCCGTAGCTAGCTGAAGAATGACTTGAAATGAATGAACAGAGGCAGGAGGAATATCCAAACATAACCTCAACACATTTAAATATTGCTTAAAATCCTCTGTGAGGCTTATCAAATTAATCAAGGAATAAAGCTCAAGAGAGAGTGATATTCCACATATCGAATATCTCTCTGTGTGTGCCTGTGTGATATATATGCATATCTGCATATATCTATATGGCACATGAATTTACTTAAGGAAAACAGCCTGGCAATTAATTTGCAACTCAAATGACATGGTTACACATAGATCATAATTTCTAAACACAATGTTAGTAAAACAAAATTTATTTGTAAAACAGGACCTGTTATATAAAATGGCACACAATCAAGTTATACAAAAATACAAAATTTCTTTCTGATTACAGTTCTAGTTGCAAATGATAATTAGAAAGCATTCCTGGTGGCTTCCAAATAGCTGAGATTGCGAGCATATGGAACAGGGAGCAGCAACAGTCCATGATGCAGGGATGTCCAAGTGAGTAGAACCTAATTTCCAAGTTCAGGACTTCCATCAGGTCACTTTGGAGGGACACCTCTTAAAATTGCTAGCTCCTGGAATATCTTCTGCTTTGATACCCATCTTCTAGACTTTTGCCAATTCTAAATTTAGTTCCCAACGTTTGTGAAAGTCCAAAATCTGTGTGGCTATGAAACAGATGGTATTCTGAATTTTCTCACATGATTTGCTCTCTCATCTATTTGGACAATTGTTAGTTACAGAATTATATTTGTTCCATTTCAAATGAATAAAAGAGAACAGTGATACTGTCTGGTGATACTAGATGTTAGATGTTAACTTCAGGAGAATTATTCTTTCAAAATAGCTACTCTCGCAGTGTTGGTTTCTCAGATCTTGCTAATACATGAGCTCTTAATTGTGTGTATGTGTATGTGTGTGTGTTTTTAAATCCAGACTCATCGCAAATATTCTGAAAAATCAGAAACATTACATGAACTTTGAAAAGAAACCAAGGCATTTAGCAAATTTTAGCCTAGCTATAGTAAAGAACACCAATACTTAAAAAAAAAAAAATACAATTTACCTTTTGCAGCAATTTAAAGGTCCAACCCTTTGAAAGGAAGCACATTAGCAAACAGCTGCTTATTAAGCCCTAGTGACATTACTTATATGCATTTCCATAACACCGGTCTAATTCACTGTCTAGTTCTGGTAGGAGGCAATGCTTTCTTTCAAAAGATTCTCCTTCCATGGAATGAAAAAATGCTGAGACTTTTTTTTTTTTTGTACAGAGCCTGTATTTAGTGCAATAAGTTTAAAAAATTTGCTCTGAAATATTTACTTTACATTAACAAAAATAGTTTTTTTTAAAAAAATTGTAACAAAAAGGAGTTATCGCATAAACAGATCATGAATTATTATTAGCAAATTACACTTTTTTTCTTAAAGCATTCACCATTACAA
This sequence comes from Sapajus apella, assembly GCF_009761245.1. Taxonomy (NCBI): domain Eukaryota; kingdom Metazoa; phylum Chordata; class Mammalia; order Primates; family Cebidae; genus Sapajus; species Sapajus apella. The sequence goes on along the minus strand of NW_022436986.1, from coordinate 11,607,104 downwards.
TAAGCAGAACAATGGAATATTAGCCATTCATATCTGGTAAGCTTCAGGAATAAAAAAGCAAAAAACCCCAAACCTACCCCCAAACAAAAAAGAAAAACCAGTCATACTGGAGGATCAAAACATTAGCCAATTCTTCAGTTAAACATCGTAGAACTCTGGATACTCAATGAATTGCCAAGGAGAGGAGCACCTGCCAGTATGTTTTCAGATTTTATAGTAAGCATTTAAATAAAATGGCTGTTTAACCCTAAGCCACTGACGTTCCTCTGAAGCAGAAGCCCAAGCACTGGAATTTTCAATGCTTTATGTTCCATGTTTCTGTCCCTTCTTTATTCCTCCCAGCATTACTTAATCTGCAAATCAATACACGGAAACGTAAAGGCTAAACTCGCTGGGTGCCCCAGCTTTCTTCCAAATCAGGCACACAAATGTGTGGAGGATGCTACCAAAGTCAAAAAGGAAAGAAAGACAAAATATAAGGAAAAAGTTTGCATACGAAAGATTATCTACCCTTTTCTTTTTTTACCTACTTTCTTTTATAGAAGCGTTAGGGTAAACTACAAATACCTGAGGAGTTGGTTACCTTTTAATGTTGGCTGACAAATGTATGAACTATTATGAAAATTCCCATATTGGGCCCACTTGTATGTTTCTAAAAGTAAAATGACATGGCTTCTTTGATTGGGGAAAACTGATTGGAGTAATTCCTTATTTATCTGAAAGCATATGCCTAGTCTTGACCCACTAGGACTTATGCATCAGTAAAATAAGATCTTGATTTTATACATACATCAGGGAAATCACCCCTGAATAGACTTTAGACATAATTTGGTACAATAATTTTACCTAATTTTAAATAACTATAGTTAAAATCTCCTCTAAGTTATTAAAAATGTTAATCAGATATGAATTTTAACATTTCCATTAAGACAATTACAGTTGAAAACATTAAATGACGGAAGTTGCCTTGTAAAAGCCACCCGTATGAAAGGAGTACATGTTTGACAAAAATAAGCATAAAAAAGGTATTAAATCCCTGTTCCTTTTCTCTGATTTTGGCTGATTTATGTGTGTGTGTGTATATACATATACATATATATATACACACATACATATACATATATACACACACCCACACACACAAATACATAGTTATGTGTATATATTGTTTTGGAATGTCAATGGATTTCCATAACCGTCGGCTACGTTCAAGCAGAACTTGCTCCCGAAGCCTAGAAAACAAAGTCATACAGAGTATAATCTTAGACAATTACCATTAAAAGTAGATCATGAATGATGTTACAAATAAACATATGGTCACAAACAGCAAAAGGGCAAAATGGAGCAAGAATCCTTCTCCCCAGAATTCCTAGAGCTGAAATTCTTATGAATGTTGAAAGTCATGCTTCCTCTAGGATCATCTCTTGAGATACACAGAGCATATTTCTCTAGCCCATGTTTCTACAGTGTCTAGGATTTTTCTTCCCTTTTCTCTTTAGTTATTTCCTATATGATAGCAAGCGGACAGTCAGAAAATCTCTTTCCTAAACCTCTTCATCATTTTTGGTACATTTTTCCAAAATCTCTTTCAAAGAATCATAAAAAAAAATTCATCAATCTTTAAAGTTTCCTTAACTAGCCTCTCTAAAGGAAAAGTTCAAGAGCAAAACTGGAAGTTCTCATATTTAGTTCAATGATCCCCCATCAAAAGAAAAATATAAAGCCTCATTTTACTGAACATTATTTTATAGGCTAAAAATGAAGCCTAAATTAAAATATCCTATTGAGGAGGGAGGAAGATAGCGAATTCAAACAGCAGCAATGTTTCTAGAGTGACTGCAAAATAGGCATGATGCTCTTTTATAGAACTTTCAACTACAGCAACAATATGTGAATTATATCAAGCAAATACAAAAAGCAATCCTAAATTCTGCCAATTCCCCAAACTTTCAGTAGAAATTTCTCAAATCGTTTTTTAGAAACACATGCAAGGGAATGGTGTTAGTAGGGGCCAACTCTAATCATGCATACTGTGAAAGAGAAAAAAGAAAGAAGGTACTGAGGTGCTGAAAAAATAAAATTACTCTGTGAGCAGCATTTCACACTTGTCTTCTGGGAGATTTTTTTAACCATTTAAAATATCATTCTTAGGGACCCAATGCTACAATGTCCAAAGCACCTGAACAATGCACACAGATGTATTTTGGGATGCAGCAGAGGGTTTTTGCCATTCATCTGCAAGCAATGAACTGATAAACAACATAAAATGAAAGCAAAAATTAAATGAAGATTTTAATGCATTATTTGAGGTAAAGGACACTATATTTCAGACTAAAAATACTAATAGGAAAAAACTCTTTCTAAAATATTTGGCATCTGACAGAATGCCACATAACCTGGGCAATTCTCCCAGGATTATTACCTATAAATTAGGAGTTTAGGTAAGGAAGGTATACTTGCATTCTGATCGACTACAATTCATCTATCATTTATTAAAGAATACTACAGAAATCTGTGCCAGCTCATGGCCAAATTACCTAGTCTTCAACCTTGAAATATTTTTCCCTTTCTTTAAATGCTTATTACTGAATGATGTAAAGAAAGCTTCAATCACTGGAAAAACAGAAAAGTGGGGAAAGCTTGGTTTATATTTTAGGATTTCGTATGTCTTTTTAAGTTTCGGGCTTGGAATCCATTTGCTGAACAATTAGGACTACCAAGCAGTGGAAGGAAGGAAGTCTTCCTCATTTCTCCATGTTGCCATAGGGTTGGCAGAATCTCCACTGCTGCCCTCCTCAGTCTTTGTGAAGTAAGAGGGATACAGAAGGTGTGTGTGGGGAGTGGGGGAGGGGGCGGACATGGAACCTGACTGGAAGTATTTCTGGTGAGCTCCCATCTGCCCAAGCAATCCATGTCTGGGTGATACAAACTTAAAATTCAGAGCTATGTGGGTACTAGTGTGATCTGTGCTCTGGGAAGCTAAACGTTTAAATTTGATTTTATAATTATTCAGGCTATTAAGTAACAGTAACACCAAAATAGGCACTGGAAGGGGTTATAGAGGAAAGGATTTATATCTAAATATTTTATTGAGGCTTTAACTTAGGTTGAATATGCAATTAGTTTACATATACACAGAACCTCCCTGCCTCCCTCCATAAATAAACCTATTTCCTTTACTCTTAAATGAGCTTATTTTATACCATGTATTTTTAAGTTGAAACCCTATAAATCAGGTGTATCCAATCTTTTGGCTTTTCCAGGCCACCCTGGAAGAATTGTCTTGGGCCACATATAAAATACAATAATGATAGCTGACGAGCTTAAAAAATTGCAAAAAAAATCTCATAATATTTTAAGAAAGTTTAAATTTGTGTTGAGCTGCATTCAAAGCCTTCCTAAGCCATATGCGGCCCACAGACAGTAGGTTAGACAAGCTTGCTATAAATCAAATCATTTATTAAACTGTAGGGAAGACAGAAAGGAAATTTCTTACCTCACACTTTTTAACATTAATGCAGTCAGGGGCACATTGTTTAAAATTAATTATTTAAGGATGTAGACAATTATGTAATATTTGAAAATAAACAAGCTATTTTTAAAAAATGTTTTTATGTTTAAACAGTGTTTAAATTAGAAATAATTAGACCAATATATGATAGAGGTATCTGTTGTTACGATATAGTGACAATATCCACGGGAAAAGCAGCTCAAGATTCTCTTACACTCATTAAGCTGCTTTTTTCAAATAAAAGTAGAGAGATATATTTGTGTATATATACACATATATATAATATCAATGACTAGAAATAATATATCCATCTCATAATTAAACTGGGAGAAGACTAGATTGTCTTACTGAATGGGAATGTGAGTACTGGTGAAAACAGCCTTGTTTGCTACTGAAAAATAGCTTAATAAACAAAGTACAACCTAGGCAACAGAAGAAAAACGCAGCCAAGGGAAAACAACAGTAATGTAAACAGAACAATATTTTTAAAAGGGGGAGTATGAATTTTAGCAAGTTGAAAGGAATTGCTATGATCACCTTCCAAAATGATAAAAAATCAAACCGTCAGTTCAAGTGTACACCAAAATGTTCAGTCTGAGGAAAGCCAAACACTGACAGTTAAAAAGGAAACAAGAGCAACAGCAGTTTTACCTTAGGGACAAAACTATCATCCCCAACCCCCCTGAGCACTGACAAGGATGCTGTTCCTTTCAGCTTACTTTTACAGAAGGTGGTCTCAGTTGTGACAAGAATTCTGCCATCCAAGTGATGGGTAAGCACACAAACAGAAAGAGCAGCACGTCCTGCGTGATACAGATAACAAAAGCTTCTCCTGAAGAAGTGCAGTCAGTGAAGACAGAGAGAGAGAGGAAGTGAAAGTGAAATTCTTGGAGGGCGGTCCCCTCCTCATCTCCACCTACCATCGGCTTTAGCTCTCTGGCATCAGCGACGCCTCCCTTACCAGCTTCTTTCATTGCTTTCCTACTGTTTTCCACAAACTCCTGCAAAACATGGACCACACTGCATAAATTCTTGGGTCCTTTCAGATTTGTTAGTAGATAAATTCTAAAGAACATTTACATTTTTGACTGAATCTTAGTAAATGAATAGCCTAAAAACATAGCAATAAATAATGTTTAGTATCACACATGAGAGCTACTAAACTTTGTAGGAATGGACTGTAATCTGCTGATTAAAATAATCTTCTTTCCATCCATTCATTGTGACAATCTTATTAAGGCTCCAAGAGATAATGTTAGTTCTATTTGGAAGAGAAAATACCTAACATTTTAAAGAGGCTATTTTCTCACACTCAGAATATCATTTTATTTGCTGTTTTATTTTTTTTCTATATCAAGTTCTAATGAAACAATATGTTACTCCATGAGCCTCCACTTTTAAATAACCATAGAAGGTAAAAGAACGCATTGATATTGCTAAGCACATAATGCTTTTGTTTTAAAACCCAACAAATCATAAACAAAGTACTTTTTTCTTTAATGTCAATCTGACCATGACTTTACTTCATAAAGCAGGAAGACAGGGTATATCAACCAGAACCTGTGGTTAGCAGTAGTCGAGATGGGAATATGCCCCGAAGGAAACATTTCTGTTCCGTCAATGTTTATGGGGCACTTCTTTATTAAATACCCTCGCCATTCCTACAGAGAAAACTGAAGGGTGGAAAACTGTATTTTTACTCTGCTTTTGATCAGTAACTCAAAAAACAGTAACACTCTTCTAAATGCTTTAATCACAAAAGAGATGCAAAACACATGATCAAATTCTATTAAGAAAATAACCAGTTAGAATTAGTTTAGACATTAAAAGAATGTCCACAATTTAGCTCATGTTGTCAGAAAAAGAGGAAATCAGTGCCAAATAGGTCAGCTAACTCATTTAGAATTCTTGCCATTGGAAAAAAAAAAAATCTGGGCTGGGCACGGTGGCTCATGCCTGTAATCCTAGTACTTTGGGAGGCTGAGGCAGGCAGATCACTTGAAGTCAGGAGTTCGAGACCAGCTTGGCCAACATGGTGAAACCCAGTCTCTATTAAAAATTAGCTGGGTGTGGTGGGGCACACATGTAATCCTAGCTACTCAACAGGCTGAGGCAGGAGAACTGCTTGAAACCCGGGAGGCAGAGGTTGCAGAGCTAAGATCATGCCACTGCACTACAGTCTAGGTGACAAAGCAAGACTCCATCTCAAAAAAAAAAAAAAAAAAGAAAGAAAGAAAAAAAATCTAGCTTATTTATTAATACATTTATTTTAGATTTAACTGGATAAAATATGCTCCTGGTAAATGACTTGTTATTTCAATGTATAATGCTTAGTATTTATTATTATCCATTTTTGAGATAGAAATATTTCATAGCTTAATAGCAAACTACTATTATTTAGAAAAGCATCTTTACTTTGGTAACATTTAACATTGATTATAATGGTACTTAAACCATTTAATAAGATTTTCAAAGTTTTAAAAAATTTTAATTGCGGTTCTAATATAAAAAATCTGCACATAATATCTGTGTAAAGGTTTAGATCTTGACTAATAAAAAACAATACATTCTATCAGTCATGGGTCTGTTATCTGTATTCATCACAAAATGCTTTCAATTTGGCCTACCATATTTAAGATGATGAGTTTTGACCGGGTGACAGTAGTAACATTTGGGGCAGTGGTAGATAAAGAAAGACAGGAAGGCACTAGGACCTGGGAAACAGGATATCTTGTCTTTGAGCCCCATTTCAGGAAAAGGCACACAGAACATCAGTGGCCCAGTCAATTCAAATCTATCTAACTGCAGAGAGAGGGGCAGCAGGAAGACAGTGAACTTAGGACTATTAACGAGTACTGCTCTAGCTAGGTAGATCTGAAATGATCTTGTTCATGCCAAGATGCCTTCTTCCCTCACTTACCTAAGATTAACCTCATTCATGAGTGAGTGCTACTAGTTTAATTCTAAATAACTCAATTGCATACAGTGCGAATTAAATATAGAGAATGTTCTGTAGAATATTTTTATTGGTATTTTTATCCCTAAAATAGGAAAGGGCGTTTGAAGTACTTACCATCAGCACTTTATCCATATAGAATTCCCTACCAGGGCTTCCATCATTGTATTTTGTATCAATGGCAAAACACAAGAATAATACATCCACTACCATTTCGTAAATAGACAGGAAGCAATGAGCGACTAGGAAGGCGAAGAGGCAGACGATGATCAGAGGCAGCACCCATACTGTGTAGTCCTGCTGGTAGTTGAGCAGCATAATCCCAGCTAAGCCTGTGCTGCAGACTATCAGCACCTGAAGCAGAGAGAACAAAGACCACATTTAATGTCCTACTGGAGAAAACCACTCTTTCTTCATCATTTGCAGACTTAAAAATTCTCTTTACTATTTATAAACAATGGTTGCATGAGGACACTCCATCACAAATAAGGAAATATAACCCACATATTCCCATATACACACAGAATATACATGCTTATCATATACATTTAAAAATCATCTTTAAATGATTCTGCTTTAAAGATAATCAAGTTTTTCAAGTGTGCTCCCTAAAACTTAACCTATTTAGAATCTGTGGCAATTTTTAAGACAAATGTAGAATATTTTAGTAAAAATTTGCACATTCTTAGCACTCAGAAAAGACTGATATTTCAGTGTAATGGTATGCATTTTTTCTAAGCATTTTCACATATATGAAATAGTATTATATAAACAAATCACTATAAGCTTTTCATTAATATTTATAGAAGTTTCATTATAAATGCTTCATAAATATTTACTCAGCTACATAATTTCATTTTATGAGTGATTTAAAATACATTTAATCATTCTCTTACTGTTTTTTCAGATATAAATAATGCTGCAACAAACATCTATAGTCTTAGAACTTTTTCTGTGTTTTATATTTTATTTCACATAGAATATGTGATAAATTTAACATAATTTGCCATGAAGTATATATTTGGACTCTCTGTGAAGAAAGAGGTTGCCAAAAACATCCATGCTAAAAGAATAAAAGAAATAGCCAATTTAGTTATTGTCAAGAACCACCTACTCTGATGCTTCATCATTTCACATGCAGCATTTAAAAATTTTTGTGGTTTTTAAAATACATTTTATTCCAGCTTTTCAATAATCCTATGAATGGTTTATAGCATATATTATCATCCCATTTTATAGACCGGGAAACAAACTTAGAGATGCTAGCTGACCTGAGTAGAAGAAAAGAGTAGATCCAACGTCAAGGTCACAAAAGTAAAAAAAAAAGAGCAGATCCTACACAAATAACGGTCTTATGTTGTCAAACCCAGTGCTCTTTCCAGATAAAAACTCAGCAAATATTTGGATATTGATTGCTACACAGCAGTAATGGATTCTACTGAATTCCAGACACACTCTTACCTAGCCCTTTACTTTGTCTTGTATAAGGCCTTAAGAGAAAAGAGAGACCTCTAGAATCATGGTAGCCTCTTCTTGTCTAGTGCTAAGACAGATAATTCTTCTTTGGCATTTTCTCCAGTATTTTTCATCATCAAAGCATTTTACATTCACCATTATCTTAACCTGGAGTTAAATGCATTAGATGATACATTGGTTCAGCTATAAATTGATCCCTCTCTCAGATGAGACATTGGTTATGCTATAAATTGCTTTTAGGGAGCAAATCTGGGTCCACCCAAGCTTTGGAAGACTTCCCCACCATTTTTTTTTTTTTTTTTTTTTTGAGACAGAGTCTTGCTCTGTTGCCAGGCTGGAGTGCAGTGGTGCCATCTTGGCTCACTGCAACCTCTACCTCCTGGGTTCAAGCAATTCTCCTGCCTCAGCCTCCCAAGTAGCTGAGACTACAAGCGCACGCCACCACACCCAGCTAATTTTTGTATTTTTAGTAGAGACGGGGTTTCACCAAGTTGGCCAGGATGGTCTCAATCGCTTGACCTTGTGATCTGCCCACCTCAGCCTCCCAAAGTGCTGGGATTACAGGCATGAGCCACCATGCCTGGCCTTCCCCACCATTTTTGTAGCAATACACTTATAAATCTTCTCTTATAGTGACTTATTTTCTGGGGTTATTTCCATAGATGGTTAATTACTTCCATTTTCTTTTTCTTTCTTTTTTTTTTTTTTTTTATTGGAGACAGAGTCTCACTTTATCACCCAGGCTGGAGTGCAGCGGTACAATCTCGGCTCATTACAACCTCTGCCTCCTGGGTTCAAGTGATTCACCACTTTAGCCTCCCGAGTAGGTGGGACTACAGGCACCGGCCACCACGCCTGGCTTTTTTTTTTGTATTTTTTAGTAGAGATGGGGTTTCACCATGTTGGTCAGGCTGGTTTTGAACTCCTGATCTCAGGTGATCCACCCACCTCGGCTTCCCAAAGTATTGGGATTACAGGTGTGAGCTACCATGCTCAGCCATTACTTCCATTTTCTTCCACTCTCCTGGTTTCAATTTTATAGTGAGTAATAACTATACTATACTCTCCAAATGTTACACATCCACCCTCTTGAAGGGCTGAGGTTCTTCATGCTCTTATCATGCCATTAAAAATTAAGCCCCTTTGAAATGGTAAAGTTAGTTATAGAAAGAAGGTGTGGCTCAAACAAACTATTGAGACAAAAAGCTGGTGAGACGGAAGGTTAGATATTGTCATGCAAGGGACAACTTCAACAATTAGTGTTTAGTCAAAAAAAAATGTAGTAGTTACTCCCAAATATATTGAAAGAGTATCATGCACTTATTCAAGTAGATACACAAATGGTTCTCAAACTGTAGAAAGGCTTAGAATGCAGATTCCTGGGCTCTATTCCCAGAGTCTGGTTGGTTGGATCCAAGATAAAGCCCAGTAGCTGACATTTAAAAAGTATCCCAGGTGCTGATAAAGCCTATGTCTCAAGAAGTACTGGTGTGTATCAGTGATCTCCATGGTGGAGTACACACATCCTAGGGAGTATTCTTAACAGGATCACCTGGGACTTCTATTATATTTCTCATACATTTAAAATGTCTTCTTTAGTATGCTTTATAATGCATATATTAGTAACAACCATATATATATGTGTGTGTGTGTGTGTGTGTGTGTGTGTGTATATCATAGATAAATAAATATAAATATATTGAACAGCCATGATCAAACTTTTTTCTTAATAGGGCGCATGACTTTAGAAGTTAAGACATCCCTTGCTGAGCATGATGGCTTGCACCTATAGTCCCAGCTACTTGGGAGGCTGAGGCAGGATGATTGCTTGAGCCCAGGACTTCAAGACCAGCCTGGGCAAACAGCAAGATTCCATCTCAAAAAAGAAAAAAAAAATTAGACATTCTAGAGGATAAATTCTTGAAAATACAGTAGAAGAGATTCACACTTTGGGTAGGATGTGGGAAGCAGGAAGGAAAGGATGCTAGTTTTGGAGTCAGAAAGACGTAGATTTGAATTACAGAATTAGGACTTAGTTTTGTAACTCTATGCAAGTTCATTGAACATTCTGAGCCTGTTTCTCCATCTTTAAAAGAGACATAATAATACATACATCCCACGATTGTTAAAACAAGCATTCTAAAAGTATTTAATGCAATGCCTGGCAATGTTTCTCCCTCCCTCTCTTTCTTTCTTTTTTTGCTATTGTAAGTGCAACATTTATGATGCCCTTTCCCCAGAAAACCTACATTTTGAAAGATATTGTTTACCAACAAAATAGCATTTATAAGTAATAATTCATATTCTCAATTTTTATTAATCCAAGTCAAATAAATTGTCAACTAGAAGATATAATTAGTGTGAGAAAAGATATTACCAAATAGAGGTAAAATAATTTCACACAGAAGCAAAGAAATTTGAGATTTTGAGGAGTTTTCAGATAGCTTTATTAGGACAAATATCAATACTTAAAATATTTAAATTAGCTTTAAATTTAAAATAAATCTCTATTTTTACTTTTAGGAACCTATCTGCCAGTGACCATATGTTTCAAGTCACTAAACTAGAAGAGCTAAGGTCCCCTGAAAATCTAATTCACATTCCATAAAAATGTTAGGGTACCACAGAAATGGAACCCATAATGATGTCTGTTAGTTTTTCTTTTTAAATTCAGAGTTTTAAAAATTGAATTTAAAATTTTGAGGTAATTACAAATTCACATGCAGCTGTAAGAAACAGTAGAATGCTTCCATGTACCTTTTACCCGGTTCCCTTCAATACATACATATGGAGTTCAAGACCAGCCTAGCCAACATGGTGAAACCCTTGTCTCCACTAAAAATACAAAAATTAGCCAGGGATGGTGGTGGGCACCTGTAATCCCAGCTGCTCAGGAGGCTGAGGCAGAGAATTGCTTGAACCTGAGAGGTGGAGGTTGCAGTGAGCAGAGATGGCACCACTGCACTCCAGCCTGGGCGACAGAGTGAGACTACGTCACCACCACCAACAAAAAAATCGCTGTGTGTATGCGTATATACATATATATGCTTTTATTCTAAGTTGCTTCATATCTTTCTTAGCTGTAGGGATAAATTATATATATGTAAACAAAAATAAAAATAAAGACTGTGAAGTCTTTCTGAATCAGCTATAGAGAACCTATCCACTTCATTGTACACAACGCTATGCTTCTCCATGCCAAACATATTTTCTTTACAAAAACATTTAAAAAACACAGTTGGCTAGAGCAACGTTAAGTGTTCAATAGTAAGAGAATGTTTAAAAATAGTATTTGGTGGATATTTACCATGGTAATAATGAGTAATTGTGAAAATTATCAAAGCAAGATGAAAAATAAATATGGATGTAAGAGAAATGGGCAGAACAAACAGGTATGTATGCTGTGATTGTTATACTATAGAGAAGTACAAGCCAATAAAAAAAATGGAAAGAAATATATAGAAATGATACGTTATTCAGTTATAGTGGTGGTAGTATAAGTCCTTTTCTTTCCTCAATTAAAAAAAATTTCTGAGTATTTTATGGTTTTAAATTCAGATACAATTAAATCTAATTATGTTATTGAATAGTTTGCAGTATTTTAATAGTATAAATTGCCTCTTGTTCAACACTTCTAAGGAAAGTATAAGTCTCGTTCTTTTACAGCTCTATTTTAAAGAGGCTTATACATAATACTATAATAATGATGATGACAACTGACATTCATTGAGAACTTAAAATGTGTCAGGCACTCTCCTAATACTCTCATGTATTAATCATGCATTAATCTCACGACCCTACAAGTTTGGCACTATTATATTCCAATTTTACAGATGAGCAAACTGAGGCCCAGAGTAATTATCTACCCTGCCCAGGTCACACAGCTATCAGTGACTGAGCCAGAACTGAAATCCAGGCAGTCAGGCTCCAGCTGCAGTACCACTAACTACAAGAAAGACTATTTCCTAATTCTTTACAGTTCGAAATATGTAAAGAGAAGGACGAGCACATGACTTAGCCTCTCCAGGTCTGAGTTTCCTTATCTGTAAAATGAGGATAATAATGGAATTTATCTTAAAAATTTATTGTGAGGATTAAATGAGCACAATATATGTCAAGTACTTATAACAATGCTAGACACATAGTAGGGGCTTTCTAAGTACCTGCTATTTATTACTTTTAGTTTTCTGGTAGGCTGGATATTTTTAAAATAAAAGAGCAAATATATATGTAAAAATTACTATATGTTGCAGACAAAATACTTGGTCTTACCTTGCCTAGGAACAACATAAAATCTCCCACTGTGTTGATGGTAGCCACTCGCAAAGCATTCTCCACCAGAATGACAAAGGCATCCTTTGCTGAGGTGCAGAAGTTGGTGCTGTTGATAGCTGTGGCTGTGTATGCATTCTGGACAAAAGCAAAAACAGCATTCTCATCAAAAACTGAACTTCTTTTAAGACATAAACTGAACACAGCTAAAACATGGCTTAAAAATATTTCAGTCAAACATATGGCACCCTTTAATGAGGTGAAGATTGAGACTGAGTACAAGAAAATATAAGACTTAAAACCTCATATGGTAAAAATAACTTTCCATTTGGCTTTATTTCATTCCTTAAAAAACACTGTTATTTATTAAAACATACATAAACCTTTCTAACATCCATTAACTTCTTCCCTGTCTTAGTAAATCAAACATAATTTAATCTTTCCTAGATGTTTCAGGGTCGTGACTGTGAACATCAGCGATGCACTGCAATCATTTCGGTGATGCTTTAGAAGCTGAAGAGGTAGGTGTGGGCAACAGGTTGCTATGCTGTTTTATCTGGAATATCCACTATCTCCTCCTTGGTGGCTTTTTTCCTATGCTCTCACTTCTCACAGCTCCTGTAGTATACAGCTCTTTGATGGCTGGCATTTTATACCCCTCCTCTTCCTGGGAGCAGAACCCTAAATCTTATTTGAGGAAACAGCCTTACCCTATTCCCTGTCTCAGTCCCAGTGAGACTGTCACTACCTGGAGCTCTGGGGATGGGTCTTGATTGACATAAGTCAATTAGCATACTCTACCTACTGGCCACAATGACTGGTTCAGAATTGGAGAATAAACCAATCAGAGTCAACGAAAGCAAAAGCGACGTTCCCTAGGACTTCTGGAAAAAAGAGGCTTTCTTTCTCTTCCATAGGTTCTCTGGAAAGGTGTGAGGGTATGAATGGCTATAGCTGTTTGGCTAACAGAGAAGAGCTGCTGAAGGTCACAGTGTAAAACTGAGGGTAAGGCCAATACCATGAAATCAGAGCAGGGAAAACCAGGTATTTTGCCTTGTTGACAATTGGGACATTGGCAACTTGCCAGATTTCTAACTTTTCAGTTATAGAAGCTAATACATTGTTAAGAATCCTAGCTCTTCCCTGCTCCACTTTCGTCTCCCTCTCCCCTTTTTTCTCTCTCTCCCTTGTTCAGGCCAGATTGAGCTGAGCTCTCTGTTCCTTAAAATACTGAGCTCTAGCTGATACACTTTCATTCAATTATACCTGCTTCTGCTGACCCATGTGCTCTTTGACCTACTAGTCATAGACTGATTTTTTTCCATTCTTTTTTATGTTACATTCTAGAACAGCATTGATGTTTTCTGGGAAACGTGAAAAAGCATTATAACATAAAATATGTTTGAGTCTTAGGAAGGAAAAGTGTATGAACTTCGTGACTAAAACTTTCGGTCCTGAAGAATTTTGGGTTTAGTGTTGACTTAAATTGTCGCTGGGTCCCAAATGTTGGGATTGCTGGGAAGCTGTTGGAGATAAAGGGCTTACTTTACACTGTGCTGTCTATAAAGCTTTAACCACTGAGCCCAGGAGAGATAGTCTACAATTTATGGATCTAATTATAGGCTTGTTAGTTATTAGGAGTCTGTAATGAAGATGAGGTTTGAATTATCAAAAATTTAACTTGCCATTGTATGATTAAATTCATTGATTAAAAATGCAGAACATTTCAGAGCCAAAGAGAGTACTGTACTGAACAGGTCACTATCTATGGTTCTTAAGCTTTTTCCAGTAATGGGGCAGTAGGAAATAAATGATGGTGCACTCTAAGAAATACAGTATGATTTTGGTATATAGAATTCCATCATAAAAATTGGGGAAGTTTATTATCATCAGAATATATTACTATATTATGTTTATAAGTCTTTTTATCTCAAAAACTAAAATACAGAATATTTTGAAGAACTCATACTACGTGTTTCTGTTAGCATCTACCTGTGTCTTGCTCCTTTACATTGCCATCTGCCAGTGCTTCTTATCAGATAAACGATAGCAGGTACCACAGAGTTAACAAACTGCAGTGCTTCAAGCGTTTTTTTTTGTTTTTTTTTTTTTCTACAAAAGCTTCTTTTGAAATACTCTGCCAAGTGCCTCAATGAAGTAAAAATAAACTATGCTTTTGATCTTGTGTAACATTAACCTTGCTGAAAAACGATAAAGAAGAACTGACCCAGCCAGTTCTATTCTCAAAGAACACAGATTGGTTTCCAGTTCTCATCAGTTCCCTAAGTACTCACAAAAACACTCCGTTAACAATTTATTCTAGAGCAGGGGCGGTCAACCTACCACCTGCAGGTCGTATCTGACCTGCCAATTCCTTTTGTAAATAAAGTTTTACTGGCACATAGCTGTGCTCATTGTTTATATATTGTCTATGGCTGCTTTCATGCAACAATGATGGAATTGTGCAGCCGTGAAAGATCCTGTATGGCCCACAAAGCTAAAAATATTATCTCTGGTCCCTTACAGAAAAAGCTTGCTGCCCTCCTGTTCTAGCTAGAGTACTGCCAAGGATTAATATCAACCTCATCTACTTTATGTGGAACCCACCCTTTCATTGGAAATACAAACCACATGTGCTCATTTCAAATTTTAGTAACTTCCTCCACAATCTCCAATCTTTCAGCATCTTTCACTGTAATTCTTCAGTTAAACAATATAATTGATAAAAGTCTTCAGTGATCTGGGATCTGACTCCTTTGAAGAGAAATACCTTATTTCCCACATTCTAAGATCTCATCAAGAGACTAACGAGCCAGTTATTCATAACAAGTTTTCAGGAGAAAATATCTTACCATATTAAATATACATATTGATTATGAGATGCATCCTGATGCTAAACAGTTTCATAATGTCTAGAATCAAGGGAATTGGACAACCCATTTAAATCAACTAGGTACTAGCTTATGTCCACTCCCACCCCCAATAAGGAACGACTCACTCTTAACTACAGTGTTCTACCCTTTCCAGTTCACCATGAATTTCCTTGAGACAGAAGCAAGAGAGGACCCACATATCTCCATTCTCTCTCCTGTGTTATCATCAGACCAGATGATGCGAGAATGCCCAACACTTCTAAACTACACTATAAAAGCTTTTTTATTTCCCTCATTAATTTTTAGAAGCTTCCTTTCATTTGAGAATTATGATTATTCCTCTTTTGCTTCCTTCTTATCACCCTGCCCTGCCCCACTCCATATGCTTTTAGGGCAGAAGTCTATTTGTTTGTAGATAAAGAGGTAGTGATAATTTCTTTTCTCCACCACTCTGAGAAATTTCTGTAAGGGTCGGATGTACTCACAGAAATTTAGTCTTTCTAAATTTGGATCTATGAAATTCCTCTGTATTCAATCCAACTGAAAAAAAGTAGATGGATATTTTGCAAGCTCCTTCACTCACTCCCAAGGTAGGAAGATAAACTGGATACACAAAGGTCAAGATGACCTCTTCAGAAAGAAAAATGTGCTGCAGATCATAGCAGGCCAATGAAAATTCCCTCTCTTTCTATACTTCCTAGTTTACAAGAATTCATGCTTAAGGTCCTTAGGAATTTTGGAGTCCTTTGTGGCTTTCCCTGATAACCGTTCTCTGAGATTTCTTCAGACTTCTTGGTTGAGATTTTTAAAGTCCACCCACCTTCTTCTCAGACAGCCTTCCTTATCTGGAACTAAACTGCCCACAGACAGACATCAGTGATTAACATTTAGCCCACGCTCAACATCTGCTTGGGTAGGACACAAGCTTGAGACTATTCAACCCCCATGAGCAAGATGAAGGATGACCACCATCCAGGAATTTTTTTAAAAGGATACCTGTTAACCCAATTCCTGGTTGTACTTCTGTGTAACAGGATATAGTGAAAAAGTGCTGATCGTGTGAAAGAAATATGTTAGGGCAGAGGGTCACCATGTATGAAACAGGTCTGCATGGCCATCTGTCCCAGAACACAACTTCTTCATTTTTATATTTTCTTTCCTTTCTTTACTGAAGAACCTAGAAATTTTCTTAAAGTTTAAAATATTTACATAATGATTCAATAGGGGCAAGCTAGACAGCAATGCTAAGGGAATAGGGTATGTGCAATTCTGCGTGGATCCTTATAAATTAAATAAAGGAAAAGGTAATTACAATTATTCCTTTCTTATTTGAGGCAAAGGGGAGAAGGGGAATGCTATAGTCTGAATGTTTGTGTCTTCTCAAAGTTCATATGTTGAAACATAGTCAGCAAGGTAATGGTATTAGTAGGTAGAGTCTTTGGGAGGTGATTAGGTCATAATGGTTCTACTCTCATGAATGGGATTAGTGCCCTTATTTTTTTAAAAAAAATACCCCAAAGAGCTGTTTTGTCTCTTCCACCATGTGAGGTCACAGCAAGAAAGTGCTGTCTCTGAACCAGGAAACTGGCCCACACAAGACACTGAATTTGCTGGTGGCTTGATCCTGGATTTCCCAGCCTCTAGAACTATGGGAATAGTTCTCACAAACTGTATAACAACTATGATAAATACATTTCTGTTGTTTAGAAGCCACATAGTGTATGGTATTTTGTTATAGAAGCCTAAACAGGGAACAAAGTCAAGCCCATACTGTAGCCTTCATCCAATTTTGTTCTAAATTCTTAGACCTTTTCAAGGTCATAAAAATTATAAATGTGTTGCAAATCTTAACTTCAATAGATATTTCTTTCTTTCTTTCTTTTTCTTGACAGTCTTGCTCCATTGCCCAGGCTGGAGTGGAATGGCTCAATCTTGGCTCACTGCCACCTCTGGCTCACTGTAACCTCTGCCTCCCGGGTTCAAGGGATTCTCCTGCCTCAGCCTCCCAAGCAGCTGGAATTACAGGCAGGTGCCATCACACCCAGCTAATTTTTGTATTTTTAGTAGAGATGGGGTTTCACCATGTTGGCCAGGCTGGTCTCAAACTCCTGACCTCAAATGATCCATCCACCTTGGCCTCCCAAAGTGTTGGGATTACAGGCGTAAGCCACCACACCTGACCTCAATAGATTTTCTTTAAAAACATCATTGTCTTAGTTTACAGAATGAATCATTATAACTTGAGATGTCTGCATTTTCTATAATAAACCATATTTGTGTTTGTTTATGTCACTCAGAAATGTGTATATATTTACATGTATATGAGTGTGATATAATGGCAGCAGTTCCTGGAAAGAGCTAGGAAAACCTTGTTGAAAACTTCTTCCACCTTTAGGTCTTGTGATGCCAGTCTCAATTTTCTCATCTATAAAACAGATGAGAAAATAATGCTAGCCTTACAGAGTTGTGTTGGCCACATTTCACATGTGGCACTTCCCATGAACCCAGGAGACATGAAGCACTGCAGGTGATCAGTACCCACATTGCAGCACTTTGTATTCCCAAACAGAACTACTAACTATGAGTTCAGAATAACTCTCCCTAAGCGTTTGCTCACATGTTTGATTTACTGCTGTTTTAATGTTCTGCTTAAACCTCGAACATCATGCCTCCAAAATGCTGATCCAAAATGAACAAAACCTGTACAAAAAAGACCAACATCTCAGGTTTGTTAGTACTAAATCACTGACTAATGTTTAGCTTAGGATATGCTGAAAACCTTTGATTTTTTAAACCTTTTATCAGCTATCTTGATATCATATGATTTATTTTCTTCCTCAGTATAACTGCACATCTCCTTTTCAGTATTTTTATAGTTTTATATCACCCTGTTAGTCTTTTTAAAGAGTCCAAATATTCACTAATATAATTAATAATTCATTCAGAAAACACTTAAAGACCACCTATTGTATATTGGGTACTGTGCTAGCTTGTGAGGAGACCAAGAAAAAGAAGATCCTTACCTTAAAGGAGCTAGGAATTTAAGGGTGAAGTTAACAGATAATTTCAATACAGTATTGTTAGCATTTGAACATTAAGATATGACCTAGTAATAGAAGCTCAGCAGAGGGGCTGAGGGGAAGAGGGATGGCTTCTGGGAGGTGACGCTCAGGCAGAATCATTAAGATTCAGTAGAAACTAGTCCAGTGTTGAAAAACTGCAAAACTAAAAGGTACCTAGGGATGGTAGTAGGATTGAGACTAGAGATCTGGGCTTAGCATATCTCTCCAAGGATAAGCTACTTAGTGGTGAGTATAAAAATGCAATTATGATAATCTTTAGTGTATCCATCAACTTTCTGATAAAGACAACTTGGCCTGAAACCAATTTTAAAGAACACAAATTTTCAGGTTCTTATGGCCATCACTAATTATATTAAGAATGAGCTTCCAAACACTTGTACATCCATTGGGAATATTATGATCTATAAGAATGTATTTTGCTAATGGAACATCATACCTACTTTCTCGTATTACCACAGAACCCAATAAAGCAAACTCCAGGCATGCTCAATACCACGGCCCTAGGACTATCAATCTGTGACTATCCTGGAGTGAATGCTAAGTGCAATGCTAGTCTTCAATCACTTAGCAATAAATGGTGAGAAAGTCAATTTTATCTCTGGCCTATTAGATGTGGGCATTAATACATTAGAACTGATTTTCAAGGAATGGAAAAGTAATTTTAAAAAATAAATAAAAGAAGGAAGGAGTGCCCCAAAGAGACTCCTATGTCCTCAGATATAGATAGAGGACTAACCCATTTTCCTAAGGCCTGTTGTCCTATAAATATCAATTCCCAATTCCTCCATTCAACCTTATAAATAGTACTCCCTTTGATAATATTTCCCAGGCCAATATCATAGTGTTTACCAGTTGGGCAAAAAAAAAAAAAAAAAAAAAGGTATCAGCATAGAGAGCTACTTTCAATGATAGTAGCTAGTTGTAAAAAGGATTAAGTGTCACACAGCTTTATGTTGAAATTTTCAAACAACATTTTTAAAAATGAAAGGATACTAATAAGTAGAATAGTCAGATTCTTAGGGAAAATTTTAAAGATGAAAGAATGTGAATTGAGGGATAAGAGATAAATGTTTTTCCTGAAAGATGAATCCTAGTGATGTTTTATCTATCTATTAAAATAAAAACAATAACCTATGTAACAAACCTGTACATGTACCCCCGAACCTAAAATAAAAGTTGAAAAAAATTAAAATAATAATGAGCCTTGGTAAGCACATACATTAATTTAAAAAATAAGACTATGATTGAAATAGACATACTATTAAAAAGACAATTAAAACAAAGATACAATGTACAATACCACAAGAAAAACATCTTTCAATTTAGTTTATTTTATCTTGGGAGAAGAAACAATGAACCTATCTTTGAAAGTAAATATTAGATTTATTTTTTAAATATTTTACCTGATTTAAATAATTTAGGCACTTTTCAAGACACCAAAGGCAACAAATGCAAGATTTCAGCACACATCGGGCACAAGCATTTTCCTAGATGGGAGAAAAATTGAAATAATCAAAAAACCAAAGAATTAAACTGTCATATGGAAGACTTCGAACATTAGAAAAATAAATAAAAAGTTAAAAATCACAATTTATGCTTCAAATCCTCTATACTTGTCCATTACCTCCTTAAAACATAATAACTGGATTATTTTTAATCAGTTGAATATTTATTTCATCTTTATTGCATAAAAGACACAGTGAAGTTTATAACACCTGCAAGGAGCTTACAATCTAGTAGGAGAAAAAAAATACTAAACACAAAAAAGGTTAGAATCAGAATATAGTATAAATACTAAGTGTTATGAGAGTGTAGAACAAAGAGATGCATTGTTTGGGAGATGGAAGGAATCAGGGAAGGTTTCTACAAAGGGGTAGAATTTGAGTTAGACTATGTTGAAATGCATGTTATTCCGACAGTGAAGGATAGGGAAGAAGTTCTAAGGAGAAAGGTATGTGAGTCAATCAACAGAGAGGAAGAGCAGCACAGGATACTTTTAGTAATTAGTGATTGGATGAATTTTGCTGGAGCATACAGAATACATGACTGGGCGACAAGGGAGAAGGGCTGGATTTCACCTTGTAAAGACATTGAAGAAAACACAACTTTGTATTTAACATTATTTGGTACTTTACTACATGCAGAACTGAGGTCTGGAATGTGCTCACAGAAAGTACAGAAATGCATTTTCCCCTTACCTTTCCTTTGAGCTGACTGTGAATATACATAAGGATCATTCGCGGAATTTTGACTAATGTGATAATGAAAGATCCTTTTGCCACTGTACCAAGGTGGTAACGAATAAGGCGATTCACTGATGCCAAAATAGGTGTAAATGGCAAATTCCTTTTATCCCTATTTAAAAAATGACCAAAAAGACAATTAACACAAAGCCTAGATCAGGAGAGAAACACAGGTATAGTTTAGAGTCCAATGCAGTGAAAAAAAAAAATCAGCTCATCATTCTTATTTTAGCTTTATGACAAAATGGCCAAGTGATATATAATGAATATAAATGCCACAGACATGCTATATAAAATTAATGTCAAGCCGGGTGCGGTGGCTCAAGCCTGTAATCCCAGCACTTTGGGAGGCCGAGGTGGGTGGATCACAAGGTCAAGAGACCATACTGGTCAACATGGTGAAACACCGTCTCTACTAACAATACAAAAAATTAGCTGGGCATGGTGGCGCGTGTCTGTAGTCCCAGCTACTCAGGAGGCTGAGGCAGGAGAATTGCCTGAACCCAGGAGGCGGAGGTTGCGGTGAGCCGAGATCGCGCCATTGCACTCCAGCCTGGGCAACAAGAGCGAAACTCCGTCTCAAAAAAAAAAAAAAAATTAATGTCATTGTTCTATGGTAGTTTTGTGGGGTTCTGATGCTCTAATACTTCAAGTTAAATAAAACTGTGCTCTGAAAGCTTTTATTAGTGAATACTTATGGGGTTAATCATAAAATCAGAAAACAGAATTTAAAAAGATGTTCAATATGGACTTGGAATCTCATTATAATAGAAAGCTATGAGGCCTAAAGCTTTTATACTTGGCTCTAAAGTTAGCAAAGGGAACTCACACTTGTTCTGATCTAAAACTAAAAAGACTTGTGCTTTGATTGACTTTTATATAAAGCAAAAGTACATATGGCACGACTATAAGATTTACTTTTCTGCTAAATACAATTTGTGATATCATAATAAATTTTTTGAGACAATTGCAAAAAGTATAAATAAAACAATAATCTCTCATTTGACCACCTCCCAGAATTATCAACTATATACAACACTCTGCTGTATTCATTTCTAATTATTTTGTTAAATAAATGAAACTCCTACAGCCCCAGTCTGATTCCCTTCCCCTCCAGCCTGTGGACACGATCCCTTAGATGAACTTGAGTTTTCTGATAACAACCAATTCTCACCTAGTAAAATAGTATGTTACCACAGCTCCTGCCACTGTCATCTGCTGACACGCTAGAATAAATTCACTGATCCAAATCAGGCCCACCACATGGTACCACCACATGTACTGCAGAGGCCCAGTAATTTTGAACTCCACAAAGCCTTGGTCATTCTGAACAGCACTGCCTAGGAAAATATCAAGCAAGGAAAGAAGAAGCACATAAAGTACAAACCCAGAAATATGGCAGTTAAATAGACAGCAATATAGGGCCCTATCCCTAGCCACAAACCTGATCCTAGTGCTATTTCATAAAGGGACAAAAATAACGATCACTTGAAAAGTTGTGAAATTAAGAATTGTACTACTATGCATTTTGATGTCTTCAAAGGCATTATATAAAGCTTTTACAAGTTGTTCTATTTGATAAAATTATTCTTATATTATCGGTTATTTAGTTTAGGTGTGAATTTTCAAACACCAGTTTTTTTCAAGACCTATTATTTATCCAATCATCATGGTATCTTAGCAAAGTACAGAAATTAATATATTCAATTGCTGAGTGTGTGTACTGAATGGACAGATAAGTTACATAGTTACATACAAGTTTACTATCCTTATGACACTTTTTGCAATTGGTTTCGTTTAAGCTTATCCTTTGATATTGAGTATGGCTATAAGAAAGTCTGTCTAACTATGAACTATATCATCACTTGGAGCTCTAACTAGGGTCAGATCATTTTCAAACTAGAAAATCCCAAGAAAGTAAGTAGATCCCTGGCTATACCTGGGATGTGAGGTGACTCCTGAGTGACATTGCATTCATTGGTTCATCTTAGGGTAAATCCAAATATCTGAATCAGTACAGGCATTTACTTCAAATTCATGACCATTTCAAAATTAGAATGCAATTTCAGGCCTTCCCTGATCTAGACTTACATTGCCAGGATGTTCTAAAAAATCACAAATATGAGCAGGGCACAGTGGCTCACGCCTGTAATCCCAGCACTTTGGGAGACCGAGGTGGACGGATCACATGAGGCCAGGAGTTCAAGAGCAGCCTGGGCAACATGGCGAAACTCCATTTCTACCCAAAATATAAAAATTAGCCAGGCTTGGTGGTACAAGCCTGCAGTCCCAGCTATCTGGGAGGCTGAGGCAGGAAAATTGCTTGAACCTGGGAGGCGGTGATTGCAGTGAGCCAAGACCATACCACTGCACACCAGTCTGGGCAATAGAGAGAGAGACTCTGCTCGTCCCCCCCAAAAAAATCATGACTGTGGAGTAGGTTATTGAAGAGCCATACCACTACAAGTTCTGATAGCCATTGGACCTTCATCAACAAATATCTGAAGAATTACCTCTCTCTGATGTTCTAAAATATTGGAATGCAAACCACGCCTGTCACCAAGAGAAAGGAAGCATATCTTCTTACCGGTGGTGCCAAGAAAAAGAAGTGTCATGATCCAGTACACCCAAAACAAGACAAGAGCAAAGAAAGTCCAAAAGGGTTGGAAGACTAGCAGTGGCAAGTGAATGAAGACCTTGCCAGCTACATGGAACAAGGCGATGGTAAGAGCAACACGTTTGCGCATAACCAACATTATCAGGAATAAGATCACCTGTATAGAGAGAATGGTTTCAGTTATTATTATAAACAGTGAAAACATAACCCTTCATCCTGAAACCTGGAGGCAGCATTCTTTGCATTTCAGTAGTACTTTATTAGTATGTATCTTTCTTGTAATATTTATTGTCAATTGTATATTATGGTTACCAAGTGTCCTTTAAAGCAAAACATAAAAGGATTTCTCAATTTATTAATACATCCTAGAATTTTTCTCCTTTTCCCTTTGCCACTCATTATGAATCAAAACATATTGTCAGTCAGGATGAGAGTCCTAATTTATTTGAACACATACACCACAAAAACGAGGTATTTATTTGTATCTTCCTTATTGGACCAAGAACTCTTTAAGTGTGGGATCTGTGTCAGATTCACCCTTTGCCTCCTCCCACCACCAAGTCCCATCTCCAGCAGCTGGCAAAGCAAATTGTACCTAAAATGAGATTATTTCATTCATATTTTGTTGTAATATCTGTATAACAATAACAAACAAATATCTTTTGGCACCAATGGTTTTATGGTGGCTTTATTTTTTGTTTCTTATGCTCAGTAAAAAGCTTGTGATTGCTCTGAGAAGTAGACTGATTTTTTTTCTTTTTTCAGAAAGAATACAATGATGAACCAAAGATATACATATAAATTATTTAACCTCGTGTGAATTGGTAATTTTATTGCTTAATACCTAAGCAGTGAATCTCACACCCATACACACACACACACACACACACACACACACACAAATATATTTTTTGGAGACTAGGTCTCACTCTATTGGCCAGGCTGTAATGCAGTGACACCATCATGGCTCAAGTGATCCTCCCACCTCTGCCTCCCAAGTAGCTGAGACCAAGGGTATGCACCATCATGCCCAACTGATTTTTATTTTTTGGAGAGACGGGGTCTCACTATCTTGCCCAGGTTGGCCTAGAACTCCTGGGCTCAAGTGATCCTCCCACTTCAGCCTCCCAAAGTGCTGAGATTACAGGCATAAGCCACTGCACCTCATCACACCTATATTTTTCAAATAATGCCATACTGTTAAACAAAAAGTTTGAAAGAAAAATGGGGAAATAATTAGTGAACAAGTAAGTAGAATGATATATTTTTTAATATACTTTTCTACAGTAAAGGGAACATTTTTAAAAAGTGATTATATTATAACAATAAGAAATATGTTCTTGTAAGCAAATGGTAATGTAAATATTCTAGATGAAAATCCTCTCTCAAAAAGCAGATGGTAGAAAAAAATGTTTCATCAAATAGCACATACCCATGAGGCAAGCCTTCAAGAGACTTTTTAGTGTTTCATATACCGTGGGACAGAGATATTATCTACTGGAGATCAGAGTTAGGAATGCAAAAGCTAGAGTTTCCATTTCATTAATGATCTCCTGCAAACAAAAACACAAAACAGAAAGACACACTAAAGCCTATACTCACTGTGAACACTGTGGCTGAAATGGCATAAATGAGGAGGGCCCGAAGGTTGTCTTCAGCTATCTGAAGCTGCTCAGGAATAACAGTTTCTTTGGGAGACCTTCTTTGCTTTGCATACAGCCACCACAGTACACCTGTGCCTCCTGGAGACAAAAAACCCAACTGTCATTGCATGAATTAGCATAAGAAAAATCCTTAATTTTCTTGACCCTACAGATCATTATGGGACTAATGCGGTGGCAATCCCTTTGGCTGGGAAGTACGTAGCTATAACTTTTTGCCAGCATAAAGTAAGTGACCATTACTCTATTATCATCCTTCACAGTAAGCACTTATGAATCCTTCAGTGTATCAAATAAGCTTCCTTCAAATGTTATTATTGACTATGAAGCTAAGAGTGAGCCAGCAGAAACATATACCCCTGAGAGGAATTGATCACAAAGAGAGCCTCAGCATTTAAGTTGAGGAGGCTGAAGGAAGGAAAATAAGCATCACACAAAACATCAATGAAGCTTGAAGAGTGTAAGGATCTTCTCTGTTGTACTCATCACAGACACCTCTGTGCCTAGCTCTGACACAGTCATGAAGTTGATTAAATATCTGTATAATGAATAAATACAAATCAAAAGAATAGTTCCCACCAAAGAGAGAAGGGAGAAACGAAGTGGAAATCTCTGACAGTGGTGGGTGCTAGGGATGGGCATTTTTTAATCTCCAACACTGATTGAGAGATTCAAAGAACTAGACTGAAGAGGGAGATAAATCTACCTCTATATGTGAAAGCTGACTTATGTGCCTACATTCAACCCATTCAGCAAACGTTCTGAATGCTACAGCACCTATTGTTCTAGCCAGAGATGGAACAGTAAACAAATCCAAGTCCTAACTCTTGCTGCTCATGGAACTTATATGATAATAGGGAAACAAAAAAAATAAATAAATGAGAAAACAAGGAAGTATATAGTATATTAAGTCTAAGGAAAAAACAGTCTCATGGTAAGAAGGATAAAGAGTGTTTGGTTTGGGAACTTTTGCAATTTTATATAAGATGGGTAAGCAAGGTCTCACTGGTATTAATAAGATGAAATCTGAGTAACGGAATCAAAGACAGAGCAATCTATAAAACTATCTAAGGAAAAAGTGTTCCAGGCAAAGCCTTCAAAGAGACTGAGGTAGAACAATGCCTAGTATGAGGGTAAGAAGACCATTGCGGCTACAGCAATGAGCAATGCGGAAAGCGGTAGAGATGTGGAGAGGTATCTGGGACCAGACCACAACTGTGAGGCCTTGTAGGTCACAGAAAGGAAACGTATGATTCCAAGTAGAGATATGTGTGTGTGACTGATACGATAAATGTCTGGGAGATAAAAAACTGAACTAAAGTTGATATACATCAACATCTGCACTCAAATTAAGAGTGAATAGGGTCAAAGGGAAATTCCATATCCTAATCGATGGCAAACACTAAGTATAAATTTTCCATCTGTTGAGAGGAGGAAACAAATCAAAACAACCAGAAATTGGTGAAAAACATTTTAGAGCAAGAGAAATGTTTCCATTTTCAAGTCTTGCAGGTACAAGAAAATTGTTTGAAAAAATGTTTAATATATTGAGAAAGTGGAAAAAAATATGTTTTCTACAAACAAATAAATTATAGGAGAAAAGCTTAAGTTAAAAAAAATAGAATGAAATTGTAATTATGATGTCAAGGAGGAAGCTATTCACAATAGCTGGGGTAGACATTATTTATTATTAAACATTTAAATTTGTGTTAGGAACTGTGCTAAGTCCTTTATAGATGTGACCTAATTTAATTAACACAATACTATTAATATGTAGAGTTTTAAAGTTTTGTCTAATTCCGAATGTTAATTAAATTTGCCTATGATCTTTTGAGGGAATCTTTTTCAATTCTGAAATTTTTTATTTCTGCATTTGATTATCATTTCTGTTCCACTGGTTTTTTGTCTCCTAAGGTCATTGTGTATTCTTCTGCTATCATCTTCTAAATTACCATTTTACTTTTTTGTCATTTTCCTTTATCTTCAGGAAGACCTCTTTAAATGTATTTCCAAATAACTGATTTAGTTTTCCTCATTAGCAGTTCTGTACTACTTTATGGAAGAAGGACTAGTAGTTCCTACTAAAACTAGTCCAGGAAAACTTAAATGTAAATATAATTATGAAAGTTTTTAAGGCAAGGATAAATAAGATTTTTAAAAAGATATAGCAAGTCAAAGTAATATTTTAAGTTTAATTAATAACCCGAGTATTTTTAGCAAGGGCAAAAAGTGGGAGGGAGGATAAGAGAGTAGGTATGAAAGGAAGGAAAGTTGATATTAAATTTAAGGGAGGTAGGTGAGAACTGAACATATATTATTTCTGACTCTAACAATCACAGTAGTCTAAAGAATATTTTCTGAAAACAGCTGTAGAAGTGAAAATATAATGTATACCATCAAAGCAAGGGTGAAGATAACCAAATAAAACATAGTTCATGTAGCAAAGGGAGAAAGGAAAACAAGAAAGAATGAATTTTAGGAAAAGACAGAACAGATGAGAACAGTAAGACCAAACATAACAGTGAAGGTTACAAATGTAATGAGGACAAATTCCATTACTAAAAGGTTTCATATTCAGCTGGTAAAATTTAACTATATGTGTTCATATACATATGCATAGAAAAAAGGTCTGGATTTCAAATGCTAACAGTGATTAAATGAGGGGGGCGGTAAATATAATTATCAAAAATTTTAAGGCAAAAATTAATACTCTTCCGTGATGATACAGAATGTGAAAATAAAATTTATTTTCTTCTTTATATTTCTATTTTCTACCAAAGTAGTTAAGTACCATGAAAACAAACAAATAAATAGCTTACCAAGTGCACCAAGTATGACCAGAATCGTTAAGATCCACACAAGTACTCTTGATATATACCTGATTATCACCATCAAAATCATGGATAGAACTGCAGGGAAGATAAATAGAGAACATAAAGAATATTATTTGAAAATGCAGGTCAATATAAAGAAAAACCCTTTCAATTGTTATTTTTTCCCCCAGGGAAATAATTTGTTGCTATTGATCACAATTTAGATAAGGAAGGAAACTGGCTGCTGTTGTATATTTGACTTTGCTACTTGTAACACTTAAATAGCATCACTCAAAACCAGTCACCTAACTGTGGGTTTATAAACTATAGAAAAAAAAAACAAACAAACACATGCAAATGCACATGGTGACTCAAAAACAGCACAATACTGTTGTGGATTCACCACGGGGAAGACATCAGACATGCAAACATACATGCCAGCACACAAAGTGTAGAGAATGACATGTCATGTTGGTGACAAGAAAAATTACTACACATAGACAGAGATCAGTTAAATTCGGTGGTATACTTTATTGAGTAATCTATGTATTTCAGGACCAACTAACTTCTCTGACAGTCAGCAAGCTAGATGGCGTCTTATCCTTTTCTAGTTGTTTCTCCTCTAGAACTCCAGTGGATAGTCTGATCCTATGGAATAACATACTGAAGGCTACTATGGCCAAAATTCCTCTGTCTAATTTCTCAACTGAAGTCGGGGGTCCCAGGTGAGGAGACCTTCCTCAAAAAGGAGCAAAGCTGCTTGAGTTACACAGCCATTTCTGCTACCATCTACCCAAGCTAAATCCCATGTGCTATAACCTTGAGTAAAAATCTTAAAGAAGAAAGAAAAGATTTAATCCTTGCACTGGAAATACATTTCTGTAATAAAAATTTATAAAATTTTTAATTATCTAAAGGCCTATTCCACAAACAAATGAACAAAAATTTTTAAAGTTTATATTACATTCTTAAGCACCAAAAGAGAATCATTCTGATAAAAAAAATAGAATTCCAATGGCTTAACATTATTGGCACTATTTTTAATAGGATTTTTAGTTTTTTGGTTAAAGTATTCAACTATTTCAAAAAACCAAGTATTTTTTATATAAAGCTAGACTAATAGTCAAGTTTTTTGGGGCCACTTGCAAAGCCAAATAAATGGTTGGGATTTGTGTCTAGGTAACATTATTAAGGTACTCACTTTTGCAATAAATGTACAGGAACCAAAAACAGATGGGAGCCTTTCAAATATCACAGAAATAGATTTTCATATGGACAGCATTATTTCAATTGAGTCAAGTACTACCTAAGCAAAAAGAAAATACTCTCTAATGACAGGAAAGACGGAAATACAGCTTGTATCTTCTTAATGGCTATAATTGTTAACAGGCATAAATACTGTTTACTTATATCATGAAATAGCTGTTGATTCCTACAATAGTTTACTTTTCCCAACTAAGGAGGCCTATAAATAGTTCCAGATAAGGCTACATATAGTTCTAGAATAATATAGGGAGTTTTAACCTTGAAAACAAAATTTGTATTTGATTTATTATCTATTTATTGACTAGAAAACTCAGTGGCTAACAGGTGGAGATTTCCTAATTTTTCCAGCAATACATTGATACTATGCACTGCAGCAATGAAAAGAAAAGTGCATACTTCAAAAGTAATCTATCAGAAATCTAAGTTCTTAGATGGGAATACGTAAGAGAATATGTAGCCTCCCGTATAAGTAAATATACCTTTCAGGAATCATAACTAAAAACAGAGGATTGTTGATTCACTAACAGAAGCCTCCTGCTATCATATTAAAGTAGCTATAGACTTAATAACCAATGTTTGGGAAAACACCAGTTTTCTCCAATGAAAGAAAAAAAAAAGGGAATGAGTTTCAGATATATATACATACTTATATGTACATATTCTTAACTATATATAATCTGAAACAATGATTTTGGCTATGGGAAGTTAAACATTTTACAAGTATCCCCAGTTGTATTCATATTTTGGCTAAAAGACAAAACAGTCTTCTACTGCAATACTATGCAATAGCTAATAATGAGAAAAACAATTACCTAGTGATAACAAGCAAAGTCCCAATATAATTTCTTTGTTGGTCATTACTCCACTAATCAGCCTGTGTAAGACACTATTGTCACTGACAAAGGTGATCAGGGCCTCTGCAAACTTGGCATAGCAGGAAATGTTCACAGGAGCACAGCGATGGAAGAATGGAATAGGTGCACTGGTGACACAAGAAAAAAAATCAGAAAAAAAATTACTCCTACTTAATATAAATGCCACATCAAACACACAAATGAAAGGTGAATATGGCTGCAATACATTCCACCCTCCACACATCATTATGGGAGCTAAGAGCTGTGTGCTTAATGCTATGAGGATGACTGTCATGGGTAGTGATGCAAATCTTACCACAAGCCTTATCAAAGAGGGTGGAGTGCATGTTCCAACAGAAGACATTACCCTCCCCTTCTGAAAAGAAATGCACACACACGCATACACACACAGAACTACCAAAAGCAAAACCAAACACTTAAAACTCCTTAGCCTGCACATCTACCAATCAAGAGGCAGATGACAAAGCTTACAACACATACTTTATTGAACTGAAAATGAATTTTTGCCATAAGCGATTTAAAAATAAAAAGCACATGCTTTTACTTGAAATGTGCCACCATTAATAGAATGTTTCCTCTAACAAAACAGCATACGAAATCTCAGATTAATAAAGGTGTTTACGGCATAAGCTTAATACCTCTCATAGAAACAAAGTCATGCTGAGACATCAACAAACAGCATAATAGGCAGCTATTTAAAACAGTAACCATGAGTACTAATATATGGAAATGTTTATAATGTAAAAAAGAGGAAAAAAGTGTATCTAATATGATGTATCTGCATAAAAGATCATACATAATCATGAGAACAGAAAATATTTAAAAAGTGAAAAACACCGGACTTGTTACGGTCACAGAATTCTGGACTATTTTCTTTTTATCAGTTACTATTAATTTAAGATTATCTGTGTCTAAAAAGATGCAAAATAACCAATTACTTAGTCATTTATAGTAGGCTTATATGGACTGAAGCTTTTACTTGTGAAAGATTACAGCCATGCGTGAACTGTGACATTAGTCTGGTTTGTTACAACATTGTTCAACTTCTGAGAGATTTTAAACAAAGAACTATGAATATGCCTTTGGTTGTGATTTACTTGGATTCTAAGAGAACCAAATGCAAGTCCATGCATACACACTTATGTGTGCATTATGTTAAAATTTAGCCATCGCTAACATGAATCCCACATTTCCAGAACTGCTCTTATAACATTTTTTAATGGTATCCATGAAAATATGTTGATAGAGCTTTAAGTCGCAGCTACAACATTTTTGACTGGAATGATATAAATGTGTTCTCATTCTTGGTTGGCACTGTGTTTTGGTCCAATGAGTGAATAAAATTACATGGTTGGGCACTAAAAGGTTTCTAAGCTGAGCAAAGCAACTTTGTATGACTTGGAGCAAAACGCTATCCTTGTTCCTTCCTTGAAAAATAATGTGTCTTTTCAAATAAGAGTATAAGCACACTATGTATCAGTTTCCCTTAAATGTTAGTAAACGAGCACCATTAGTGGTAAGAATAAGTAACATTTTCTGTGCTGTCATATTTTGTGGAACATTAAAATAATATAATTTTAAAGATCCAGCCTTGCCTTGGTCTTGCTTTAGTAAATATATAAAAAAACGATGACATAATAATATGACATTAATATTCATTTTTAAAAATTGCCTCTTGTGTCCCTGTGTATTTGTGTAAACCTCCAAAATGGTATTAGTGAAAGTTAATGCCAAAGGTTTGATATTATATCAGAAAGTGCAGGAAGCCAGGGCATTCTAAGAAATGCTTGAATTATAGGTATTCAGGTCATTGTTTTTTAACCAAAAAGTGCTTTGCTAATGATATAAAAAATATTAAATTATAGAATACCTTTAAGTGAAGTAGATTTAGTTAAAAATATGAGAATCAAAAAGATTAACTCTAATTTTTTTTTTTTTTTTTTTTTTTTTTTTTTTGAGACAGTCTCGCTCTGTCACCTAGGCTGGAGTGCAGTGGCACGATCTTGGCTCATTGCAACACTGTAGCCTTCACCTCCCAGGTTCAAGCGATCCTCCTGCCTCAGCCTCCCAAGTAGCTGGAACTACAGGCACGTGCCACCATGCCTGGCTAATTTTTGTATTTTTAGCCAGGATGGTCTTTGTCTCCTGACCTTGTGATACACCTGCCTTGGGCTCCCAAAGCGCTGGGATTCTAGGCATGAGCCACTGCACCCAGCCTTAACGCTAAATTTCTCTAGATTTCTAAGTCAATGGAAGCTGATTTGTGACAGAAACCTTTAAGCTGACAACTCTGTCATGATGAAATTTCTGATGTTGTTTAGATGCTGTCTCTGCAAGTTAATGTCTCTGCCTAAGGACTCTTCTAACCATATTTTTAAACTAAAGCCTGGTTCTCTATCCTTCAAAACTAAAATCATCTCTGTTTCATGATTATCTATATCTCCATCCTCTTTATTTATTACCCTATCATCTCTGATTTAGTCTCTGTTTAACTCATTTGCCTCCAACCTTGAACATAAAATATATCCACTTAAGGATACTAATGTCTTTTTCTTGTTTTCAGTACCCACTATTTTTCTCGGCCCAGCTTTCTTGTTTTCTTTTTGCTGCCAGGTAACTATAAAAGCCCCAATTCTTCTAACCTTGCACCCTGCATGTAACTCCAT
The DNA here is from genome assembly GCF_009761245.1 of Sapajus apella. NCBI lineage: Eukaryota > Metazoa > Chordata > Mammalia > Primates > Cebidae > Sapajus > Sapajus apella. Next base: position 11,574,792 of record NW_022436986.1, on the reverse strand, counting down.
TTCTCTCTTACTTTCTCCATTGGAGTAAGTACTCTGCAAGTCTCTTCAGCTCATCATCATCATCCAAGAGGGCACCCATAAATCGATGACCCAAAATTACATAGGAACAGATGCCCAATAAGTTCAGTGTTTTTCTTCTTTTCAAATTTAGGATGAGGAGAGATGATTTTAAAAGAAAATGACTATAACTCTCAAAATGAAAACCCTTCATTTTTATTTAGGAGGAAATGCTGGGTAATATCTGCTCTGAACTTACCCTTTCAAACATTTTTACACTGTTTATTAACACTTGTCCAATTGGAAAGAGTACTTTTATAAGTATCCTTCAAAGAACTGGAGCAAAAAGCAACAGTCCTTTACACCAAAATTCAATCTATGTCAGTTAAAAAAAAAAAAACCAACCTGATGCTCTAAATTTAAAGGTATAAAATTAGCACAAGCTGATTACATTGTTTAGCTGATAGTCAAAATCTGTTCCTAGTGGTAAGGAATAACAAAAATAGAAGGCAAACATAACAGGAAATAATATATAGGCACATAATTCAAAAGTAAAATAAAATACTTAGCTTTAAAGTAAAAAGCACGAGATTTGCTTGTTTGAAATCCCAACAAACTAGATTTCCTTATTTGTCATTCTTTTTCTCAACTTTTCCCCAAATAATAACAACTCTGCCAGCCACAGGGTTTTTGATACTTGAATTGTTTTCTTATTAAAAAAAAAAAAGTGCTCACTTCACCAGCACATATACTAAAATTGGAACGATACAGAGAAGATTAGCATGGCCCCTGTGCAAGGATGACACGCAAATTCGTGAGGCGTTCCATATTTTAAAATCAAATTAAAAAAAACAACAACTAAGTAACAATTGTGTCATTGAAATGGCTTGTTTTATATTTTAGCATTTAAATCCCACATGATTTAATGAATTTAGGTGGAGTTGAACTCACTGATTTCATATGCCTCTGAGAAAATAATATTTCTTAGGAGCCAGTATATGAGATCATTTCTACTTTAGTATCTTACCTAAAAGATACATTTTATGCTTCTTAATTAAAAGGACAAGCAGAAGGTATTCTATATACATTAAGTTTTTCCACCTTTCAAAGCCCATCAAATATTGAATCTTGAAGATGTTAACGTAGTCACATTAGGAAGTGATGTTGTTTCACTTGCTGAAGCAGTCAACAAGAACAAAATAAATTTACAATGAGCCTTTAAAAAAGTTTTACATTAGTTCCTCATATGAAAATTATATCTTACCTTGGCAAACATTGTACATTTACCTTTAAGTTCAGATCATCACAGTTAATAAGCTCCTTAAAGTATGATAACAAACAATGCCTAATACCACTTGTCCATGTGCCTTCACAAGAAGACAGGAGTCTGCTGCAACTCATATCATTGCTTTAGATCCTCAGGTTATAAATAAACAATTACATATGATTTGTAGCCAAAGTTTTATTTCAGAAAGTATAACAATAAAGTATTCTGGCAATATCTCTATAGTACACTAAAGGCAGGAAATACGAGACTAAATATGGAGTGGTATTTCTTTTATCTCTTCTTTCGCCCCTTTTAATACGTTTTTATTATTTATTTATTTACTTTTTATAGAGAGATAGGGTCTTGCTATGTTGCTCAGGCTGGTTTTGAACTCCCAGGCTCAAGCAATCCTCCTGCCTTAGTCTCCCAAAGTGTTGGGATTACAAGCATGAGTCACTGTGTTCAGCCTTCTTTCACTCCTATACTCTTTATTGTTGTTGAGCACTGACTATGGTATAGACTACAACATCCTGGATTCAAATTCCAATTTGTAACAATTAGCTGTATGGTTTTAGATAACTTAACTGTAACCTCTCTCATCTTCTATTTCCCCATCTACAAACTGGGGGCAATATCTTGATAGGTTTTTGTGAAGGTTAAATGAGATAATGTATATGAGCAATACTGTGGGATAGCTGGCACATAGCAGATGATTTGTAAATGTTAATTTATTCTTGAATCCTCCATTGAAAAACAGGAACAGATAACATTTTTTCTTGGCTATTAATTTCTTTCTTTCTTTTTTTTTTTTCAGACAGAGTCTTGCTCTGTTGCCCAGGCTAAAGTGCAGTAGTGCAATCTTGACTCACCGCAACTCCACCTCCCAGGTTCAAGCAATTCTCAAGTCTTAGCCTCCTGAGTAGCTGGAATTACAGGCATGCACCCCATGCCCAGCTAATTTTTCTGTTTTTGTTTCGCCATGTTGGCCAGGTTGGTCTCGAACTCCTGGCCTTGAGCAATTCACCCCCCTCAGCCTCCCAAAGTGCTGGAATTACAGGCATGAGCCACCACACCCAGCCTTTGGTTATTAATTTCTCATCTTTACATTATTGTATCATTAATTTCCCAGAACCTAGTAACCTTTCTGGCATCCAGAGGTACCTAAATATATGATGAATAAAGTGAATTTATGTAATCTGCTTCTACTATTGCTATTTTATCTGGCTATTTCTAAAAGCATTGTAAACATGCAGGCTAGTTATTCCCTATCTTGCCACCATGGTTGGCATTTCACCAATAGAGAGTTATGAATCTGGATAAAATACAACTCTTTCTAGGCATTTATTTTTAAAATTCAAAAGCTTTTAGGAATGGTAATCATCTGGTTATTATGTGTCACTAATACTTTAGTGAAAATTAGTTTACAATTGCTTTTCTCTAAAACAGGTGCTGCTTTTAGCTATAAAAGATCCCTGGATACCCAGGAAGGATGGGCCAAAGGAAGAGGTTCTAGAAGTTTAGAGAAACACCTCCTAAGTCTAGTGCCAAGCACAGTAATGGATGTTTAATGTATATCATCTGGTTTAATTCTTACAATTCCTTGAGGGGAATATGACTATTCCCATTTCACACATGAGAAAACTTGCTTTACAGAGAGGTTAAGAGACTTGCTCAAGCTGACAAATAGAAAGTAATTACATGGAATTCACCCCAGACTTATCTCAAACTTCACGTTCTTCTGTCCAATAGTATGCTCCTAGAACACCAAAAGAGATGTCAAAGATGCTGAGGGGTGCATGCCTGCCCCATAGTTTTACCAGGTGCTGGTCTTTGACCATTAAAAAAAGTCACCAAAAACATAGTCCCTACTAGACTACGAGTTTAAGGACAGAGACTAGATCTTACTCATGTTTGGAGACTTGGTATCTAATACAAAGGTGTGTGGAATGGGGCAATGCCCCAGATCTTTTTATTAAAACAAATTTATTCTTATTCTTGGATCCTTTCAGTTTGTTTACCTAATATTAAATAGCTCTGATATTTACAAGATTTGCCTTCTTTTTTATCAACTGTTCTTCTCTCCTTTCCAACTGGCTTAGTTCAGACAAAAGTGATAACAAACTTGGACTGTGATGTACTAAAATAAGTAAAACATAAGGATCTTTAAACGCAGCATAAACACAGCATGCAGTCAGTTTTCAGATGGTATAGGTTCAGCACTGCATTTTAGATTAATGAGATATCAGATGATGATCTTGTTAGAAGCCATTTCTGTCCATCTCTAAAATCTTCTCCCCTAATACTATGCTCTGTCTTCCAGTGAATATCCCTAGGACATTGTGAGATGCATGTGTGCACCAAAAACTGGAAAATCCAAGATAACCAGGAACAGACAGTCCTCAACATGGTGGCTTCAGAGGTCAGAGGCATGGAAGGAGGTGCAGGATGAGCTGAGCTGCCCCACCCCACATCCAACCCCCATTAAAGGGGAGCAGAGACCTCCCTCTCACACCCAGGCTTTCTGGCTGTCCTGTCATAATATGTTTTAATCTTGAAAGCATGATTCTACACTCAAAGTAGACATTTAAAACAGACTTTACCACTTGGGTAGATAATGGTATAGACCTTTTCTCATTTTTATATGGATAAATTTTCTCCTAAGACTATTCAAAAGATTTCCTTTACTTTACTGCCACAGCCTCCCTAATATTCTCAATTTTTATGAATGCAATCTCCTTACCTGTTGGTTTAAGGCCATAATTTGTAGGTCTTTCTTACTATCTTTCAAAATAGTCCCTTTATTTTTATGTCTACAGGCGTTAAATTTTGATTTTCAATAGCAACTTCACAAGATTAATGAGCTAAAAATATATTTAACTGATGCATTTTTTGTACTTTCAACAGAAAATTTCAAATTCAAGCTAATAAACCCCAAGTTACACCCTTAAGTAATCCAAAAGAAAGTAGACATGAGTCCCCAAAATTTTTATACAACAGCTTCTATAATATATTGAGATACAATAAAAGTGGCCTCAAGTCAATTTTCCTGAAGAAATTGACTCATGTTACACATAGTTGGCAATATACACTAAGGTGGTGATCTGACCAACACTCCAAAGTGTGTGGGTGTGTGTGCACACACGAGCGCATATACAGAAATATACACATACGCATATACATATACCTACCTAATTCTGAGGATACATTCTACAAGGTTTGATAATTCATTTCCTTTCAAAAATCTATTTATAATGTTAAATGTTGCTTTACTTATAACTACTTTGAGATCCTTCCAAGGAACATTTCTTGTTTCATCTTTGTATCTATTAACGCACAGTAGGTACTTAATAATAAATGTTTGTTGAATAAGACCTTGGATAAGATATAGCAAACAATGTAATACAGAGAATGTTACATAAAAAAATACAACCTGAAAGAAACTATGGGGAATAATCACTGGCATATGTTCTAAATTTATGAAGTAAATAAACAATCCCAGTAAATATTACTGGGATCAATTCTAAAACTCTTTGGAGATTGTGAAAGTTGGTTTCTGACTTTGTTGCAGATTTCATAGCAATTCAGTGGTTTTGTGTACTTAAAAATTATGGCATGAAAATAAAAACAAAAAAAGCAAGCCCCCTAAAAGAAATTTAAAATAACTCAGAACAAGAAAAGTTGGTTGTCTGTGTTACTTTTAAATATGAAATAATGTCATTTCTATTGCTACTTTAAAATTTTTGTTATAAAAGTATTGGACCTGGCCAACAGGTATCATCAAATGACTATTTTCTCAGAATAACATATATTGTTTAAAATTTACCTACAAAAACAATAGTCACAAGTTAACAACTTTGCAATAAAATTTACCTCGCTGGAACTGGTAGTTTTGGGCAGAGAACAGAAGATTTTGAAGATGTAGTGTATTCAGAAGGCTTTAGGTTGTAGCTACATAGTGCTGAACCTGTTAAAAGAAAAATTATATGTCAGCTGGCTCAACAGTCTGAAAAAATTCTCTTACAGATTCATTTTAATTTTGTATTATTCAACATATTCAACTTTCCAAACATCACAGAATTCATAAAAATCTGATTTGATCTATATTATCAGTCTTTAATCATTTAAAACCGATTCTTCTCTAAAATTACTATTAATGTAATTCATGTACAAATTTTAATTAATATTAAAGGTAATAAGTACTAGAACTACCTTTATTGAGTGTCAGGTTATCTGCAAGATGACATTTATGTATTATAAAATTTACTATAACTCTATAAGGCAGGTTTTATTAGGCCTACTTTAGAGAGAAGGAAATAGAGGCTAAGAGATAAGGTAAATAACTTGCCTAAGAACACAGAGCTAGTAAGAGTAGAGCTGGGATTAAACACCACATCTCTTTGATTACAAAGCCTGTGCTCAACTACACATTATGCCTGTCTTTCCTATGCTTTCCATTACTAAATGTTTACAATTACCGCATATAACACATGTAAATTCAGACAATACATGAGCAGAAAAAAAAAAGCAGGAAAGCAGGAAAACTGTAAGGGTAGCAGGAATCAATTCTAACTATAAATAAACTGAACAAATTGATAAAACTGAAAAATTGATAAATATGATTCCTAGTTTTCGGAGTTTAAGGTAGCTTACATTCAACTTTAGATTGGTTATGCAAAAAAACCATTAATTTTTCTGATTATATGGCCAACACATATCTAATATATGTAAAATGTATATAATGTAAAATTTATGTACTACATTTATATATTATATAATTTAGTATAACTCTATAAAGCTGGTATATACATTTTCTTAAAATAGAAAATTGGGATGAATACAATCCACTAAATCCTATATAAGTCTTATTTTACTGACCTGCTAATTTTAAAATACAGCAACTAGAATACTCAAAGGTTCATTGTATAATATATTGTTAAGTGAGGAGACCTAGGCTCCAGTTCTAATTTTGCTGCATTTAATCACATAAACTGTTTATATTTGATTAACTGATATTCCTACCAGATTACTAATTTGGTCAAATACTTTATTCTTAAGTAAACAGAATAGCTTTGCATTTGTATTATGATAATGAACTTTTATATTATACCACCAAGGAAAAAGCTTAAAATATAATGTGAACAGCAGACTGCAACACTGCATTAATCATGGAAAAGGCATGTAAGCATATGAGAAGGAACTGTAAGGGAATATAGAAAAAAGATTCATTTAATAGTACAACAAAATTGGGAGCATATTTGTTTCATTTATATCTTGTCCTATCAATCAAAATAATTTTTAGAAAGGCAACCATTAACTGAGCAATGCTGCACCAAACCAGCAAAAAACCTAAGTGTTTAAATATGTGAGCCTTAATAGCATACCGAAATAAGTACATGTAGCATATATTTTATATATAGTCCCACTAATTTGACAATGCAAAATATTTTTAAAGAGATAATTACAAGTTACATGGCAGTTCTTCAAGCTTTTTAATTTAAGATAGCCTCAGTAAGAAACTAAGTTTTAAAAATTGTGCTTGACTATTCTTTTCCATTTTAACAATCTATTTTTTTTAAAAAAGGTAAGCATGAATATTAAATATTTAACTCTGCTAAGAGTAATGTCTTTCATGCTTGAATATAATGCCACTAGATTACATTTATAGCAATTTTGCAGAAAACATGACAACAATGGCAAGCAAACATTTTAGACTAATCCTGAAATAGCTAGGTATCCTAATACAGAACTGCTTATGAAAAATAGCAACTGTGCCAATAAGTGCAGAGCACCCAATGTGATCATCAACTTCCTGATCTGAACTGTCAACTTATTTCTTTCAGAGTCCAAGATGGAATCGACTTGAACAAAATAAAAGGCCCTAACTAAAGCACTTTGTGTCAGTGCTGCCAAACCCACAGCTTCATCTGAATTCAGTTAGCATAATCTCTATCCCCACCCTTTCTTCATTTAAAAAAGGAGGTCAGCAGGTGCAACGAAGTTCAATTTTATAAATACTTTCCCAGGATAATACTCAATGAAAGGATAATAGCCTTATCTCTGATGGTGTTCTGGGACACAGGCCAGTGCTAAATAGATCCTGTGCTAAACAGATTAAACGAAAAAGATCTTTACAATGTGTTAGTAGTAATAATCATAAGAAATCTTATACTACTTCCTGCTCAAAGGGTTGATGAACAGAGAAGCCTCAATGAAGAACATTAAAACAGTGCAGCAATGGCAAAGATTTTACAATTGTATTTCTTTCATGTTCATTAGTTAAGGCATTTTCAGTGACCATTTTGAAAGTAGAATCTGTTTTATTTTTTTACAGTGAAAGTATAAATAATACTTAGCACACAAAGTTTGGATATAACCAGTAAGACAAAGTTTTCCTTCTAACGCAATAGCAGGTAAAAATTATACATGAGTAATGAAAAGCAGAAAACTAAGAATAAAAGCTTATCTAAAGCACACCAGATGCAATCCATGCAACTCAGCCAATATTATTCAGACTATCAAAATGAGTGAGCTTAGGAATCCTAACTTTAGTGTAAAAACACTTATCATGGTAAATGGTTGCTATGGCCCCCAGAATGTTTAACTACTACAATTTCTCAAATGCTGTATAATAGTCAATTATTTACTTTTATTTATTATTCTTTAGCTCAATATCAGTTACATCAGCTCCCCTAAGAGGTACATTTCCATCACTACACTCCAAATATTACAGATGAAAAATAAAAAAAGTAATACTTCCAAGGCCTTAAATGTAATTGGTGGCTTATTTAGAAGTGGAATTCTTTGCCCCTAAGCTGCCATGCTTCCTTTGTGCCATTCCTAATACTCATAATTGGGCAAGTATTCAATAATCTCCTAAACAAAACAAAACAAAATATACATATATGTTCTACAGATACCCCAAAAAGAACATCTCTGGAGAAAAATTAGTTCCACCATGTACTTTTCTGCCTGTATATTTTCTGTCCTGGTTAATGGTTCCATCATCTGTGAAACATACAAGTCATCCTACATCTTTTTTATTTACTGTCTTCCTATACCATTCAAGAGATACCGCATCCTGAGGATTGGACCTTCCTATGTTATCTTAGACTTTCATGATCTCCTACAGAGTCAGTTAAAATACTCTTTTAAAGTGTTTCTCATCTCCATCCTGCATATAACCATCAGAATGGTCTTTGTAAAATGAAAATTAGTCATACTATACCCCTATCCTCAGGATGAAGTCCAAACATCCTGGAATCAAGATCCTTCTAAGGCAAGTTTCTACCTTAAACTCCAGGCTCATCTCAACATAATAAACTACTTGAAATCAGTGCTTGCTGTTTAACAAGCTTCCAGGCTTCCACACATGCTGTTCCCTCTGCTTGTTCTATCCTTTCCCAGCTAGCACCTGAGTGTTAACATCTGAGCAGAATTTCTACACATTATTCAAACTTCATTTCTTCTGTCAAGCCTTCTCTGACTCACCCAACAAAGCTATTTACTACTTAGCTCTGTGATAAAAACATGGCATATGCTTTTGTAATTTTTTGTTTATATATTATCTCTGTTTTTGTAATGCAAACTCTTTGAGAACTTGAACCTTATGGCTTTGGAATGTCTGGAACCTATATTTCCTGGTACACAGATGTCATCCAAAAGCCTTCTGTTGAATAAAATAGATATCCTGAGTGGGGAAAAGATAAAATAATTGTTTTGAATCTATTATGTTTTGTGTTATATACAATGTTCAGATGCTTTTCACCATTTGCTACAAAGTATACTATATAAAACAAGTTCCTCAATCTTGCTATTAGGACATTTTGTGCTGGACAATTCTTGGTTGTAGGGGGTTGTCCTGTGCATTGCAAGATGTTTAGCAACATCCCTGGCTTCTGTCCACTAGATTCCAGTAGTCTCTCCCTAAGCTCTCACCACAGCCAAAAATTTCTCCAGACATTGCCAATTATCTTAGGGGAGGCAAAAGCACTCTTAGTTGTGAACCAATGGTTTAAAACAGCACATTATTTGAAATAAAGATACAAAACCAAGAGAGGCTATGTTGAAGGCTAATTTTTCTTGCTTTAAAATTTTGTTTAATTTACCACCACAATATTTGTATGATGGATTAAAGAAGAAATATTCTTTAAAACATGATTTAGAAATTTGAAATTAATAGAAGAGAGAGTCTCTCAATGCAGAACAGTTTTTATTATGAAAGATTTCCATTGCCTTGTGATGTCTAATGAATTTAACCTCTTTTTCTCTAATTAGGAAACCACTATTTATATGCTGAGAGAATGGAAGATAATTTTCCAATTTTAATTCCTAGTAACCCATGAAAAATATGGACATATTTGCAACTCCCAAGAAGTATCCACCTACAGAAATTATCCACGTAAGAATGTGGCATCATCTGTCAACCACTGTTGGCACATACTAGGCACACATAATAAATATTTGCTGAGTGAATTAATTTTGAACATCCATGTACAAGACTTCTGCTGGGTGTTGTGGAGGCTAAGGAGAATTCTGCAACTATACTGCAAACTCCTTAAATGTGAGCACTGTACTTTGTATCTCTGATGCATACTTAATGGGTACCAAGTATTTGTTGAATGAAAGAATTAAACTGCATTATCAAATGTAAGAATTTTCCTTCTTTTTAAACAACCAAGAATCCTTGCTGATCTCTGACTTGGAGGCAATTCAGTTGCTAGAGTTGATCATTTCATTCATTTATAAATGATATCAAGTCAAATCTTTTGACTTACTGTGCCAAAAAGAATACATAATTAATCTAGAGTTTAAATTTTACTGATGCTGACTGGTAAGAAAAAGGATAATATGCTGATCATCTATTGATACTGTCTCTAACAACCAGATAACAATAATCAAAAGATTTATTAGTATTCACAACTAGCATTATCTGAATGGACCACACAATCAGTTAGTTTTTAATGGCTAAACAATAATCATTAAGAAAACACCAAGCTAGACTAGGCATGGTGGCTCATGCCTGTAATCTCAGCACTTTGGGAAGCTGAGGAAGGCGGATCATGAGGTCAGGTGATTGAGACCATCCTGGCAAACACCGTGAAATCCTGTCTTTACTAAAAATACAAAAAAATAGCCAGGTGTGGTGGTGTGCGCCTGTAGTCCCAGCTACTCAGGAGGCTGAGGCAAGAGAATCACTTGAACCTGGGAGGCAGAGGTTGCAGTGAGTCAAGATCGTGCCACTGTGCTCTAGCCTGGGCAATAGAACAAGACTCCCTCTCAAAAAAAAAAAAAAAGTTACGAGACTCCATCTCAAAAAAAAGAAAGAAAATACCAAGCTTCATGGCTCTGCTCAAAATGTAAACATTGTCTCAAGGGCAGGTTATAAAGCTCTCAAATATTTTTTCAAAATATAGTACATTGAAGAAGCACTCTTAAATGGGAGTGCTTTTTCTACATGCTATAAACGGGAGGCAAACAAAAGGAAAATAAGATTTCTGACAGAGTTTACTACTGTGTTAGGAAAGATAAAATAGGTATTATAAATTAGTTTGATAAGAATAATGGAAAAGGTAATAAAAATTTCATGTGAACGATTAGCACTGAAAACCTGTAGTCAGCCCCTAAATGACTCGCAAGTTATGTTCATTTCTATTTATTTATTTATTTTATTTTTTATTTTTTTTAGAGACAGTGATATTGCTATGTTGCCCAGGCTGGCCTTGAACTCCTCAGCTTAAGTGATCCTCCCACCTTGGCCTCTTACTAGCTGGGAATACAGACATGCATCACTACTCCAGGGAGATTGTACTCATTTGTAAACTGCCATTTAGAATTTAGATAGCAAGTGCAAAAAATAAAAATAATATGCAAAGCATCTGATACAGTCCATGGCATACAATAGGTACCAATAAATTGTATGTTGAAACAAAACCAGGGCTTAGGTCTGATGTTTCTCTTCCGATTCAGATGCCCATGCTGAACAATGGGGACAGAGGAGTGAAGTGAAGGGTGGTTTATGGACCAGAGATGCTGGGCCAGAATTAGAGAAGAGAGAAAGCAGAACTGTCTGAGCAGGCACTATCTTCCCCTTCCCCTCACCACCTGTGTTGGTATGGCTGGGTTGAGATGAAAATCTCACATAAAGCTGAAGGAGGGAGATTCTTCTCTCCCACTACAATGTAGATAGTCCCCTCTGATCCATGGAAATACATTTCAAGACCCCCCTGATGGATGCCCAAAACTGTGGGTAGTACCAAACCCTCTATATAAAATGTCTTTTCAATCTGATAACTGATAAGGCTACTAAGAGATTAACTGGTGGGTAGCATACACAGTGTGGATATGCTGGACAAAGGGATGACTCATGTCTGGGTGGGATGGGACAGGTCTGTGCACGATTTCATCATGCTACTCAGCAAAGTGTAAAATGTAAAACTTATGAATTGTTTGTTTTAAAATTTTTCCAATAAATATTTTCAGACTGCAATTGACCATGGGTAACTAAAATTGAACAGTAAAACTGTGGATAAGGGAGAACTACTGTATGTGTTATCTGAGCTTTTAAAAATAATGATAATAAGGAGCAAAGTAGCCTGTTCATCAGAAACTGAAGAGAAGGAAAGTAAAAGTAAGATGGAATTCATGTGCTGCTGAAAATAAGAACTCAGATGGGAGCTCTCACTAGATGGTTTTAGTTTTCTCTGTAGGGCATAAGTTTAGGAAATAGGACAAACAAGAGGGCTTAAAAGAAGAAGAGATATGAATAATCACTTGGATAGTATGTATAAGGGAGATAAATGAATGAATAAAATGAGTTATTTAGAGATGAATAAACAATTGATTTCACAGAAATAGTGTTTAGATTGGAGCAGAACAATTTACCTGTTGGTGTCAACTCACACAGATACAGAATTGAGGATAAATGGACCTGTGAGAATGAGAAATTAAGTGGCAATAGAGGTGAATAGGGAAATCCAGCCTATCATTCTTTCAAAAAACATTTATGGATATCTACTATGTGAGCCTCTATATTAGGGCCTGGATATTCTCAGATGCATAGGGCTTGTCCCTAGGAAATTCATATACAACTACAAGAAGTTCGATATCAAGTCCTTATGGTATTTGGCAACTTTAATTTTTTAAAAGCAATTTTTAAACTGTTTTCTTCTCTAGCATTATGTATTTATAATATTGTGTTATATGAATTATGAACCATAAAAACAAATGCACATATGTACCCTTTCTCCCAACTTATGCACTAGCACTCATACTTCTTTTTTTTTTCTTTTTTGAGATGAAGTTTTGCTCTGTCGCCCAGGCTGGAGTGCAGTGCACAATCTTGGCTCGCTACAACCTCCACCTCCCAGGTTCAAGCCATTCTCCTGTCTCAGCCTCCCCAGTAGCTGGGACTGCAGGTGCACACCACCATGCCTGACTAATTTTTGTATTTTTAGTAAAGACGGAGTTTTACCATGTTGGCCAGGCTGGTCTTGTACTTCCGACCTCAGGTGATCCACCTACCTCGGCCTCCCAAAGTGCTGGGATTACGGGTGTGAGCCATGTGCCCAGCCAGCCCTCACATTTTTCACATTTGTTTGTCTGTTTTTCAAAGCTCTTTGTAATACGGTAGCATCTCCACAATACCAATTTAATTTCCAGCTATTGTTTCCAAACTCTCTATTCTTGTCAGACATACTTGACAGGGGCATTCCACAAATTCTAAGTGCCCAAGAAAATAACTCCTCTTTCTTGTGGCGCGTGCCTGTAGTCCCAGCTACTCAGGAGGCTGAGGCAGGAGAATTGCCTGAACCTAGGAGGCGGAGGTTGCGGTGAGCCGAGATAGCGCCATTGCACTCCAGCCTGGGTAACAAGAGTGAAACTCTGTCTCAAAAAAAAAAAAAAAAAAAAAAAAAAAAGAAAAGAAACAAAGAAACAAAGATCTGAGGAAACAATTTATTTGCTTAATAAATACATTTCTTACAACCACCACCATAGGAACCAAGAGCTTCTTCTCCTTTAATTTCTAGAGGTAATAAAATTTCATGTGAATGGATGGTTGTCAGTGCTAAAAAGTACTTTCAAACGTTGTGATGGAAACTTAAAATTCTTTGAAAAGGATTTATATTATCTTCTAATTCTAGTAAGAAACATGTTATATTGCCTTGCATCTTAAAATAGGTATAAAATTAGCACTTAAACTGTTACTACCTCAAACAGGACTCTTCTCTTTCATGAACTTAATAAAAATTATGATAAAATACAGAAAACATAAAATTACTATCTTAATCATTTGTAAGTGTACAGCTTAGTGACATTAAGTACATTCAAACTGTTGTGCAAGAATCACCACCATCCATCTCCAGAACTCTCTTCATCTCGCAAAACTAAAACTTTTTACCCATTAGACGATATCCCCATTCTATTCTCCCTACCACCCTGGCAACTATCATTCTACTTTCTGTCTATATAAATTTGACTACTCCAAGGTGGAATCATCCAGTATTTATCCTTTTGTGAGTGGCTTATTTCACTTCGCATAATGTCCTCAAGGTTCATCCATGTTATAGTGTGTGTTGGAATTCTTTTTCCTATTTCTTATTGTGCTAAAACATACATAACATATAATTGACTGTCTTAACCACTTTTAAGTGTATAGTACAGCAATATTAACTATACGCATATTGCGGTACTACAGATTTTTAGAACTTTTTCATCTTATAAATTTTTTTTTTTTTTTTTTTTTTTTTTTTGAGACGGAGTTTAGCTCTTGTTACCCAGGCTGGAGTGCAATGGCGCGATCTCGGCTCACCGCAACCTCCGCCTCCTGGGTTCAGGCAATTCTCCTGCCTCAGCCTCCTGAGTAGCTGGGATTACAGGCACGCGCCACCATGCCCAGCTAATTTTTTGTATTTTTAGTAGAGACAGGGTTTCACCATGTTGACCAGGATGGTCTCGATCTCTTGACCTCGTGATCCACCCGCCTCGGCCTCCCAAAGTGCTGGGATTACAGGTGTGAGCCACCACGCCCAGCCTCATCTTATAAATTTGAAACTCTAGTCACTGAACCACAACGCCCTTTTTCCGCCTCCTACAGTTCCTGGCAGGCACACTTCTACTTTTTGTTTCACGTAAGTGGGATTATGCAGTCTTTTTCTTTTATGACTGACTTATTTGACTTAGCATAGTGTCCTCAATTTTCAGGGAAGTTGTACCATATGACATTGTTTCCTCCTTTTTTAAGGCTAAAATAATATTCCATTGTACGTATATAGCACATTTTCTTTGTTTTTGCTTGTTTTTGAGGTTTTGTTGAGACGGTCTCATTCTATCACCTAGGCTACAGTGCAGTGGCATGATCTCGGCTCACTGCAACCTCCTAAGCTCAAGTGATCCTCCCACCTCAGCATCCCGAGTAGCTGAGACTACAAGTGCATGCCACCATGTTTGGCTAATTTTATTTTTTGTAGAGATGAGATCTCACTATGTTGCCCAGGCTGATCTTGAACTCCTCAACTCAAGTAATTTTCTTGCCTCAGTTTCCCAAAGTTATGGGACTACAGGTGTGAGCTACCATGACTGGCAGTACACCATATTTTCTTTATCCGTTTATTGGTCCACGGACATTACGTTGCTTCCACCTTTTGGCGATTGTGAATAATGCTACAATAAACATGGTTGTGCAAATAACTCTTCAAGATCCTATGTTCAATTCTTTTAGATATATTCTCAGAAGTGGGACTGCTATATTATATACTGATTTTATTTTTAATTTTTTGAGGAACTTCCATACTATTTTCCATAGCAGCTGCACTGTTTTACATTCCCATCAATGGTATACTAGGGTTCCAATTCTCTACATCCTCACCAACACTTCTGTGATTTTTCTGTGTGCTTTTTATAGTAGATCTTCAAATAGTCTAGATATTAACTCCTTACCAGATATCTGATTTGCAAATATCTTCTATGGGTTGACTTTTCACTCTGTTGATGTTTGTCCTTTGATGTACAGTTTTTAATTCGATATAATCTAATTTATTATTTTTTTCTTTTGTTGCCTGTGCTTTTGATGCAATTTGGTGCCATCCAAGAAATTATTGCCAAATGCAATGCCATGCAGCTTTCCCCTACATTTTCTTCTATGAGTTTTTATAGTTTTAGCTCTAAGTTAGCCTCTTTCATGGACTCTTAACTATTCCCTCTTACTGATTTGAAAATTTCGCACTTAAGTTTGAATTATATATTAAAGATATTCCCCTCTGAAATTAATGATTGAGGTCTACATATTTGAGGTCAAAAGGCCTGTGTAGTTTCTAAAAGAAATATGCTGTAACAACATGCAGACATAGATTCTAATAAAAATTATTTGCTACTCTTGAATTATTTGCTACAACTTGCACTTTAAATGATAGAAAGGATAATTGAATGGCCAGGTGTGTGGCTCATACCTGTAATTCCCACACTTTGAGAGGCCGAGGAGAAGGGATCACTTAAGGATAGGAGTTTGAGTCCAGCCTGGACAACACAACAGCTCATTGCCACATAAAGTAAAAAAATTATCTGGGCATGGTGACACATGCCTGTAGTCCCAGCTACACAGAAGGCTGAGGCAGGAGAACCACGTGAGCCCAGAAGTACAGGGCTGCAATGAACCATGACTGTGCCACTGTATTACAGCCTAGACCACTGCACTTCAGCCTGTCTCTGCACTTCAGAAAAAAAACCAGATAACTTAAAAAGATAAAAGAAGGAAAAATAATCAAAAAACAGAGAAGTAATTCTCTCAGTGATAAGGGTAACATTGGAATTAAATCTTACCAGGTCTAGTTTTAAGTCAGCAACTCAAACAACAGCATAGGTTCTTTTGAGAAATTTAGAAATTTCAACTTAGGGTTGCTACTTAAATAAGGCATTGAGGCCCCTGTACCAAAGGCGCTCTCTCTGATGTAATTTTACAACTTTTCTATTTGCCTGTTAAAATTTTGTCTTCTCCATCCTCCATCGTTGCACTTCTTAATGCTGTCATTTTTTATGGCTACCTTATTATTACTCATATAGCTGGCACAAATGCCTAATGGTACCTGTGTAGCTAGGCACCAACTTAAGAAGTCTGTTTTCTGAAATAATGTTTATTCACGACGACATCTTGAACACCTTCTTTGTGCAAGACACAGCAAGAAATACAAAACTGTAAAACCCACCAGGAGTGTCTTCTTAACTAGACCCGAACAGGCCACAGTCAGTATCATATTCACTTAGAAGGATACCCGCCTGGAAACAAAGCATACCAGCAGGGGAGCATAGGGCATTTCTCCTCCAGGGAACATCTCAGCAGGCCACACAGCCAACAAAGACCTAGCTCTCTTTTAGCCCTCCAGATGACAGCTCAGGTTCAAGGTAGCAAGACTCACATCCAGTGGGTTTGAGAAGATATGTTGGAAGATAGTTCATGACTAGATCATAGCTTTGAATGACAATATAAGACATATAGGCTTTTATTTTTTACTATGGATGATTTCTGAGCAAGGCGTTAGCATTGATTGAAGCTCTAGGACTATTAATATTGGCAGCAGTACATAAGAGAGCTAAAAGTAGAGAGAGACCGGAGGCAGAAAGACTATTACATTCTGTTGGTGGAATAATATTATTAATAATTATAATGATAATAGCAGTAGCCAGTAATTTTTCTTGGCAACTTGACATTTGCCAGATACTGTTCTAAGAATTGTTCATGTATCAAGTTCTCATAACAATCCTATAAAGCACATTAGGTACGAATATTGTCCCTGTTTCATAGATGGGAAAACTGAGGCAAGGAGAAGTCAAATAATTTGCCCAGGGTCTCACAGTCAGTAAGTGGTAGGAGCAACATTTGAACCCAAACAATTGGAGCGTATACTTTTAACCACTCAACCACACCACCTGTCAGAGTATACTATGTGTACTCACACTGTCTAAAATTCTGGAAAACCCCTTAAGGAAGGGTTCACTCCTCCCTAAGAAACCTTATAATGATGAGGCTGACAGTTGTGAGGCTCAGCAACAACACATGTGGGGATACCATATGGGAATAAAAAATGAGATCGTAAAGAGTGATTAGCACTTCTTTATTCAGTGCCTACCAAGCATCCAGTATTCTTCACACATCATCTCATTTAGTCTTCACAGCAACCTATGAGGGAGTATTATTTTTAATCCACATTTTTTCAGAAGAGGAAGCCTAGGCTCAGAGAACTTTTGCCTTTTGCTCTCATTACAGAACCAGTCAGTGACAAAGTCAGCACTGGAATCCAGACCCAAACCAATCCATGTTATCCTACGATGAGGGCATGGAATGATGGAAGAGGGATACTGCCAGCCTGGAAGGCTACAGTCCCCCTGCCTTCAGAAGGCTAGGATCCCCAACTGAAAGACTCTGGAGCCATGCTAACATGTGCAGAGCTATGATTCCAGCCTGTCTGTCCACCCAGCTAGAAGTTGTACCCACTGGATACTTGGGTCAGTCCTTGTTCCAAAGAACCAGCACTAGCCTGTGGATCTGGGTAGGACCAACGCAGCTCTGAGGATTCCTACACACTAAATACAAGCATAAAATCTCAAGGAAATTTAAAAACATGTAAAAAAAAATTTACAAAGGGTGGTTAAAAAAAACAAACAAACTATTCTCTAAAGAGAAGTGAAGCAAATCATGTGGACCTGAGGATGGTACCTAGAGATAAAAAACCTAAGAGAACAGAGCTAAATTTCAGGAAACAATGTTAGTTTACTCAGCTAATTCTCATATGTTTAGCCTCAAAGTTTCTCACAATTATTCTTAAAGATCTATGACATTACATTAAATTTAAAGAGCAGAACACAAAATTATATACACACCGACTCAGTGAAAAAGTACTGATGGTGGAATTTTAATTTCTACTTATTTTTTCTGAACCTTTCAAATTTCCTATAATATATATAGTTACCTTGCTAACCAGGGGTAAATATACACACACACACACACACACACACACACACACACACACACACATAATTTCAATATATAAATTTGTTTTTATTTACATATATATGTATGTATATAAGTGAATTAAAATACTTTCAACCAATACTTGGGAAGGAGGAACAAAAAACAAATTTTACACAGAGTGGTTTAGTAATTTCCAAATACTCAACAGACTACATCAAATTCACCTGAGATATTATTTAAAAAATACAAATTTCCAGAGTGCAAAGACCCACTCAGTCAGAATTTCATGGGATGGGCCCAGGAATCTGGAGTTTAACAGCTCCCTGGGTGACTATAACATCTTTTAGCAAGAAAGTCCAAAATTACTTCGACTCTCTAAGGTTGCTTGATAATTTATTTAACACTAGGGAAAATTTATATTTAACAAAGAGAACAAAGTGACAGGACATAGATTTGGATGGCCTAATATCTCACCATTCATCTCTGCAAACTTCTGAACATCACTCAGAGTTTTCAGTTCTTGCCTGGGACATGCTGCTACACACAGTGCAACAGACTTAATCTTCCGGTTTATCAAGTCCAGGTTGCAAGGATCCAAAAAGAATACATACCTAAAGCATGGAGAAAAAAAACTGAGATATTATTTCACAAAACACATTGTGGGTCACTGTATATTTGACTAAGCCTAGGGCAAAGAACATCTATTCCACATTCCTCCACAATAAAAATTTCATCATGAATACATTTTTAAAAAATTGCTTATAAACAGACTGTTAACAGTGGGAATAGGGGAATCATAGGATCATAATTTTCATGATCTATTTTTCTAACATTTAAGTGTTTGTAATGTGCACATGAAGATTTTATAATCAGAAATCATCTATTTTAATTTTCTTCAAATCATTAATTTTTTCTTATTTTGTCAAACTTGCACCAAAAAAATTACTGGAATATCATAATACTGCTATCTAGTACAGCATGAATTACAGTTCATATATAAACTGTAAACTTTAGTTAATAAGTGTAATTCATTCATTATATATAATTCATATAAACAGAATTATATAATTCCAAAAATGAATATATACTATATATAGCAATTAATATATACAACTGAATATATAAAGTTAAATGGAGACTAGAGGGAAATACACCAACATTTCAACTACAGTCATCTCTAGGTGTTAAAATAAAGGGATTTTTAATTTACTTTATTTTACCTTTTGGAATCCACATCTTCTAGAAAGAATGAAAATTACTTTTGAACTGCTATAACTCCAGTAAATACTGTTTATTAATGGTTTAAATACTGTCCATTACAGATAGACAAAATAATCCCCAAGACTGAAATTATACCCTTTAAGTCCTGTATATGTATATTTTAGGAAAGGGAAGATTAATTAGAAAGCACACTAAAGCAAGTATTTTTAATGTTATAAAGTAGATGAGATGATAAAGATTATAGATGTTAACATCTGCTCAAAGAGAAAGTAAGGGCTAAACATTCTCAAAGATAAGCTAAGTACAATATTACAGATCAAGGAAGGGAATACAAGAAGGAATGCTTCCACCTAAAATAACAGTTAAGAATCTCCAGCCAGCGTTCAATTCCACTGAGTCCATAAGAAGTTTTATAAAATCATGCATCTGTCAATAGCCTTTCACACAGTTAAACTCTGTGTGAGTTTCAAATCTGGAATGGGAAATATAACCAAATATAAAAATTAGGCAAATAAACTGAAAAGCAGAAAAGGTAAAGTCAATACATATGCTGAAATGGAAAATATAAAGAGATACCAGGAAAAAAACAGTAAGTAGGAAAAAAAGGCGGAGGGTGGGAGGACTACTACAGAGGCCTTTGCAGATCAAGTAACACTGAACACTTCAGCACAGCAAGGGGACTGGGAACCCAGCATGAAGGTCGGGTATAACTTACCAAACTAAAAAGCAAAAAAAATTTTATATATGATCCTATCAGTGACTCCAAACCCGTTAATGTTCTGTCTATACAAACAGAAGGAAAGAAAAAAAGCCAGGCAGAAAGATGTGGTTTAGAAGTAGGTTTTGTGGACTGCTTCCATGGCTGATACAGAGAATTATTTCGGGCAACTTTTGAGTGGAAACAAGCATGACCTTAGTAATTCTCCCTTCATCTATCCTGGGCATCTGACTAAGCATGTCTATGCCGGAGACCCTGTATAATGAATTGCATGAAGATCTTGGACAGGGAACAATCAGGACCTTGAGAACCTTGAGAAATGTGTCATAAAACCTTTGAATCAACCACTACAGCTACTCCACCACCATCACTATCATCACTACCATTGCCATCATCACCACCATTACTACTAAGAATACTTTTTTTTCCTTTGAGACGGAGTTCCGCTCTGTTGCTCAGGCTGGAGTACAATGGTGTGGTCTCAGCTCACTGCAACCTCTGCCTCCAGGGTTCAAGCGATTCTCCTGCCTCAGCCTCCCAAGTAGCTGGGAATATAGGTGTGTGTCACCATGCCCAGCTAACTTTTTGTATTTTTAGTAGAGATGGGGCTTCATCCCGTTGACTGGGTTGGTCTTGAACTCCTGACCTCAGCTGATCCACCCGCCTCGGCCTCGCAAAGCGCTGGGATTATAGGCATAAGCCACTGCACCTGTCCTAATACTTAATGATAAAGACTTTTTAAAATGATAGCCAATTTTATTGAGGATTTACTATTTCTCAGATACTGTATTAATCCTTTACATGTATTAACTCATTTAATTCTCATAGTAATTCTGTTGTGTTTCTCTATGGGGTGGGAGGTGGGCAGTGGAACTGGGATGGGAAAGAAGCATTGAGGAAACAGTTCTAAGTGATGAGCAATGCCTTGAGAACCATCTGGGGAAATCACATCACAGTAGAAAAAGAAGCTTAGGGAAAAGAAAAAAAAGTCCAGAAGCTGCCAGGGCCTTGCTGCTGGGCCTAGGCTGGATCAATGACAACCTCTTGAGAATAGATGCACTGTCTGTCCTGCAGGCTTCTGCCTTCTCCAAGGGCAAATGTATCCCTATTATATTTCTAACTTTTTTTATACCTAAAAACATTGTCCTTTGATCTATACTAGTGAATGGGCAGCAACCTTATCCTTTCCTTTCGTCAGACCAATGTGAACTTGCTTTCTGGTTCTCTCTAATAGTTCTCTGACCTTGGAAAATACATTTATTCTTCTGAGCCTCAGTTTCCTTATCTTAAAAACTACATATCACCTATTTTATAGTTTGTTGTAATGTGACCAATACTATACATAAAGTACCTAACATTGTAGGCACTCAGTGATTCAAGTCGTTATCATTAAGAATACTATTTGCTTTCCACACATTTTACATTTCATAGTAAGGAACTAAATGCAATACTTTCTTATATGGGCATAAAACAGGGATACAATACTAACATTCAGTTTTCATTTAGAAAAAAAAAATCTGTGTAGGAGTATTCATGACTAAGGGTAAGGTAATTACCCTTGAGAACTAAGTAGGCCCCCACAACAGGTCCAGCACAAGGAAAACAAGAACAGGAGGGTGAGAAGAATGCCCCCATGGCTACAACACTGTCAAATTAATACTGCACATTTGTTTAGCTCATGTATATGGTTTGAAAAGATCTAAAAACTTATTTGAAATGGTATTTTCAAAAAATACACACTCACATACATCACATGTTTACACTCCATATCTTACCTGCTCTCCATAGTCTAAGAATATATTAAGCTGGCCAGGTGTTGTGGCTCACGCCTGTAAACCCAGCACTTTGGGAGACTGAGGTGGGCAGATCACTTTAGGTCAGGAGTTTGAGACAAGTCTGACCAACATGATGAAACACCATCTCTACTAAAAACACAAAAAAAGTAGCTGGGTGTGGTGGTAGGCATCTATATTCTCCAGCTACGTGGGAGGCTGAGGCAGGAGAATTGCTTGAACCCGGGAGGCAGAGGTTGCAGTAAGCCAAGATCACGCCACTGCACTCCAGCCTGGGCAACAGAGCAAGACTCTGTCTCAAAAAAGAAAGAAAGAAAGAAAAAATAACATATTAAGCTTAATTCTCTATGCATTTCACATATCCAAATGCACACACATAAAATTAAAAATAACATAGAGACCTTGACCTTAGGTTCAGATTCTATTAACATTTGTTGGGTGCATAGGTATTAGTCATTGTCACATTCAAGACTTTCTTTATCTTTGCAACAACTGTGTGAGGTAAGGACCATCACCACCACAGATGTTAAAGCTGAGGCCCTGAGGCCTAACACCAGGCCCAAGACAGCTAGTAGGTTCCAAACCATGAATTCAAACCTAGTATCTCTGATGCTGAGTTTCAGTTTCTATTCTGCACTATTCTCAAAATATTTCCTACAAATAATCATTAATAACTTTTAACTGCTCTCTATTAATTTTGAATATTCTGCTTCTAGCATTCTGAAGTCCATCCAATCTATGGCAACATGCATACAATTAATTATATTTTAATTAATTCATATTTAACTAAATATTTACAGGGGGGGCAAAGTGCTTCTATCAAACCAATTTATGATTTATTAAAATTGTACTTTGTTGCCTTTTGATTTGAAAATTTCCTTAACCAGGTAAATAAATGCTTACATTAGTTTTTCAGTTTTCACTTTAAAGTAAATGAACTGTGTGTGATAGTTTTTATGTTTTGACAACGAAACAAACAATTGAATCTTAAATAAGCACAGCATTGTCAAACGAGGTCACTGTAAGTCAATGAAAACGACAGATGTTTCAGCTGAGAGGGTAACACACAATATCTGCCTACTTTTACTCCCAAAACAGAATCAGGAAAGAGATGTGGCACATCCATTTTGAGAGAGCTTCTCCTGTCTGATTATGTGTCTTGGCCTCTATACCTTGTGCTTCTCTACTCTGTCTCCAAGGTGGAGAGCCCATGTCACAGATAATCCATAAACCTAAGTTAAGAGCAAGTTTGTCATTGTTATCCTCAGTGAATCTTTTACTGGGCCTATTAGTAACCTAAATACAACGTTGTTTAAGTTTCACATCCTTTAGAGGAACAGGAATAAATAAAATACCAAAAGTGAGAATGAAAGACAAGAAGCAGTAAGAGAAAAATACTCTATAAACAAAACAGCCTAGACACCTGCAGGCACTGGCCTATACGACACACACATAGCATGATCAGCTGATATAGAAACACATTTGCAAAGGAAATTGCAAAACACCCTAAGTAAACTTTGAACTTAAAAGTTAGATGGGAATGGAGAAAAATGCTCAGACCAAACTGCAAAGCAAACATTACAGAGGATAGCAGGTAAGGCATGTAAATATGTATATATTACAGTTGGGGTGGTTTCCAGAAATTATTTGAGGAAGAGAAAATGGTTTATTTTTAAATGGATATTTTTGAGATACAGTAACAAATTATCTCAAAAGGCAGGAAAAGGAGAGATGTCTAAATAAAATGCTCTGTCTACACAGTGAATGAGGGGGACAGATGCACCAAAGATGAAAACAGGGCAATGAGGCAAAGGTGGGACATTAAATCACTGAAGCTCAGGAAAAAGGGTAAGTGCCACAAAAAGAAGGGGCTTTTAAAGCTGTGCTCAGAGCAAGAACATGAAAATGAATGATATGATGCCACAGAAGGTTTAAAACTCGTTTCAACTGTTTTGCTTTTACTTTCTTTACTGAAGATAGGGGAAGGCAAAGAAAATAAGGTTCACCAATAATTTACTTTGAGTCACAAAGCATTGCAGGCTTTACCCTCACAACATCCTAATTTAACAAATGAGGGAACTGACTGGCAAGCTAGGTGACTAACCTAACTTTTCAGTTCAAACTGGAAAGTGAGAATAACTGTAAAGGAGAGTGAGTTACAGACCAGTCAAGTCAGCTGAATAAACCAGTGAGATCTTCTGGGATTCCCCCGCAGACAAAACCCTACCTGGACATGGTATAGGGCTGTACTCTATATGGTATGCAACACTCATATGACAGGAATTAAATAGGATGATAAGAAAAACTTCATTTATAACAAACATCAGTATGTGTATACTCCTGGGCTAGATCCTTTGGATACAAAATTCATAAAATGCAGTTCCTGAATACAAGTAAGTAACAGTCTAGAGAAGAACAAACACAAATGTAAACAGTCATTTTAAAACCATGTGATAGGAGGCAAGGCTGAGATGGCAGTGGAAATTGTGTAATTCTGCATGGGAGGATAAGGGGTTAGAGAAACCATTAAGGAGGAGGAGGCAGCATCTAAGCCACATTTTGAAATTGAGTAGGAATTTTCCAGACAGATGGGGAAGGGAACACTCTAGGCAGAGGAAACTGCATGTCTAAAAGCACATGAAAAAGCATATTGAAGGAACTGCAAATAATCTGATAAAGTCGACTATAGGATGGGGCATCAAAGAGCTATGCACCACGGAGAAGCAGGGGATAGAAGATGTTGCTATCCTTAGAATCTGGAAGATCTTAAAACTCTTCCATTAGTCATCATGCACTCAATGGCCACGGAACAGTGATACCCTGGTATGGCCAGCCCCTCAGTTGAAGGCTAGACAGAGAATGGCTGGGGAACAGCAGTGCTGCTCCAGAGATGAGCCTTTGCCATTAAATTGCCTCCTGCTGCCATGGCAACTCTGCAACAAGGCTTTTTGGAGCAAAAGGTGGCAAGCAGATACTAGGTCTGCTGGCCGCCTCCTGCCGAATTTGGCTGCTCTCCTCTCTAATCAGGATGGAAGCACTGCGGCACTAAAGCCGGAAAGCTGGCTGAAAAATCCCTCCATCACCTTCTGTTTTAGTGATTCTTGACATGTGTCTTCCCCAGAGGGGAATAAAAATGGAGTCTGATCATTTTTCCAATTATTACCTCATATCAATTTACAATTTATAGTCCCTTTCCACAGAGAGCATTGCCGTGAGTGAATCATACCAAACTGAAAACCATGACAGCCTAGTAGAGGCTTGCTATTGCTAAACATAGGCTTACAGAGAGCCCTGCAGATCTGTACTCCACCCACAGTGGAATTCTGCCCAGAGGAGGCCTCTTATTTCCAGAGGGGCTGGCGTCGGGTTGCAAGTCCAGTCATCTCATCTGGGGTGGGATGCAAATGCCCCTAGAAGAGCTCTGTTATATTAGGACAGAACTATGGGGGCAGCACACCAGAGCTGGTGAAACCCAAGAAACCCAACCCATAAGGTTGATGACAGGGGCGTGCCCCTTTCCCACTGCTTCCCCAATCCTAATTAGGAAGAGGCATAAATCTCCTAAGGAAGAGTTGCCACTTGTTAAAACTAAAACCTAAGGATGCATCTCACCAACCCCCAAAGAGACAAATTCTAAATAGGATGGCAGCTTCCTCCGCCAGCACTTCTGTAGACCTTGATTTACAGGCAACTGCTAAGAAGAGAAACTTTCATGGTCCTTTCTGGTAATTCACAGCATTGAGAGCTGAAAATAACTTTAAACTGTAGAGGAAGCCCAAGGATCAGACTAAGAGCAATACTCAGAGACTGTGTACTTCTCTGACCTCATCTTCCCCTGGTCTCCCACTGGTTTCCTTTCTGTTTCTCAAGCAACCTGGCACACTCTCACCTTGGGGCCGTTGCACTGCCTATCTGCCTGGTTTCTTTCTCTAGATAGCAACAGAGCTAGCTCCTTCCCTCCTTTCAAGCCTTCACTCAAAGGACGCCTTCTCAGTGAAGGCTTTGCTGGCCAGCCTGTCTAAAACACCAGCTTTCTACTCTGATGTGCCTTCATCTTTCCTGCTTTGTTTTTCCTCAGGACGTACACTGGCTCACACACTGTATATTTTACTTATTTATCTGTTTATTTTCTACTGCTACTAGTAGAATATCAACTCCAACAGGGCAGAGATAATTGACTACTTAATTCATCCCTATATCCTTCGTGCCTAAAATGATGCCTGGAATAAAGAAGCTGCTGCATAATTATTTCCTAAGTTAATAAACAGATGGTAATTATGTAAGATTTTGCTAAGTGGGGCCAGAGTGGACTGAAGGTAGGGAAGAAGTCATTTCAGGAACAGGGAAATACTCTCATTTATTCAAAAGAATTTTATTAAACACCTATTCTGCCAGGTGTAGTCCTAAATAATTACCAAAGATACGGTGATACATAAGACCACACAAATAAGTGTTTCTCTTCTCAGTGTTCACAATCCAGAGAGTAAGAAGACAATTACAGTGTGCTAGTGCCAGAGCAGGGAAAACAGGATCATAGAGGAGGCATCAAACGCACCCCACGAATGGAAAATCAGGAGAGATGTCCTGAGGAAGGGATATCTAAAGCTGGGACCTAAAGAATGAGTAAGAGTGGAGTGTGGAGGAAAGGGGGCGGGAACAGGGCAGGAACAGGTCAGGCAAAGGCAAAGAGGAGAAAGGGATCATGGCACAGCTAAGAATAAGAAAATGGTCAGGATGGTTGGTAGGAACTTCAGTGAAAGACAGAGAGCTGGAAACACAAGCTGTTGCTAGATCATGTAGGGCCTTTTAAATGGTATGCCCGTAAATCCCAGCACTTTGGGAAGCCGAGGTGGGCGGATCACTTGAGGTCAGAGTTTGAGACCAGCCTGGCCAACATGGTGAAACCCCGTTTTCACTAACAATACAAAAATTAGCCAGGTGTGGTGGTGCAAGCCTGTAATCCTAGCTACTTGGGAGGCTGAGGCAGAAGAATTGCTTGAACCTGGGAAGTGGAGGTTGCAGTGAGCTAAGATTACGCCACTGCCCTCCAGCCTGGGCGACAGAGTGAGACTCCATATCCAAAAAGAAAAGATGTTAGAAAGCTTGGAGTTCATCTTAAAGACACTGGGAAGCCACTGGGAGCTCACCAGCTGCAATGTGCAGAATGAATCAAAGGTGAGCAAGAGGAAAGTAAGGAGACTAGTCAGAAGGCTACTAAATTTCTATCAAGAAATGATGACTTAGACTAGGGTGGAAATGTGAATAAAAAGAAGCAGATTTCAAAAGTATTTAGACACAACGAAGAAAACTTGATGACTGTTCTATGTAGGGGAAAAGGAAAATATTAAAGATAACGCTTAGCATCTCAGACAAGATGGCTAGGACATTCTGGTTTGGAATCCTGCTCAATTTTGTACGATAGGGGACGCAAGAGGAGGAGCATAGTACAGAAGGACAAGGATGATGTTCCAACTTTAGACAATTTGAGTTGGAGGTGCCTATGAAGTGTCCATATGGACCTATACAGTTGGCTGTAGAGTTCTAGCAGAAAAAGCTGGACAGGAGATACAGATTTTGGAACAATCAGCATATAAATGGTAACTTGCCCCTGGGAATGCATAAGATAACCTAAGTCAGTGTGAAGGGTTAAGATTCTTAGCCTGAGTGAAATCTGTGAGCCTCCAGAAATGATAAGCAAAACCTGACGTACATATTCACATGTATTTTTCTGAATAAAGACTTTGTACTTCAAAGGCCTCCAAAGAGATGAAAACTAAGAGTAAAAAGTAGGATGACGAAAGAGCCAAAGTAGATACTAACATTGCAAAGCAAAGGCATGGAACTGGAAAAGCATAGGGGAAGAATGACTCTCCTATTTAGCTACAATGCCTGCTCTTCCTTATCTATGTACTACGGAGGGAGACATAATTGTCAGAATGGCAACCAAGAGTCACTTATAGCAAATGATATATATAATAAACTGATATAAATTATAAATGATATTTATAATAAACTGAGGCAAGTAAATTAAAACAACTTTAGCTGGGTGCATTAGCTGTTGCCTGCAATCCCAGTACTTTGGGAGACAAGGGCAGGAGGATCATTTGAGGCCAGGTGTTTGAGACTAGCCTGGGCAACATAGTGAGACCCCGTCCCTAAAAAAAAAATACAAAATTTAGCCAGATGTGGTGACACGCCTGTAGTCCCAGCTACTTGGAAGGCTGAGGCAGGAGGACTACTTAAGCCCAAGAGGTTGAGGCTGCAGTGAGCCAAGGTTGTACCACTGCACTCCAGCCTAGGTGACAAAGCAAGACCCTGTCTCTTAAAAAAAAAAAAAAAATTAAAGAACATTCCGCAAGAGCCACATGAAAAAAAAAAAAAACAATTTTCTACCTAGCCCAATAACTTGGAAGAACATTCCTAAATCAGCTTGTTCCAGCACTCAGACTGAGAAATAATATGTATCATGAGCCAATGGCCAGAAATTTCATTTTCTTTTAGTATAACAGCTTTTTTGAAATATAATTAACATACTGTAAAATTAACCTGTGTAAACTGTGCAAGTCACTGTTTTTAAGTATATCTGACTGAGTTCATCCATTACTACAGTCTAATTTTAGAACATTTTGTCACCTCCAAAAGAAACCTCACATCCATTAGAATTACTTCCCATCTATTATGGTTTAATATTTGTCCTGTCCAAAACTCATGTTGAAATTTAATCCCTAGAGTGGCAATATTGAGAGGTGGTACCTTTAAGAGGTGATTAGATCATGAGAGCTCTTCCCTTGTTAATGGATTAATGGATTATCATGGGAGGGGAATTGATGGCTTTGTAAGAAGAGAGATGTGACCTAGCATATTAGCATACTTGGCCCCCTCACCATGTGATACCCTGAGCTATCTCAGGACTCTGCAGAGTCCCCACCAGCAAAAGGCTCTCATCAGATGTAGACCCTCCATCTTGGACTTCTCAATTGTCATAATTATATGAAATACATTCCTTTTTCTTTATAAATTACCCAGTTGCAGGTATTCTGCTATAGGCAACTGAAAACAAGTGAATATCTTCCATGTACCCCTACTCCCTAGGCCTAGGCAACTACTAATGTACTTTATGTCTGTATAGATTTGCCTATTCTATACATTTCATATAAACAGAATCATACAGTATGTGGCTGGCTTCTTTTATGTAGTATAACAGTTTCAATGTTCATCCATGCCACGTTATATGTAAGTACTTCATGCCTTTTAATGGCTGAATAACTTTTTATTGTGTGGATATAACACATTTTGTTTATTCTGTCATCAGTTCATGCACATTTGTGCTGTTTTCTGTTTTTGGCTATTAGATGGTAGTGCTGCTATGAACGTTTATGTACAAGTCTTTGTGGGGACTTGTGGTTTTAGTTCTCTTAGGTAGATACTAAGGAGTGGAATTGCTGGATCATATGGTAACTCTATGTTTGATATTTGGACAGACTGTCATATTGTTTACCAGAGTAGCTATTCCATTTTACATTCCCAGAAGCAATGTAGGAGGGCTGCAATTTCTCCACATCCTCACCAACATCTATAACTACCTTTTTATTATAATTACTCTAGTAGATGTGAAACAGTAACTCATTGTGGTTTTGATTTGCATTTCTTGATAGCTATCGATGTTCGATATCTTTTCATGTGCCTGTTAACCATTCATATACTGGCTTTGAAGAAATGTCCATTGGAATCTTTTGCCTATTATAGATTTCTTTCAAATTTCTGAGTAAGACAGAGTAAGGCATAGATATATACTAGATATTGTCACAACATTATGAAAAAATTATATTACAACAAAAAAACAAGGATGAAGGTAGAGTAAAAAGAATACTTGCAGGCCAGGCACGGTGGCTCATGCCTGCAATCCCAGCAATTTGGGAGGCTGAGGCAGATGGATTGCTTGAGGCCAGGAGTTTGAGACCAGCCTGGCCAACACAGTGAAACCCCATCTCTACAAAAAAAAACACACACACACACACACACAAAATTAGCCAGGCGTGGTGGCACACAACTATAATCCCAGACACTCAGGAGGCTGAGGCAGGAGATTCACTTGAACCCAGGAGGCGGAGGTTGCAGTGAGCTGAGCTCACGCCACTGCACTCCCACCTGGGCCACAGAGCAAGATTCTGTCTCAGAAATGAAAAATTAAAAAGCACTTGGGACAAAGTACTGGAGTCAAAGGACTAGAGGTCAAAGAATGGCTGCAGTGGGCAAAAAAGGACATGCAATGCAAGATGGATGGAGAGAAGCACAAGGTGAGAGTGGGGAATTTTTTAATTACTCTGAATTGATTTTATAGGTAGAACAATTAAGGGTGATGATGAAGACCAAGCTGTGTCTATAGAAGAGTGAACCCTGAAAGCCTCCACTGAGAAAAAATTTAAACAGTTCCCAGGGATAGTGAGAATCAATGAGACAATATGTGAGAGTGCTTTGTAAACTACATAAATGTAACAGTTGGTTAAAATAGCTATGCTTTCCTCATTTAGGTTAAAAGGAAAGAACCCTTGATAAGTAATTTTGAAGCTTGTTTTTGGATGATGGTAATGAAGATGTTTATAATAAACAGCAGTTAACGTTCATGGTACCAGGCACTGTGCTAAGGAGTATACATGATTTATGATCTTAGGCTTCTAAAACACCCAAGGAGTTACTGCTATTATTTTCATTTTTACAAATGAAGATTGTAGGCCAAACATTATTGTTGTTATTTTCAACGGTGTAACCTGTCCTTTGATATTTGCCTACTGGATCTACCCATACAGATACATCCCCAATTGCATGAAAAATCTTACCTATTATAGAAAAACTGAATGTTGTTCCCATTGTATTGCTTTTATATCAGAGAATCAAATTTTTGATAATCAAACATGCCTACCTTGGAACTACTTAATTTAGTTTCTTTTATTTCTTTCTTTTTTTTTTTTTTTTTTGAGACGGAGTTTTGCTCTGTAGCCCAGGCTGGAGGCACAATCCTGGCACACTGCAACTTCCACCTCTTGGGTTCAAGCAATTCTCCTGCCTCAGCCTTCTGAGTAACTGAGATTACAGGTGCCCCCCACCATGCCCAGCTAATTTTTGTATTATTTTTAAATAGAGAGGGGGTTTCACCATGTTGGCCAGGCTGGTCTTGAACTCCTGACCTCAGGAAATCTGCCCACCTCAACTCCCAAAGTGCTGAGATCACAGGCCACCACACCTGGCCTTACTTAATTTCTTTATTGCTTTAACGATATATCAATTGTTGAAATTATACAAAGTATAATATTCATTTATAACATCAAAATTTACAAAGTATAATTTCTATTCATTAAAGTAGAATATTCAATTATACAAAGTAGAATATTCACTTTAAAATATTTAACCCACATGGAACTTATTTTGCATGGTATGAGATTAAAATAGATCTAAATATAGCTTTCTTCACAATATCACTCAACCCACATTTTTTTGTTAAACACTGATTGCTTTCACAGTTTTTATTTCTGCTGTTTCTATTTTGTTCCCATCATTGCTATTAACCTGTGTCCAGGTAGTCTTGTTACTGTCATTTGGAACAGGTTTCGCCCTAGAATGGCAATACCCCTTTTATTCTCCTCTAAGTAACACAATTATTAATTAGATAATAACAACTATAGATACACAATCTTTACTCACACAATGAGTAACCCTTCGCTCCCACCTTTTATTTGGCGAGTATACTAACTGACAACATTTAAAAATCCTAAGACTGATACACTCTTCTTCTCACAAACAGACTTCTGGCTTCTTTTGAAAACTTGGCATCACTGCCTCCATCTACTCACATGGCAAAACTCACCCCAATTAGCAGCTATCTCCTTCATATGGGGCATACACATATAAAGTTCAGACTGTCCAACATTTCTGTTGTCTTATACCCAACCCATGTAAGTGATTTATACTGTATGCCTAGGGGATTTGGGATGTGCAACCTCTGATGAAACCATGCGTCTCCCTTCCTGCCTATAAAACTGAAGGTTCACAGCTAATTTAGTGCTTAATGTCAGTAACTACACTTAGCCTAGATTTCTGGTCTCATCACTTCTCCACTTCCATTGTGTAGTTCCTGATCTTTTTTATTCCCATTTCATTGTCATATAATATATGCACCTACTTCTAATCCTTTTAAATTATTTTGTGAATGAGAAACAATGTAAAAACACTTACCCTCTGAAATTCTTGCCTGGTTTTTTACTCTGTGATTTATGCTATCAATCAAGTTCAATGAACATCCTACTGGGATCTTAACTGGTACTGTATTAAATCTATAAATTAACTTTGTTAGCACTCTCATCTTTACTATATTAAGACTACTCAACCAGGAGTAGATTATATCTCTCTTATTTTTTTTTTGTTAAATTAAGTACTATAACTCTCTGTATTTGGTCCTACATATATCTTGTTAGATTTTATTTTTTAATAAAACAAGGTATTATATTTTTCATTGTATTTTCTGTGCACTGATAAGACAAATGACTGACTTTAGTTAGGCATCTGTTTTATAACCTATAATTTAAGCACTTCATTTCAAGATATGTTTTTGTTGAATCTACTAAACATTCCAGGTTATAGCCCCTGGTCATTGGCAAATAGTATTATTTTTCTTTCTAATCGCCTATACATATTCTATTTATCTCTTATGATTTGCTGCTACTAGTTATTTAAAATAGAGCTATTAAAAAGATGATGTTCTTGCTTACGTAATTTGAGGTACGCTATTTCTATTTCTCCACAATATTGGTAGCTGCTATTACTAGAAACTCCATCAGCCTCCTTTCATTCCATTAAACCTATAATAAAATCTATTTTCAACAAAGGTGCCAAAGTAATTTAATGGGGACAACAGTCTTTCCAATAAGTGCTTCTGGAATAACTGTATTTTTGTATTGAAGAAAAAGAGTAAACCTTGACCTTTTCTTCACAGCAGATTCAAAAATTAAATCAAAATGAATCATATATATGAACATAAGAGCTAACTAAAAAACTTTCAGAAGAAAGCACTAAAAATTGTGAATTTGGGGTAAGGCAATAATATCTCAGATAGGACACCACAAAAAATGAGCTATTAGTAAGGACAAATTCAACTTTATCAAAATTTAAAACTTTTGCTCATCAAAAGATGCCATTAAGAAAACAAAAAGCAAACCAAAGATTAGAAAATATAACCTAAAATGCAATAAAATAAATAAATGGGAAAAAAAAAAAAAGAACCAGAGTTATATTAAACTGGCAAAAAAAAAAAATATATATATATATATATATAAAATTGCAAAACACTTACCTAACAAAGGTCTTGTATACAGATTTAGTGCTTATAACTCATTAAGACTAACCAGTTTGTTTTAACATGTGCAAGATATGAACATTTCACAAAAGAAAATAGATGGATAGTCAACCAGCACTTAAGATGGTCAACATCATCGGTCATTAGAAACATGCAATTAAAACCACATTGAGATACCACTACAAATTAACTAGAATGGCTAAAAATAAAAAGAACAGAGACAGGCATGGTGATCTGTACCTATACTCCCAGCTATCTGGGAGCCTCAGGGTCACTTGAGGCCAGGAGTTCGAGGCTGTAGTACGCTATAACCATGCAATGAATAGCCATGGCACTCCAACCTGTGCGACACAGATTCTATCTCTAAAAAAATAATAAAATAAAGTATAACAAATAACAAAAAGTCTCATAATACAAAATGCTTGTGAGGAAGTAAAGCAAATATAACCCCCCTACTTTCCTAGTGGGAATGTAAAATGGTGCAACCACTTTGGGAAACAGCTTGATAATTTCTTTTAAAGTTAAACATCCTCACCACATGATTCTGCAATCTCAATGCTACACAGCTAACTATCCAAGAGTAATAAAATAGATAAAATCACATCCACAGATTGTTAAAGCAGTATTACTCACAATAGTAAAAAAAAAAAAAAGTTAAATATTGAAATAACCCAAATAGCAAAAACCTAGTGAACAGATAAACTGTGTTATATCCATGTAATGGAATACTTTTTAGCAATTTAAAAGGAACTGACCACTGATATATTTAACAACATGCATGAATCTCAGTAGCATTATTGTGATATGTTGAAAAAAGGCGGACACAAATTACTACATAATGTATAATTCTATGTATATGACATTCTAGAAAAAACAAAACTATACTATGAAAAGCAGATCGGTGGTTGTCTAGAGACAAGAATGAAGGCAAGGACTGACTACAAAGAGGCATAAGATAATTTTCTAAGAGCGAAAGAAGTGTGGGTTGTGGTGGAGGATGCATGACTGTATATAGTTATCAAAATTCAAATTAAACTTTTGTTTGATAATTATATACAGTATATTTTACTGTATGTTTTATAGTTTGATAACTATTTACAGTAAGTTTTACTATATGTAAGTTATAACTCAACAAAACTATAAAATAAAATATTTTAAAATTTCTTCCTGAAAATTGACTTTACAAAATCCAATTTAATCTAATGAGCCCCAGTGTGTAGTAAGAGTTTAACATTACTCAGAAAGAGATCTGGACTTTGCCCTTCACTTCTGGGTGTTAATTTCTAAGCCTTATAGGAGTGTCTTTGTTTACTTGGTGCTCTTGGGTCATGGCAGACATCTAACAATGTGTTTTAGGGTCAGAATAGACCACTCCACATAGTATTTAGGGTGGGGGTCAAGCACCCTAGAAAGACCAACAATGTTGTTTGGATTAGGAGTTTGGGATCACATGGTATCAACTTGACCCAAGGGGCTGGAGACTGGAGACTGAGTCAGCCATGTAATGGAGTCCCAACAAAAATTATGAACACTGAGGCTTAGGTGAGCTTCCCTGGTTAGCCACACTCACTGTGTATTGTCACATATTGATACCGAGAAAGTACTGTGTTCTGACTCCACTCTCTCTAAGGGAGACAACAATGGAAGCTCTACCCCATGCGCTCCTTCTGTTGGCTGACTTCACTCTATATCCTTCCTAAAAATCAACCATAACCATGAGTATAGTAGCATTTAATGAGTTCTGTAAGTCTTCCTGGCAAGTTATTTGCCGGGAAATAGGTGGTTTTATGGACCCCTAATCTTGCAATTGGGGTCAGATATAACGATGGTTGTGTGTGGACTGTGTGCCCTCTAACTTCTTAGGTGCCCTCAACTCTCACATCCAGGTAAACAGGAATAGGTGGCAAGCCAATGAGTATCAGACTCATGGTTGAAGCAGTTAATAATTACCTGAAGTATATTACAAAGGTCACTGTCTATGAGCTCATGTACAATAACTAAAGCTTTTAGACTAAAGCTTTGAGAACCAACTCAAGTAGTGAGACTTGAGATTGAACATTTGTATCAGCTGTTTAACTTAGACATGGCAAAATACACACCTAGTCAAACAACATGGAGAAAAACCAATCATCCTTTCCTTGCCGCCTAGCTGCATACATGTCATCTAGTTCTGTTAAACAGTTTTTCACTTCCCTATTTAGAATTGGTGAAACATTCTTTCAACTCCTGCATTTTCTAAGGTATGTAGCTGAATCTCCTCTTTCAAAGTGTAGCAGTATTTTCCACAGCAAGTATTATGCTAAAGGCAGAATTACACTAGCAATACAGATGTTATCTTTGTAAGGAGTTTAAAAATTTAGGCCAAAGAGTAGTGTGGTCACAAAATATGACAAAAAATGTTTTCCAAAGAAATCTCCACAAATTTACCTTCTGAAAATTTAGTTAGCATCTTTACAACTTCTAATATTTTCCATGAGAGAGAATGAAAGTTTAGGGGGAAAAAAAAAAAAAAACTGTATAGGCCAGGTGCGGTAGCTTACGCCCATAATCCCAGCACTTTGGGAGGCTGAGGCAGGGAGGATCATTGAGGTCAAGATTTCGACAACATGGTGAAACCCCATTGCTGATAAAAACACAAAAATCAGCTGGGTGTGGTGGCGGGTGCTTGGGATCCCAGCTACTCGGGAGGCTAAGGCAGGAGAATTGATTTAATTCAGGAGGCGGAGGTTGCAGTGAGCTGAGATCTTGCCATTGCACTCCAGCCTGGGTGACAGAGGAAGACTCCATCTCAAAAACAAACAAACAAAAAACCTATATAAATAATACAGTAAGTTTTCATTTAGAACATCACAGATGTTACTATTTCCAAATGCTTGTAAATTGAGGTAAATAAATTCTCAAATTCAAGTTTATGTGAGGTGTCTATCTAGGCTGCTCTTTTTCACTTTATGCTAAAGTAGGAGTGGTAGTAGCTTAGAGTTAGAATCAGAGAGTACTGACAGGAAACAGAGAGAGGAGTGCTTTCCCTCAAAGCAAAGCCAAATTCGTCCAAGGCTTAGAGCATCTCCATTTTTTTAAACTTATCCCTAAGTGTGAGAACTAGCAGGTGATCTATTGGGCTGCTCTGAGGAATACCATGACAACAAGTAGGTAGAATACTCTGTAAAACTTAAGCATTAGTCCAATGGACAAATGCATAAATCTCTTCATCTAAGCTTCTACAACTCCACAAGATAGAGTCGGGAGCAACTTCCTGTGTGGACCAGTCTTCCCTGGGCTTTAGGATGGCCAGCAAGAATTCCATCCTATAGACTCAAGCCACACTGTTCCTCAGCTGATGAGAGCCAAGCTTGGCATTCTAATCAGAATTCCGTCCTCACCAGAAGATGGGCTCCTGGAGCCATCTCTCAGTCCCCGAACCCTCATAACCATCTATTCACCTCTTTTTCCAATCACCATTATGTGTACCATCCTTCCACAGCCTACTTTACTTGATTTTACC
The DNA here is from genome assembly GCF_009761245.1 of Sapajus apella. NCBI lineage: Eukaryota > Metazoa > Chordata > Mammalia > Primates > Cebidae > Sapajus > Sapajus apella. Next base: position 11,537,987 of record NW_022436986.1, on the reverse strand, counting down.
CTAATAAAATGCAAGCCCTACCTCGAACCCCCAAAATATGACAAAAATATTTTCCATGAAATCTCCATAAATTTACCTTCTGAAAATTTAGTTCGCATCTTTACGCTTAACTGGGGCTCCAAAATTCTGCCCAACATTACCCTGTCCCTGAATCCCCAGTCACTGGCTGAGAGTCTTCAACCCACATGTACAACCTGTAACCAAGATGCTGCCCTGAAGGGGAGAGATTCAAGACTGAGAATCTGACCCAATTACACTGGAGGAAGGGAGTCATGAGCCATGGAATATATGCTACAGAATATACAGGTTACCTCTGGAAGCTGAGAATGACTCCAAGTTTATAGCCCGCAAGGAGATAGGAACTCAGTCCTACAGCCATATGAAACTACATCTGTCAACAGCCTGAATGAGCTTAGAAGAGGATTCATTCCCTAGAATCTCAAGAAAAAAAATCATAGCCCTGCCAACACCTTGATTTTAGCCTTCAAAATCTATAGCAGAGAACCAGCTAAGCTATGCTGTACACAGACTTCTGATTTACAGAGCTTTGTTATTTAAAGCTATGAATTTGCTTCAATTTCTGATTTATGGAACTTTGTTGTTTAGAGCTGCTTAGTTTATGGTAATTTGTCACAGCAACATTAGGAAACTAACACAGTGGTGGTTCCAGTACTACCATCAAATTGCCTTATTTTCCTCTCCCCACCAGCCTGCTGTTAGGAATTCAAGAAAGTGCAGTCACTCAGCTTACAATAGAAAACATTTTTAAATGACATTCCAACACTGAACTGTTATAATTTATCTATGTATTTTGTCTTTCCCACTAGAATGCAAGGTCTTCAAGGACAGGGGCTACAAATGTCTTTTTATCCTTTTAATTTTTTTCATTACCCCAAGTAATATATATTGATTATAGATAACAGAAAAAAAGAGATAAGTATAAAATTAAAACATCCATAATTCAACAGTTAATCACACTGTTAACATTTTCATGTCATTCTATACTTTCCTATGTACATGTATATTTTTACATATATAAATAAAATCATGCTGTATATACTGGTTTGCAATTTATTTTCCCTTAATAATACTATGCATATATTGCATGCTATGGACAAACTTCTACAGCATCATTTTACTGACTCCAGTCTCAGACCAGGCTGGGCCCTACCATTGTAACCTCTCTCATGGCCCTCCCATTATAACCTCTCCAATACCCTTATACCTCTCTCTTCAAAACACTTCCTATAGCTATAATAATTTGTGACTGTGTGATAATTTTACTGTTTTCTCCACTAAATTGTAATTCCCATGAGATAAAAAAGTATGCTTCTTTTGCTCGAGTATAATCTCAAGTGCCTAACTCAAAGAAGACAGCCAAGAAATAGAGTTCACAAATGAATGAATAAATGAATGAACGAATTTAACCAAACCCTTTTTTCAGCCACTTAGGTTGCTTGTTATTTTAATATTCTTAATAGTCGTCTGTAGCACACAGCTGATTTACAATAAATGTCTGCTGAGGGCTAAATAATAAACATAATTTTCAAAAATGGTGAACGATAGTCATTTAGTAAACAGCAATATGATTTACGTCATCAGGAGGAAGAGAAGTCCTAGTCACATGATGAAAAGCTGTATAAGTACTTAGCTGATTAAAGGACCTTCCATGCAAACATTTTAGCATATTTTATCTGTATTTTTCTAGTTCCTTTTCAAACAGGAACAGGTATGCACAGTCAATAAGATTTGGTAACTATTTAAAAAGTCTTCGAAAGAGACATATTTTATATGCTGACTAATTAAAGAATAAGATTCTTCCTAAAATAGATGGTTACATGGCATAGTACAGGCCCAGAAAGTTTGGCAATCATTTAAAGAGTGAACCCAGTCTTTATATTGGTATAATCCCCTAAATAATCCTCTACACAAGTTAATATGTGTTCGTGGAGTAGACTGAACCAGAGACATAAAAGATACAGAACTCTGACTTTAAAGAAGGTGATCAGTGGCCACTAAAGTCCTATTCTGTATCCATATAGATATTATAAAAATAGTTTCCCTAAAATAAGACCACTGTCTATTAAACAATCAATTATCTTACCAAAAAAGAAACTCATTATCAGTTTGAAGCTAAGTATTTTTCAGTAAATATTGAAAACATATAAATGGTAAAAAAAAAAAAAAAAAAAGAATCCAAATATGAATTAAGAATAATACAGTTCATCATCACAATTCATATTCTTTATCTGACAGAGAAAGAAACACACAAAATTGCCTTCAAATTACTCAAAGCCTTTCTAGATTGTATAAGTGCTTTGGTTCCCTTTAAAGTTTTTAAAATGTGTATGGGGATTTGTCAAGTTCCCCTAAAAATTTCTTTCACTTTTAAATGTTGGGAGGGAGAAAGCCCCAAAGCAAAAAAGGTGGGAAGCTGGAATTACCTTACAACTCACCAGATTTATTTTAGTGTATGATGATATTTCAGTGTATGATGCAAAGAGCACTGACTGAGGGTGAGAACTGAGTGCTGGTCTATCACCATCAAGTCACTCATTTCCTAGACTCAGTTTCTTCACCTGTAAAATGATCTCAAGGATCGTTTTAGCATGAACATTTTAAGCGTTAAGTATCTTGCCAATGAGAACCATAAGGAGAAAGAAGTAAAACCCACACTCTGATTCTGTTTTTACTAGGTACTCTGGTAAAGATTATGCAGATTATTTTCAAGGAAATTGAAAAGAGCTCAAAGAAAATGAACCCCCTATAGATTTTACTCATACATAGATGCTATTATCCTCCTCAGACCTCTAATTCTTTACATCCTGTTAATATAGATTATCTGAAATTTGAGAGGCATTTTAGGGCAATGAAGACTTTATCAGTGATTGGGACTTTAAATGACCTCCTTGGAAGAAAGACAAAAAGATAAAAAAGAAAATTAGATTTGTACAAAAATATATCTTTAGAACCTCTATTGAAGAATCTATATTGACGTGTGAGACACACTGGGAAAACTTCTTGGAGTAACAAGGAAAGCTGACACTAAGCTGTGTTAGGACTGTTTGCAGAATGAGGAAAAAGTTCTAATAATGATATAATCCTTATGTCAGAAAGATTAACAGCAGTTCCTTACTTACTGTTGCCCAACTTTACAATGATAACCTACGCTTACTAAGAGCTACCGCCACTTTGCCATATCTTCTCCCATCTCAGGCACCCAACACATGGGAACATCTTTAGTAGAAGCACAACACCTGTGCCCTCACCCCAATCTTCTCCCCAGAGGTCAACAAAGCGAGACCTTTTGTCCCAGCTCAGTCCACACACTCACTTATTCAGGTATCTTACAACTAAATAGGACAATCTCTGCTCTGTCCAAATAGATATGGAAGATAGGGAGCTTCCTCTCTGGGAATAATAATAATAATAATAATAATAATAGTAATAAGGCTGGGTGCGGTGGCTCATGCCTGTAATCCTGGCACTTTGGGGGCTGAGCTGGGCAGACTGCCTGAGCTCAGGGGTTTGAGACCCGCCTGGGCAACATGGCAAAACCCAATGTCTACTAAAAATACAAAAAAATTTAGCCAGGTGTAATGGCGCATGCCTGTGGTCCCAGCTACATGGGAGGCTGAGGCAGGAGAATCGCTTGAACCCAGGAGGTGGAGGTTGCAGTGAACTGAGATGGTGCCACTGCACTCCAGTCTGGGTGACAGAGTGAAATTCTGCCTCCAATAGTAATAATAAGAATAATGACAATTTTCTATCTAAAATTGACATATACACTCTAAGGCTACTTACATATTATAGACCTAAAGGCTGAAGACAATCTAGAATGTGGCAGAAAAAGTATGTTTTTGGAATCCTAATTAGAGTTCAAAATATATTACTACCACCCTCATCCCCACCATCAAAAAAAATGGCAGCCAGCAAGGAACAAAGGCCCTCAGTCCAACAATCCTCAAGGAACTATGCTGCCAACAACCACAAGAGCTTGGAAGGGGAACCTCCCCTCACTGAGCCTCTGATGAAATCCCAGCCCTGACCAGCAACTTAAGGGCAGCTTGTAAGAGACTCTGTGGCTGAAGACCCAGGTAAGCCACATCCAGATTTCTGACCCACCGAAAGGGATCACAAATGTGTCTTGTTTTAAGCTACTAAGTTTATAGTAATACTGTTACCTAGCAACTGCCAATTAATACAGACAAATGAGAAACACAAAATATAATTAGAGCGTAAACTAAAGGCAGTAGAATAACAAGTAAATATAGGAAATTTCAGGTAAAGGAAAGGAAAGTTCACTATGGATAAGGTTAGTTTTGAAACATTTCATACAGGGGTTAGTTATGAGACGTGTCTTAAGTGTTTCAAGAATTCAGACTGGCAGACAGGTAGAAGGAATAGCAAAGAGGTAAGAATCAATTGAATGTCTCGGACAATAAGAACATCACACTGAGGAACAGTGGGAGGAGACTGAATAGGTGAAACAGGTCCAGATCACAAGAGGTCTGAAAGGGCAGGGCTGAGAGGCTCTTCTTTGATGCTACAGACACCACCACCAAAGGAAAGGCTCTTGAGGAGGGAAATGACAACATAAGAGCCCTATTTTAAAGAACTTAATCTTATCAAGTATAAAGGATAGAGAGATTAGAGATAAGATGACCAAGAATAGATATGCTAGCACAACAGTCTTCATGAGAGGCTAACAAACATGGGGAAAAAAGGTTCACACTCATTAATAATCAAAGACATGCAAATTAAAACTATAAAACACCATGTTCTGGCCTAACAAATTAGCAAATAATAAAAACTAACAATACTAGCAAAGATAAAGTAATCTCAGACACTGTTGGTGGGAATATAAATGGAACGGTCTTTATGGAAAGCCATTCAGCAATATGCATTAATAATTTTAAAATATTCAAATCCTCAGACTCACTAATTTACTTCTTAAAATATGTTCTAAGGGAATAAACTGATTTACCCATTCAATAAGATTTAAATGAGTGCCTACTATGCTCTAGGAAGTGAGCTAGGATCTGAGACACAAATCAAATATATCTCACTTCTTCTCTCATGGCACTTAGGATACACATTTAACAAATAATCAAAAAATAAGTATATAATTACATATACTACAGGATACAATGAGAGTACTTTTGAATATCAGATTTAAACTGTGACAATAAAAAGGCATCTCTGGGAAGTGACATTTATGCTGAGAGCTGAAGGATGAGTAGAGTTTTGCCACGTGAAGATTGGGAGGAATTTTTTTTTCTGATAGAAGAAACAATATTCATGAAGGCAAGAAAGAGTTATAGTTGACATTTTAGAGGACTGATTTGTTGACTTTTTCAACAAATATGTATAAAGGTCCTAGTAAGACCAGCTACTGTAGTAGGGGCTGACAGTAAGGAATGGGGGAAAGTGATCGAGGTCAGGCTGAGGTACTAGCAGACAAAACAGGTGTAAAAATACTGTATAGCTACAGAAGGGCCTACAATTCATAAGGAAGCAAAAAAGTACGAGGAAATAAGTGTAAAGGAAGGAAACTAATGCATCTTCCGGAGGAAGAAGAGGATGGAATAAAGGTGGCAAACACAAAGACTGCTGCTTTCCTGTCTTTTTTCAAATCAAAATATCATAGACTTATCTGAGAAAGGTAAAAAAAAAAAACAAAAAAAACCCTGTTCATTTTCTTAAAAAAACATTTATAGACAGAAATATTTAAGTAGGTTAGCACTAAAAAGGTCATACTGTAAGAGAAGATGAAGTAGAAATCAAAAATAAATTGTAAGCATGTGTACATGAATTAAAGAACAGTTACACTTGGGAAACTATTTTCCCTCTATGTGAATGGCTCTTGACTATGCTAAGCATTCAGGAAACAGTGACCACTTTTTCAGAATAATAAGTAGCCTCTCTTGGAAGAGGCCAAATGTACCTAGAATAATTCTAGGATTTGCAATCTGCTCCACTGAACAGATGAATCACCACAAGGTTAAATATAAAGAGTGGCATTTATACAGACTTTATGGTGAGAATGTACTTGGAGTCATGGCAAGCTATGAAAGGATCCATAAAAATGATTCCAATCCCATGTAAGTAGAAGACCTGAGGGAGTAGATCCCTTTTCCTCTTCTCAATTATCTAAATTGTAATATTTTGTATTTGATACATGTCAGCAGCATTAAAGAATTAAATAGACTGAGCACAGTGGCTCATGACTAATCCCTGCATGTTGGGAGGCTGAAGCAGGTGGATCACGAGGTCAGGAGTTCAAGTCCAGTCTGGCCAACATGGTGAAACCCCATCTCTAGTAAAAATACAAAAATTAGCCAGACACGGTGGCAGGTGCCTGTAATCCTAGCTACTCCAGAGGCTGAGGCAGGAGAATCACTTGAACCCAGGCAGCAGAGGTTGCAGTGAGCCAAAATTGTGCAACTGCACTCCAGCCTGGGCAAGAGAGTGAGACTCCATCTCAAAAGTAGGCGCTATCTAAAAAAAAAAAAAAAAAAAAAAAAATACTGCAGAACTCTGCACTATTTTTGTAACTTCTATGAGTCTAAAGTTATTTCAAAATAAAAATAAATAAACAAAAAGGATATGGGTAGTCTTGTTACAAGAAATAACATACATTATAAAATTTGCCATGAAGCAATCATAAAGAATAAATGTAACAATCCTTCAAATTGCTAAGAGTCCAATTTTCACTTCTCTCAATGGATGCAGGTGCGTATCAAGAGAAAAACTCAATTTCTGGGCTGGATATTCTACCGCCCACCAGCCATGTGACTTTAGGAAAATTACTTCAATCTTCCAAGCCTCTGTTACACCTACTTCACAGGGCGGTATCATATGCTAGTTGACTTTGGCATGCTATACAACTACTCATTGTTGTTATTTAAAATTTTGTTTAAACTGCATTATCTTGTCTTCATTAATGGGAGGAATAATGCTGAGAAATTAACTATTTGGATTTCTTCAGGTTTGTCACATTATCAAATTAATCATACTTCCCACTAGAGGCCCAGATTTAACCGACAGATTTATATAATAACAAAGACAGTTGTTACATATTACCTTCCTGGAAAATGCTTTATAATAGACCTATAACCTTAAAAATGTTACCTGCTTAGCCTTTTCCTTTAAAGCGCATTAACAGGATTAGTTAGCCTACTACTTTAAAATTAGTTTTGTTAATTCTGAAGAACAAGTTAGATATTTAAAATGACTAATAAGGTTTCATGGGGCATAAATATATAGTCTGTACAAATATATTAGCATCATACATAAAATATGCTAGATTAAATCTATTTTCTCCATAGATATTAAAAGCAAAATAATAGCTCTTTTGAAGAAAAAATCAATTAAGTCAGAAATTTCATGAAATCTAAAAGATGAATATTGAGAACCTAAAGCAAATGTTAAAGTTTGACAAGGAAAATGTATCTTTTATAAAATTGGAAACTGATGTGTACTTATAAATGATACAACATAAAATGTTTTTTATAATGTTAATATTTCAAAATTCTCATCCCTCTGTCTCCCATTAAGTATAATCTTAGGGGAAAATATTACAGGGTTAAAACTTAGTGTACAACTTAAAGGCTAATGGGAAAAAAAAGAGTAAAAGAATAACCTTTTCAAATCAAGCCTTTATCCATTAACATTAACATGGGTAAAGGTAGCCATTTTAACAAGGTAGCTAATTCTGTTTCCTGAAGAATGTATTTGTAGACCAAAAACAAGAATGATTGTTGTTTTTGTGGAAAAAAATCAAACACACCAACAGAAGTCACATAAAAATAATGTTTGGTAAGATATTATCTTTCAAACAGTAGGAATAGCAGGATTTTCTCTGTGCCCCTTTCAAAGTTTCCATGTGTTCATCATTCAGCAACAGTCTACTCACTTCCGCTGGGTGTGGTCCATGCCACTGTTTGGTATTCCTTCCAACTTTGTATTTTTCTGCCCACAGATATTTCCATAGCTGTCGTATCCTGACACTAGTCTTGCTGCTGCACCTGTTGCTATTGAAAAGCCACAAATAAATCCCTAGGAAAGAAACAGAAAAAAAAAACATACAAATAAACCATTTCAATAGCCAACAGTCACTAGTTGATACGATAATGAGCGTCTTTTGTCTGCTGAAGGGAACAAAGAGCTATCTTTCCTTATTGCAAACACTATTCTGCTGTTTTCCTTGGATTGCACATAAGCAGTACAAAGAAGTCCATAGGGAAACACTATTTACTATCATAACAAAACAAATCCCAACCTTTACATCATGAGATCATCTTTGAATTTTATAATAATAATAATAGTAATAACAGCAGCTTCTCAACATAGAACATCTGCTCTGTGCCAGTCTGTGTACTCTCAATAGGTGCTTGTTGTACATTATCTCTAATCCTCACAATGAAGAAACTGAGGCCTAGAGACATTAAACAAGTTATCCAAGGCCATCAAAGCTAGTAAAGATCAGAAAATAGAATCAAACCCAGCTTCCCTCATTCTTTAGTTTCATTTGGTTGTAAAGGGGTTCCGTTAAGTGAACATCAGCAAAGGATGAAAGAAACAAATTCAGAAAAAAACAGGAACGTGGGTTTTGAATTACTATCACTTCAGTACACACACACTTCTGTTTCCTTCCTGCAATAAAGCTATATACAAGTCAAAGAATTACATCATGAAGCAGTGCCATGTTCTTATGTTCTTAATACTGAAGATGAGGGGAGTAAGGCGCTCGCTTTGTATACTGCAAAGGTCACTTCATTTCATGGGAATATGCTTCATCACAGTACTAAAGGCAAATGGTAGATACTTCAGAAGCACATCATGCTTGCTAAGTCAAGTATGCACTGACAAAAACAAAGCAATAAAAGCCTACGCTTGACAGCAAGCTATTAGCCAAAAGAAGAGGAAGTGAATCACTACTGATAAATTGATTGTATTGGAGGAAAGACTGAGGTTAACAACTATTCTTACAACCTGGTCATTAAAAGGTTAAGTTTTTATTATCTTCAGTAAAGTGGCTAAGAAGGCAGAGACTATCATTATTTAATTAATCACAGCCAAGTATCATGAGTAGTACTTATCTAAATAGCCCTGCTAGATCTAAGGCCTACAGTGGAAAATACCGTAATCATATACAATTCCTCAGAGAAAAGTATTTCCCCTTTAAATATACTTACCTAAAAAAGCAAACAAACTCTTTTCTAAATAACCCCTGTACTTTCATTGTGCAGGTAAGGGAGCTATGAGGAAAGAATAAAGAGCATAGCTACAGTCAGTAGAAACTTCTTGAAAACTATACCTTGTAAAAAACGTAGACAGAGTAGAGACTATCCGTAATTTGCTACTCACTAACTTCAACTTTCTGTCTCAATTTACTCATCTGTAAAATTGAGATAATGAGTGTATGTAGCTCATTGGGCTGTTGTAAGGATTAAATGATATAATCCAGTAAAGTGGTAAAAAAAACCTGCCTGGCACATAGTAAGAGCTCAATAAAGTCTTAGCTATTATAGCTGTTAGATACTATTATTAGGAATGAGAACATGCTATAAGGGAAAGATGGTGGGCTTTGGGGTCAGAAAGCCTGTGTTGATCAATGGAATACTGATGACTCAATTTTCTTCTTGGGTGACCTTTAATCTCAGGTGACCTTGAAAAAACTTGCTTAATTCTATGCCTCAGTTTGCCACCTATAAATTAAGGTTAAAAACGACATCACAAAAGTTGTTGTGAAAATCACATGAGATAACACATGTTACATGTAAAGTGCATATCTCAGTACATGTTAGTCTCCTTCTGCCTCCAAGAAGCATCAAACTGTTAGCATTAGGGTTAGACACAGCTGGTCAGTACTTACTCATGCACACTCACCCTTTGCCCCTCTCCCCATCTCCTGACTCCTCCAAGGACACTGTAGGGTAATCAATTCCACCTCAGAACTTCAACCCAATACTGAGACATGTGAGAAAAAAAATTTAATCCTCTGCGTACATATTTCATATTTACAGTATGAATCTGCATACCATTTTAAGCATATCTTTGAACTCCAAATTAGAATATTAAGAGGTTTAATAGCTAACCTTTCCAACACGTCTTTTTTTTTTTTTTTTTGAGATGGAGTCTAGCTCTGTCATCCAGGGTGGAGTGCAGTGGTGCGATCTCGGCTCACTGCAACCTCTGCCTCCCGGGTTCAAGCGATTCTCCTGCCTCAGCCTCCTGCGTAGCTGGGACTACAGGCGTGCATATCACACCAAGCCAATTTTTGTATCTTTAGTAGAGACAGAGTTTCACCATGTTGGCCAGGCTGGTCTTGAACTCCTGACCTCAAGTGATCCATCCATTTTGGCCACCCCAAATGCTAGGATTACAGGCATGAGCTACCACTCCTGGCCTCTAACACATTTTTTAACAAGAAGCCTCACAGATTAATGATAAGGGAATGGACTTTGTATTCAGTAAAACCTGGATTCAAACCCTCACTCTACCAATTACTATCTATGTGACTTTGATCTAATTACATACTTAGACTCTGTTCCCTCCTCATCTCTAATACAGAATAATACCATCTATTTCACAGCCTAATGATGAAAACTAAATGAAATAACACATATCCAGTCCCTGGCTGAATGTCTGGTACATGGCAGGTGATCAATAAATGGTAGCTGTTAGCGGTGAATTTGAATGGGGAATCAGACTAAAGAGGTTAACAATGGTAATTGAACACTAACAAAAACCCCTTCAGTTCTCTATTTTAGAACAAAAATTTCTAGAGGGGAAGAGTGAGAATATAATTTTGTTACCATATAAAAATATTTTCAGACCACAATTACAATCTTCTTTCACTACTAATCTAGAATAGCAAAGTTGTTACATAATTAAAAGGTTATGTTCTTCTTTCACTTTTTATAGAAATTTTCTTCCTATGTTTGATAAGTACATTGTGTTACAGGTTCCTTTAAGTGGTTTCTGATTTCCTTTTCTGACTATTTTTAACAGTACTGTTGGACATGTGGGTTTTTTTCTTTATCATAAGCCACCTCACATCCCTCTGGGATGTAGGCAGGGGTATAAATTGTAAATGTTACATATATATGCTAAATTGGGACACTGACATATTTTCACATAGGCCACTTAAACTTCTTAGTAGCTTCCAGAAGCATTAGCGAGGGTGAGAAGCTGCCAGGGGTAGGGGGTGGGCAAGGAGAATAATAAGCTAATAAGATGAGAAGAAACCATGACTATTATCCTAGGGACTTCTCATATGGTACAAGCACTGACAATGGGGAACTAGGCCAAATATAATTAAAAATACAATTTCTTTAAAAAGAAAAATTTTAAAATCCAAATGTGGAAAGCAATATAGTTTCAGAAGGGAAAAAATGTGGCACATAAAATTAAAGTGGGGGTGAGAGAAACTTTACAGAATACACTCAATAATTTAATGGTTCAGTAGAGAGAGGAGGAAAAAGGCATTCAACAGAAGAAAAAAATCACATTAATTTAGCAAATGATAAGGGGATAAGGAAGGCTTTCATAAGCATGTAGTAGAAGGCAATCTTAGAGAGAAAGTAAAACTATAAGCAAGGAAGAAAACCACGGCTAATATGTTCAAATGAGTGAGCTACGGAAGTGCTTTCAGCACTGCTATTTTGAGAGAGAGGAGAGGAACAGACAAATTTATTCACAAACAGGAGGTGATTCAAATCAGATGAAGGCATACAGGGATGGTGGCTCAGAGGCATGATCTGGCAACTCGTAAGTACCGACTGCCTAAGTGGGAGAAAGACAATTTGCTCATTAATGAACTGTGTTCATTTTCCCTTCATATCACAAGGTCTAGTTGTACCTAAGTAAGGGGCTTTTCCTTAGTTTTATTTGCTATTAGTTAAAAAAAAATAGGACACAGTTTTATTTTACAAGCATGTTTGAAATTTATACCTGGAGCTTTTACTATGCAACTGAGCAAGACAGAAGGACTTCATTTAGTTTTGAAAAAAATGGTCAACAAAAACACGTATAGAGTGGGTGGGAGATGGTACATGAATGTGGCAAAATGTTTCAAAATAAAAAGACAGGGGAAAAAGGAGTTCTGCTTACAGCCCTCTCCCCTGGAATTAATGAAAACATATGTAGATTCTCTTTTTCTCAGATACCACCTCCTTCACTTCACCTCTATCCCGCCCATATCTCTTCAGTGCTTGGGATCTCATAATAACTGATTTGTAAAACCTTGGAATATTTGGCTTCTGTTTCTCTTCTTTTAAGAACCCTGAGACACAGAGGGCTATTAGGACCCAGCAGACAGGGCAAGATTAGTATACTACCCTAGAAAAGGCCTGATGTAGAGTGAGTATTTATGTAAACAAATTAAATAAAATTAATTTTAAACTTTTGCCAATCTGTCAGATTTCTAGATTTTTTAAAAAGTGTAATAGGATGCCTCACTCTAAGAATGTGGAAAGAAGAAAAAGGAAAAAAAAAAAAAAAAAACCAACAAAAATGAGGCCAGGAGCAGTGGTTCATCCTGTAATCCCAGCACTTTGGGAGGCTGAGGGGGGAGGATTACTTGAGGCCAGGAGTTCAAGACCAGCTTGGGCAATATAGTGAGACCCTGTCTCTACAAAAATAAAAATATTAGCCAAGCGTGGTGGCACACACCTGAAGTACCAGCTACTCAGGAGGCTGAGGCAAGAAGATTGCTTGAACCCAGGAGTTCGAGACTACAGTGAGCCATTATCATGCTACTGCACTCCAGCCTAGGCAACAAAGTGAGACCTTGACTCTGGAAAAAAAAAAAAAAAAAAAAAAAGAATGATAGAAAGCCTAGGAAATAACCACTCAATAAGCATTTATTGAGTATATTACAAATGCAAGGTTTACCCTAATAGAACTGAAATGTTCTTGAGAGAAGAAAATAATGGGCAAGGGGAAGCAAAATTAGAGGCTCAATTTCATGGCCAGCTAGAACAAGGATGAGAACACAGACAAGGAAGACTGAAAACTGACCCCCACTTTCCCATGAATCCTCCTTATGATCGTGAGCAAGTAACTTTTCATTCCCTAAGCCTCAGTTTCCTTATCATCACAAGGATAGAATTAGATTAATCTCTAAAGCCCTTCCTCTTCCAATGTATTATGATTCTAAGGGAAAGCAGATAGAGAGTACAATTTTTGAGAGTATACATGAAGGAAGAAGTTCACACCGCTTTGATTTACTACAGTGATTGAAAATAAATAAAGCAAAACAGATTAAAAACAAATGGATTTAACTGAACTACATACTTAAAAATGGCTAAAGTGGTAAATATGTTGGGTACATTTTTTCACAATATTTTAAAAAAAGAAAAGAAACATATTTAACAGAAAGTAGAAAGTCATTTCGATCAGGTAACCTTATGGTAATCTTCGGCATGCTGTTCTTCTCATTTCTGTGATCTCAGCAAAGAACAGCCCATCAAACAGGTGACTAAATTCTGCAGTGAATGTCTCATTTTGTTCTGCATGCTCAACAATAGTTAATGAGGTAGAAACAGCATGCCCTGGGAAGTAAACCAATGCTATAAAATAGAAAAGGTCCTTCCTTGAAAGCAGTTTGAAGGGACAAACTATGCAAGATGTCCCCTAAATCCAACTCTAGTCCAGATCATTCTCCAAGATTCCAAACTTGCATTTCCAATTGCTTCTCCTTACCAACAAATTCTACGTGTCCACAACTCATTTTCTCATTCCACACTTCTCTTTCTTGCATATACTCTATCTCCAACAGTGGCACCACTTATCTACGAGATGGCACACACAAGATACCAAGTGGAAGACTGCAGTCTCCTCTCTCTGTGCCTCTGCCCCTCACTCTCTAGCTTCCTTACACCTGCGCTTCTGCCCCTCACTCTCTAGCTTCCTTACACCACATTAAAGGAAGAGGTGATGCCAAGCAATTTGGTCAGAGCCTGAGATACTGATGAGATCACATTTCACTGGCAAACAAGGTTACTGTGTCCTATGGGTCCATGTTCTGAACAACTTTTTCTGTTGTCCTCAATTCTAGACAACAGAGTGGGGACTACGTCTTGAGGCCTCCCCTTCTCCCTCTTCTCTTCTGGGTTCAGGGCTGCCACTATGTAATCTTAGACAGTTATTGAGCTTATCTCTATTCCTCTGTTTCCTTCTCTGTAAAATGGGAATGTGATAACAACAGTGTATACTTCCTTGAGAAGGTATGGGAATTAAATGAGTTTCTATGTGTCAAGCGCTAAGAACAGTGTTTAGCTCACAGTAAGCAGCAATAACTACTAGGGTAAGTAAGTTGTGGGGGGTCTGTGTAGCTTCTGTTTTCCATGGTAAGCACTCTTTTTAGGGCCATCCAGTCTCTTCTGTTCTTGCTTTTTTGTGGTAACCTGATCTGGGCAGATTTTGTCCAGGTAGATCTCCATTCTCCCTTCTTCTCCTTTTCTGACAAACACCTCTCCCTGAGGCAGAATGAAGTCAGACCATCCTAGATGGGAAAGAACTTTAGCATTTTGAGCCCAAGTCTCATTCCACAAGTTATTGTTACCAGAGAGTACCTTATTAGGCATAATCAAGTACCTACTAATAAAGTGGTGCTTTATTTATCCCTTCCACTCGTTTTCTAATGTGTACAGAAACCATGGTTGAGAACTTAGGACGAGCTGGGGAGGGATTTGAGCTGAAAAACCTATCCTTAACCCCTAACACAAGAACCTCTTAGTCATCCTTGATCTGTCTCTCACTTGTCTACAACACTGATAACATCATTGATAAATGTTATTCATCCTAATTCCTCCATCTCTCTCTTCCTCTCCTTTAGCACTACCTTATTTCAGGTTTTTCACCTCTTATCTGGACCATTACATCAGCCTCCAAAGTGGTCTCTTGAAACCTCTTTACGCCTTCCAAGCCATCCTTAATGTTAGCTGCCAGAGCCACCTTTCTAAACCCACTCATAGCACTTCTTGCTCAACACTTTTCAGTGGTTTATCTGTGCCTATAAGAGTGGGTCTCGACTTTGGTTGAACATCAGATTTAGAGAGATTACATGAGAATTGCTGAAGTAGGGCTGAGGAATTAGGTTTGGTATTTTTTTTAAAGAAAAGATCCCAGCTAATTCTAGGCTGGGCATGGTGGCTCACACCTGTAATCCCAGCATTTTGGGAGGCTGAGGCATGCGGATCAATTGAGGTCAGGAGTACCAAACCACCCTGGCCAACATGGTGAAACCCTGTCTCTACTGAAAATACAAAAATTAGACAAGCATGGTGCTGGGTGCCTGTAATCTCAGTTACCCAGGAGGCTGAGGCAGGAGAATTGCTTGAATCTGAGAGGCAGAGGTTGCAGTGAACCGAGATTGCAGCCTGCACTCTAGCCTGGATGACAGAGCAAGACTATCTTAAAAATAAATAAATTAATTAATAATAATAATAAAAAATAAAGAAAAGATCCAAGCTAATTCAATGTACTACTAGGCCTCAAAACTACTTGTTTACTACCTTAATGAAATATGCAAATTTAGCAGTGCAATGTTACAAGCAATTTTTCTGAGCAGAGTAAGTATATACCCAGTAATTCCAAAATAGTGATGAAAAAGGAAAGTTCAAATTTAGAAGATAGTGCTTAAGAAGGCTAATAGCAATTTGCTTTGGAAAGCTCTAAGTTCTAGACATCTCAAGCATTAGAATAATCTTGAAACTAAGGAAAGAAATAAAAGAGAAGTACAAACATTGATGAAGAAATGAACATGTATAGAGATTTAATAGTAGAGATGAGTGAAAGATGGCAAGATCTTAGAATATTTAAGAACTAGACCATAGGTGTCAAAAAGTGAGCAAAAAAATGCAAATAAAGACAGAGAATAAAGATAAGGTTTGAGTATCTGGCTGCAAGATGACTAAGAAGAAATAATCTGTAAGAAAAGCAGACAGCTGGGTCACTCAATGAAAAGAACATAGCCAGAAAGTTCCAGTTCCTATTCTGCCTTTGCCACTTATTTCCAGCAGTATATTCTTAGACAAGCTAATATTTAACCTTGCTATACTTTGTCTATAAGCAGGGGATAAAACCTATTTCATAGAGTATTTAAAAAAAATTAAAAAGATACACACACACACACACGTACTAAAGTGTTGAGCATAGATTAATGCCCAACAAATGTTTGTTAAATGTTCCTTTTAAAAGTACTAAGGAATGAAATCCAAAGAGGGAGAAATCAAGAAATCTTCCAAAAATCGTTTAAAACAAATACCCAGGAGCCAAAAAATGTTGAATCTCTGTTGTGCTAGTGAATAGAACTTTGAGATTTCTTGTTTCTACATGGCAAAATATGATGTTAGCTTAATTCCGTGAAGGTAATCCATTAAAAAGAATCATTCGAAAACAATGTTATGCCAACATTTAAGAGTTCACACAGTGGGTCTTAATTACCATCACACTGAAATCAACATTATATTAATTACCACTGCATTAAAATGTTTCAGTAAACAAATAACTCCTTAGTGTCAAGTCACTCCCAAATCAGCCTATTAACATTAATGATTGCACTTTCCTGACTTATTTTAGTACAGAAAATTCAAACCGCCTTGGGTGGCATAGTATATGTTTTTGTAAACAATTTTGAAAGGTCAGCTTCTATTTGTCCCAGGGTTACATTCAGGGAGTGGGGAAAGGCCGTGGACTAATTCTGTTATCAAAGAATCTTTCTCTGGCAGGATGTAGTGGCTCATGCCTGTAATCTCAGGCATGTAATCTCATGCCTGTAATCTCAGCACTTTGGGAGGCTGAGGCAGGCAGATCACTTGAGGTCAGGAGTTCTAGATTAGTCTGGCCAACAGAGTGAAACCCCGTCTCAACTAAAAATTCAAAAATTAGCTGGGCGTGGTGGCGCATGCCTGTAATCCCAGCTACTTGGGAGACTGAGGCAGGAGAATCACTTGAACCTGGGAGGTGGAGGTTGCAGTGAGCCGAGATGATGCCATGCACTCCATCCCGGGCAACAAGAGCGAAACTACGTCTCCAAAAGAAAAAAAAAAATTTCGTCACATGCTGCATAAACATTCATGCATATATTTCAGTTGCCATTCCATTAAACTAAGTAAACTTTTGAGCAATATCTTATAAGTCATAAATTAGGAGACCTTTCCTAAATATCCTAAATTTGGTGAAACTGTGCTTTTATCTTTAAAATAAACACTCCTTATTTTACTAGATTTATCAGATCTTATTAGAATGTATCGCTTCCTTTTCCTTTGCTCAGGGGCAGATCTGGTACCTACAATTGCGCCTGTTAGTCAAGATTATGGTTGTTCTGTGATTCAAAAATGGCGCTGGCCTGGTGGGCAGTTAGAGGAGACAAAGAATAAGATTTTCCTAAAGAAACTCTATAAAAGGTGTAGTAAGAAGGGGATTAAAAATACACATAAGCAATAAAACGGCTGCCTGAGGTAGCGTAATTACATAAAGACTAAGAAAGAGAGAGGAATAAGGTGTTTGCACAGTCCCCTTGAGGAAGAGGAAATGGGGTGTTAGAAACAGCATTGACCTGGAAGTAAACAGACCCGGGCTCTGTTCCCAGCTCTGTCATGAACTAGCAGCATGGCTTTGGAATAGTCATTTCCATCTCTGAGTTTGATGTTTTTAATCTGTAAAATAAGGGCGATGGACTAAATGAGGAGTTCTGAGTCCTTTTTATCTCTAAATATCAGTCCACTTTAAAAATAGCAGTTTTCTTTTTTCCAGCCCAGCACACCAGCAGGGACTCTACTGCCACTGAAGTCTGTGTTAGAAACTCCTGCACAGCAGAGTGGGTATACAATTGAATGTGCACAACCTGAATACCTTATACCAGCACTCTGCTCCTCCATTCTCTATACCCATTGGAAAATCACCAGGTCCCTTGATCTCCAGTTGAAAGATGCCACTCATTACAGAAGACACAGCAGGCAGCAGGGGTCTAGGATGGGCAGAAGGAGGAAGGAGCAGTGAGCAACCAGCCTCCCATCTAGGAAGAACTATGGAACACTAAGTCCCTGAGAGGAACTGACTGCCCTAAAGATAACCAACAAGTTCGTGTGACTGGGTTGCGTGACTACACAGGGCTCTTGACTCATGGTCACTGTTTTGCTCACCACCCCATCAAGATCACTATTTAGAGACTTACATCAAATGATGTGCTTTCTGAAATGATCTAATGAATGTCATATGAGTCCCCGCTGCTCCTTAGTTTGAGCTCAGTTTTCATATAGAAAAAAAAGCAAGGGTGACACAAAAAACCACTGAATTGTACGAAGAATGGTATATTCCACAACAAGCCCCCTCATTAAACTAACTCCTCATCATTCCCTTGGATCATGAGTCCAGGTTCGGATTATCTATGAGAGTTTCCTTACCATCCCAATGCAGAAGAGGATGAAGAGCAGCAGCCATGGTATGTCTGTGCAGCTACGGTCCTCCAGTGGCTTCCATTCTCTTTTGGAGCTCTAATTGGAAACACAAAATAAGACAGTGTTAAATGTTAAGTTTAGTTAGAAGGGCACAAATACATCAGCTACAGCTAGAGCCCTTCTTTGTCGAACAAGTTTCCATTGAACCTTTAAGACACAACTCAAATATTTGTCATCTTTTCTGTGACGTTTATGCTAACTCCCACAGCTAATACTCCCCTGGCTCTACTCCCAATCCTCTTCCTGGTCAGGCCCGGCAGTGAGTTCACTGCTTTTTTGGTACCTATACTGGAGTTTTTAGCAGGCAAAATTGTCATTTTTATTTGTTATGCTGTGTCCCCAGCAGACTGTGAGTTTCACAAGCAAAGAGACCAGGTTTATTTCTCAGCATCTAACATGATGCATGAGGATTCATAATATGTACTCAGTAAGGGCTTTTAAAATGAATAAATAAATGAATACATTCTTCCAAATTCAGTCTTAATGCTAGCTTTTTCTTTGTGTGTTCAGATGCCAAACTTAAAAAAAAAGAATGTGCTGTTTTATATATATATATATATATATATATGTTATCTCCTAGGAAGGATGCCCATCAAAATGGATTCCTATTCAGGCCAGGCCTGGTGGCTCACATCTGTAGTCCCAGCACTTAGGGAGGCTGAGATGGACGGATCATCTGAGGTCAGGATTTTGAGACCAGCCTGGCCAACATGGCAAAACTCCATCTCTACTAAAAACACAAAAATTAGCTGGGCGTGGTGGTGAGCTCCTGTAATTCTAGCTACTCAGGGGGCTGAGGCAGGAGAACTGCTAGAACCCAGGAGGTGGAGGTTGCAGTGAGCTGAGATCGTGCCAGTGCACTTCAGCCTTGGCAACAAGAGCAACACTCCATCTCAAAAAAAAAAAAAAGGTGGGGGGGAGGATTTCTATCAGGGGTAAATTCTTCTAAGTCTAATAATATTCAGGAAGAAAAAATTCCGCTTTTATAGACAGATCTGTGCAGCTCCTAAATAATCCATGCAAATTCATGCATTTTCATTTTGCTCCTAGAAAATGTGAGTTTCTAGATCAAACACAGAGAATCCTGAAGTACAGAACTAGAGGCATTCTAAAAGTTAATTTGCAAAGAATTGACTGGAATTCTAGTTGCATTTTTTTTTTCTTATATCAATAGTCTTAGGATCTCAGGTCAGCTCACAAATTCCTTTTAATGGAAATGTAACTGAAATAACCCCCCTGAAGTTTCTAATGAACAAAAATCCCTGAGTCTCACACCTTCGCCTGGAAAAAGTAAGCAGAGAAGTGAGAAATAAGATATTCTTGGAAAGCCTATGGGAAAGGTTCCTCTGAAAAGGTTGAGGCCTCCAGTGGCTTCCATGACAAGATTCACAAAGTTATTTGGAAAAGGCTTGTCAGGAAGAAAGGGCACCAGCAGGAGGGGGCTGAAAATAAGGGAGCCCTCTGGTAAAATTAGAATATATAGAGTGTAATCAGGCTAAGTTCTCTCTTCCTCTAAAACCATAATATTGAACTATGTATCCTTTAATAACCTGATGGAAACTACAGGTTCTTTTCTTAATATGTAAGCATAGTCCAGGCACAGTACCTCACTTTGGGAGGCTGAGGCAGGCGGATCACCTGAGATCAGGAGTTCGAGACCAGCCTGACCAACATGGAGAAACCCCGTCTCTACTAAAAATACAAAATTAACTGGGCGTGGTGGCGCATGCCTGTAATCTCAGCTACTCAGGAGGCTAAGGGAGAAGAATCATTTGAACCCAGGAGGCGGAGGTTGAGGTGAGCTAAGATCACGCCATTGCACTCCAGCCTGGGCAACAAAAACAAAACTCCATCTCCAAGCTAAAAGTAATCATATATTCACATAACTTTCATAAGAATTTAGGGAATTCAAACCCCAGGTTAAGAAACACAACTTTAAAATATTTGCCTATCAACAATGAGGGCAGAGAATTTGAGTTAAAACCATTTCTTCCTAACCCCTAAAGTGTTAACCAAACAAATGCTCTGTTACTACCTTACACTGTACAATTGTTATGAACAGAACAAAACAAAAAACACAACCAGTTAGCTTGTTCCCAAACACCCACACGGAAAACAAAAGAACACTAGTTAGTCATGGAAAAAAAACCTTACCCTAAGACTCTAACTAGCATTAAAAACCAAGAATGAATAGGCAGTTTTTTCCAGAGGAATGCAGCACTGTGGCATAATAGATGAGGCACTGGTTCTCTCCCTGGCTCTGTCATTAGTTAGCTACATGACTTTAGATAAATTGCTTCGTCTCTCTTGGTGGCAGGAAAGAGTTAGTTTGTACCTCTTAGGTTCTTTCCAACTGTAAAAATCTATGATCAGGAATGCACTTTTGTGAAAACTTTGTTATGACTGGAAAAAACTGCAAAATAATTTGACATAATTCCCTGTATTATTCATATAAGAATGCCTGTATTGTGGTATTTTGGAAGACAGTTGTTCACAGTGTGAATGAAGAATGTTTCTTTGTATTAAATAATTTCAGTCTTGAATAATACCCATTACAGTAAAACTGCTTCCAAACACAGAATTTGGACACATCTCTGATATTCATTATATTTATTCTATGATAATTTATAAAGCAAAAGCTACTTTGAAATGCTATATTTGTTTGTCTTGACAAACAGCATGTATGGGGAGGGAAGAAAGGGGAAGCCTCAGGTTGGCTGAGTAGTTTCTTTATCCACAACTATTTTCTTAGTATTTTTACCTCAGACCAACATTCAGTTCATTAATGCTTAAATTTTCATCTATAACATAAAGGAAGAGATATTTCACTCTTGACTAGAAAAATACAAAGATTCAGCATCTCAACAACTCCATTCAACTTGCTGTGGGTTACTTCTGTGCAAAATACACAGAAATTCTTTCACTGAAAATGAGAAGTGGAAAGAGGGTAGGAATTTTATGTAAAAAATATTGACAGAGTCTAAAGTAGAGTGGAAGAACAAAAGTTGGACAAAGGAAGACTTAGCAGAGGAGGGGTCGCTTACTTCACAGAGCTGTTCTGAGGAGTACATGTGAGCACCTGTCACCCAGCATGCACTCAGTTCTTGGGTTTTATTATTATTATTCATCAATACTTTTCAGTTAACCCTCTCTTTGTTGTTAAAATATCCTTTCACCAAGTGGACCTTCCCACTAAAAAGGATATAAAGAATATTAAACTCTCTTTTTCCCTTATATTTACTAAAAATTTGACTCAATGGTGGCACATATAATTGTTAATACCATTAGTTATTGATTGCTGTTAATCAAACATTAGACTCACAGCTTCACACACACTGTGTCTTCTACCTTCTAAAGGTAGAATAGAGATGACGTAGGTATCATCTCTTTCACAGACGAGGAAACTCAGGCTCTGAAGTTAAATAATCAGCCTAAGGCTTCACACCTGTACAATCAGTCTTTGTCCCCAAGTTTTTGACTCCAAAGCCTATTCCAAGGCCTATTCCAAAGCCTACTCCAAAGTCTATTGCACTAGTTAGTAAAAAGCAACAGCCTCTATTAGTTTCTCCTTGTAAGCCAACTCAATAATTTAAAATCCTATTGGTACAGAGAAAGCAAGTGAAATATGTTAGGAGCCATGAAGTTTCTCAAGTGAGTCAGAAAACCCAAGAGCTGAAAAATTTTAATAATTCTTTAACAGATTTAACCAAGTGGCAACAGGATTTAATGCTGTCTGTTTCTTCCAATTAAAATTCTACATAGATCTAGCAAATGTAAACTGTTTTGCAAAAGAACTTTTTAAATGTGATTTTACACCTTTCTCAGATTCTACATGTGATTAATACCAGGCTTTCCGTAAATGTTAGGTCTCTCCCCTTCACAGAATCTTGCAATTGAGGAACTAAATAGTACCAAAGGAATCATATAGTCCAAGCCTTTAATGAGAATGATTGAGGCCCAGAGACGAAGGGGCTTGCCCAAGGGCACACATTTTTGTTATCTATGACCGCATTTAATTCCCAAAACAATTCTGTTAGTTACTATTACTACTGACTTTTCTATTTTATAGAAGAGGAAACCAAAAATCAAAGAAAACAAGTGGAAAATCTATGTCCGACACCTGAGTCTCAAACTCTAGCAGAAAAATATAAACTATAAGACAGGATCCAGGGATGCTAAAACGAACAAACACACATGATAACAAAGATGAAGAATGCTCTCTCAGGTTCATCAGTGTACTAAACACAGGCAAGGAAAAAAATTGGTACACTCAATGACAAGTTAACAGAAATTTTCCAAACTGAAACACACATACACACACACACACACACACACACAGAGAGAGAGAGAGAGAGAGAGAGAGAGAGAGAGAGAGAGAGAGAAAGAGAGAGAGAGAGAGATTTAAAAACCAGAATAGAGCATCAAGAACAAATGATGTGACATATGTGTAATTGAAATCTAAGAAGAAGACAGAATGAGGCAGAGAAAATATTTGAAAAAATAATGACTGCAAATTTTCCAAAATAATGAAAGAAATCAAAGCACAGATCCAAGATGTTCAGAGAATCCCAAGCAGGATAAATGTAACACACAAACACATACCCCCGACACATATTATACTCAAACCCTTGAAAACCAAAGATACAAAGATCTTGAAGGCAGCCAAAGGGGTAAAAAAAGACACATTATATACAGAAAAACAAAGATTACAACAGCCTTCTTGTTAGAAACTATGCAAAGTAGAAAACTACAGAATGACATCTTTAATTCACTGAAAGGAAAAAGAAAAAAAAAAAAAAAGAAAAAAGAAAAAAACTACCAACCCCAAATTCTATGCTGACAGAAGACATCTCTCAGACATGAAGACTTTTCAGACCAAAAAAACATGACAGAGTTTATTAGTCACAGATCTGAACTGTAAGAAATGTTAAGGAAAGTTCTTCAGGCACAAGGAATTGATACCAGACAAACTTGGGGGTACAAAAGAAAGATTTAAAGATGAGATTTTCCATAATAAAAAGTTTTTAATGTTTAAAAATAAGTGTGTGAATATATTCTTATAACAATATCCACAGTATATGCTTTTTTTGCACATGTATACAAGGTTAATAATCTAGAAGGCAGAATTACAATTTCCTAATACTACTACTGGAGAATTAAGGAACAATTCTAAGTCAGACCACAGCTGGCATATACCTCTTGTTTGTGCTATATTTATATCCTTAAAGCTAGGGAGGAACAATGTGTAACACCTTCATATGCCTTGCCACGTGTTGTACTGCACAGATATCTAATTTTTTAGCTTCCATGGTATCTCTTACAGAAGTCATAGTACTATCATGTCTTAGACTCCACATTCACTATGAGCCCTAATAACCAAACCCAAAGCTTTCTAGTGAATTTGATATGCTATAGTAAAGGTGTGTATGTTTCAGTAAATACACCTATAAAACGTTTTAAACTAAATTTCCATGTTATTGCAAATACAGATATAGTTGGGGAAACATTTGTGAGATCTGTTGAAATTACCTCATAAACTTTTGCAGATTAAGTTCCAAGGCAAACATGAAAATGATCTTTCAATGTCTAAAATACAATGTGTTTTGTGCCCCAAAACATTCTAAAAATTCTTGGTAGTTATGGGGAAATAAGAATTATTATACCCAGAAATGTTTAGTAGTAAACAAATAGAACATTAAATTGCTTTGAAAAAAAAAATCAACCATTTCTCACTTCATATCAAGATGTTTTATACACTAAAGATTTTGTGGCTCCAGTTAGGAACAGGCCTTCAGCCTCAGAAATGAGGAAAAATATCTTCCTGTTTTCTGACACTTATTGTATAGGGCTATATTTACTAAGCTATTGGAATAATATTTTCATGTAGCTGTCACTGGTGAGATCCCTACTAACAATGAGTTAAGTACTATCTGGTCACATATATCTAGAGTTGCTGCAACTTGGAATTTCTGACAGGCTAAATGACTACATGTTCCTTTGGCATTCCCCCAGAGTAAGACAGAGAACTGCATTCTCCGACATTCAAAGTAACAATAAAAAGCAGCCTGGGAGGCTGGTCCAGAGGAAGAGAAGCAAGTGGTATATGGGCAGGGTTAAGTCTACAAAAAAATAAAGAACCAGCCACTATAGATTCCAATACCATTTGGGCTGCCCATTTCACAACTACAGCACCACCCATATTCTTGTATTTTTTCTAATCAATTGGGAGGCATAAAAGTATTAATTACTAACAAATTACTGAAGCTTAGAAATTTAAGCACAATCATGAGTATCCTTCTGACAAGGTTATCAACATATGCCTGTGTTCTTACGGTCACCAGTAAGGAGAGTTAAGCTGGCAGGCCAGGAATCCCATATAGCCTGAAGCCTACGCCTCAGGACAAGCATAGGAATATTAAACTTCATGTTTTTCTAGATCTTTGCAGCACAGATCCATCACGGCTACTTTTCCCAGATTTGGATAAAAAGCCAACTATACCTAGCAAAGCCAAAGCAAGCTAAGATGTACTCTCATCCAGCATGGATTCCAGAATGTGTCCTTGGGTTGAATTGGGTAATTGTTGAGTAATCAACCCCTCCCCCAGTTTTTCGTTTGAACATCATAGTCTTCACTTCCTGAGTTAGCAGACCATCTCCCAAACAGTCCCACAGTTCCAGCAGCTCTGCCATAGTTCTCACTAACCTCACTACTCCCTGACACATCTCAAAAGCCACTACAATAGTCGCTGAATGCATCCATCTCCAAGGTCACCACCACACAGACATTTACGCAATTCAAGTGTGTATGTGGCAAACATGGGTCTGTGAAGACTTTATTTTGCTCCTGCCAGTTTTACACAGAAACCTCGAGTATTAAAGATGAATAGTTGTACACTCAGAATCTTTAAAGCTCCCTCCAAGGACATACTGCTTCATTAAATTCCCCAATATGCTTTTATTTGCGCAGAGTGGTAACAAAAGAATAAAAGAGCTAATGTATATCATTTTTGCCAGAGTTTTCAATAGAGTGAGCAGACCTGATGAAGTTGAGTAGCAATAAACTATAGAGGCTCTAGCCTTCTGTTCATAGCATCTGCAAATAAAATCTTGTAATAGGATTTTGAAAGACATTGCCTGTCCTTTGGGAAGGCTCTGTCAAGGATCTGAAGTGCATAACTACTTACAGTTACCATAAGTAATCTGTTTCATTTGCTAAGCCTGGTGACAGCAATTCATTATGGAAAGGTAAAACTAAAAGCATGATTTTAACAGACAGTTAAAGGTAATAAGATACGCTGCGTGGAAAGATACAGGGTTCTGTGCCCAACTGCTTTTCTTAGTTCATGAACTTTATGCTAAATCACAAACGTCCATCCGTTTAAGGAGAAAGGGGGAAATGGTGACCAGAACTGCTTTGAAAGCTAGGTATTTACATAGTGATAGATCACAGAGAGATAAATTGCCAATGACTTCATTCTTCCTCCAACTCCCCTAAAAAATAATTGTAGGCCTGTTATACAGATGTCCCTGTTGCATCAGACATCTCAATGACTGTCTTTCTTGCATGTGACCACATGATAATTACTGGGCAGAGGCCAAGTTAATCCTGCTCTGCAACATAGCTAATAACATATTTTATCTCTATTAATTTAGAAACAATCAAAATTACACAGACAAGCCTTGCCTGCAATCCTCAAACAGTATCTCTAATTCGTCTTTCTTCTGAATCAGTGGTAAGCAACCCTTATAATTTAAAATTACTATTTAATTTTTTTTAACTATAGTTTTCATGGGCTTCATTTTTTTCCCATCACATCCTACAAAGGTCAGAATTTCTTCAGTACCTGATGATACCAAGACTGATAGACCAAAGCTCTACTTTCCACCTCCCATCTGCTACAGAACAGTTTCCAGACTGTTAAGACGTATATTGACTTTTCTTGCTATGCTGTAAGCATTTTTTAAAATCTCACACATATGCAATATAAGATTCTTACTCCAATCTTGCTCCCTTTCCACAGTGGAACAGATAGAAACTGACTTACAGGCCGGGCACAGTGGCTCATGCCTGTCTGTAATCCCAGCACTTTGGGAGGCTGAGATGGGCAGATCCCCTGAGGTCAGGAGTTCGAGACCAGCCTGGCCAACACAGTGAAACCCTGTCTCCACTAAAAACACACAAAAAATTAGCCAGGCGTAGTGGCGGGCACCTGTAATCCCAGCTACTCAGGAGGCTGAGGCAAGAGAATCACTTGAACCTGGGAAGCGGAGGTTGCAGTGAGCTGATATTGTGCCACTGCACTCCAGCTTGGGTGACAGAGCAAAACTCCATCTCACAAAATAAAAAAAAAAGAACTGACTTAATAGAGAAGTAACATGAAGATTACATTGATCATAAAATAGCAAATGGGAGGGCAGAATTTGGCAAATTTATGTTCTAAATCAAAATTACATATTGTCTTTGCCAATTAAGATGGTTTCGGTTCACAGGAGTCATGCACTGAAACAAATATGTGTTCACTTCTATGGCACTGGGATAAAACTCTTAAGTGAACCAAATCCCTATAGGAGAGACCCATAAGGTGAATTGGGTTCCCTTCCTTTGTGTTCCTACAGCACACTCTGTATATACCATCACAGTAATTATCATTCCATATTATAATTATTTGTTTTCCAAGGTGATGACCTTTTTGATGGTAAGTGTAATGTGTCTATTTTTTGTTTAACCCAAGGATTAACATTGTTTATAGAAAACACTCAAATATTTATTCTTCAAATGAAAACTTAGTCCATGCAAAACAATGTGTTCAGAAGCTTCCTCTAAATGGTTGAATATATAATGTTCAGTCTTCCCACTTTATTGCCTACTTGGAGACAGGGACTTGGTTTTGTTAACTCTTAGGTCGCCAGTAGTTACAGCAGCTAGCACGTAAGGTCTCTTACCATCAGAGTGGCATCATGTTAGAACAGGCTACCTTACTGCTTCTCTTGCATGAGACTATTTACCCAAAAAGTATTCTATTGCATCACAAGCGGACTCCTTCTCCCACAGGTATTATATGGTATGTTTCTTGTTAATGGATTATATGAGAAAAATTAATCTCATTTTAGTTAAGTTTTGGAAATGTGGGTTAATGAAGTCTAGTCTTTCAAGCAGGATTTCTTTGAGCCTTTATTGTAAGATTCTCCAAAACATATTTGGTCATACACCCATTGAGAGAAGTGGATGCAGACAATGCCAACTTCTCTCATATTTCTAAAAATCACAGAATAAGAGTTTTATAGTTAGGATGCTACTCCCACTGAAAAACTTTCAGAAGGCTGACAACATTGGTTAAGACTATGCTGTAACTGAAAGCAATATAAATTGGCTAACCATTTTTAGAAAGTAATTTGGCAATACATTTTAGAAGCCCAAGGAAATAATCCAAAATATTAAAATAGGGTCCAGACATGGTGGCTCATGCCTATAGTCCTAGCACTTTGGGAGACTGCGGTGAGAGAATCACTTAATCCCAGGGGTTTGGGACCAGCCTGGGCAACATAGTGAGACCTTGTCTCTACAAATAATTAAAAAATTAACCAGGCATGGTGGCATACACCTGTAGTTCTAGCTACTTGGGAGGCTGAGGTGGTAGAATAATTTGAGCCCAGGTGGTGGAGGCTGCAATGAGCTGGGATCACACCACGGTACCCTGGCTGGGGCAACAGAGCGAGACCTCGTCTCAAAACAAAAAACAAACAAAAAAACACATTAAAATAGCTTTACATGTTCAATGCAATGCTATTATGAGAAAAAATTGTTTGAACATTTATAGAATGTTTGAACTATTAATAGGAAATAATTAAATATACAACTGGGATATTAAGCAGTCATAAAAATAATTATGAAGACTGTATAGTAACATATAAAAATGATTATAATAAACAGTTATATTAGAAACATGGTTTGCAATTGTATCTATGCTCTGATTATACAAATATGCAAAAGAGAATATGCAAATATGTAAGCATTGGAAAGGGATGATGCAATTTTTAAGTAGTTTGATCTATAATGCATTTTTCCCATTCTGATTTCCATTAATGCTTTTTAATTATGAAAGAAATAACAAATATATATATATTAGCTCCCATTTATCCAGATTATGCTTTTTCTACTTCCTCATTATATCACCTATAAAAAGATACAGTATCAAAACCAGCAGAAAATGTTTAAGTCATTTTACCTAACATTTATGGATGGGAGATCAGAACACTTCAAACTTCCTTAGAAAGCTGTATGCTGAGAATCACCTAGGTAGGAGCAAGATTTCTCCTGAAGAATGCAGGAAAACCGGCAGTTTAGACAGGTAAACTGGTGTGGAGAGGGAAAGAAACACAAATCTGGGCTTGAATTCTAGCTAGTCTTCTAAATAGGAGTATGATCAGCTGAACTGACCTCCCCATCTGCCAGGAAAGGACAACCACCCTGTACCATGCATTGTTTTCAGCATACACTACTTTAAGTTCCTAGAACTAGGCCCTAAATCATTGTTAATATCCTTTCCCAATGGGCTACAGGGAAAATCTTCCCTTAAAGCACTTAAAAAAGTGAGTTGCCACAAATATTCATCTCAAACATCTTTAAGTTGTTCCCATATTGTATGTATTACAAAATATGTGCTTGAAAACTGAAAAACTAGTTGTAAGAGAAACACAACCAGAAGAAATTAATGAGTGCACAGTTTTATAGACAATTGTGGAAAGAAACAATTAGTAACTTTCAAATGACAATACAATGAGAAAAACTGAATTGCCTTTTTTATAGCTTAAACTTTCCACAGCTTTATTGAGGTATAATTGAGTAGTAAAAAGTATATATATTTAAGGTGTACAACATGATGTTTTGATATACATACACACTGTGAAGTCCTAAAGTTTTAAAGAAAGTTGAAGGAAACTTCAATTCTGAAACCCAGAATCAACCAAACTATTAAAAATCCATTCATTCGATAAATAATTTATTATCATACGAAAGGAACTGTGCTGCAGCTTAAGAGATTCAGCTACTTTACTTTCAACTTTCTGCTGTTTTCTTACTAATTTACCTTCCTCATCTCTGGGTTCTACCTTTTCTGTCCTCCCTTTTATATTTTATTTTTATTTTTTTTTTAGAGACAGATCCTCCTCTGTCACCCAAGTTGCAAAGCAGTGACACAATCATAGCTCACTGCAGCCTCAAACTCCTGGGCTCAAATAATCCTCCCACCTTAGCCTCCTGAGTAGTTAGGACAACAAGTGTGCACTGCCATCCCTGGCTGGTATTTTTATTTTTTGTAGAGATAGGGTCCTGCTTATGTTACCCAGGCTGGTCTCAAACTCCTGGTGTTAAGTCATCCTCCTGCGCTGGCCTCTCAAAGTGCTGGGATTACAGGCATGAGCCACTATGCCTGCTTGTCCCCCCTTTTATAACACAACCCACTTGAGTTCATAATTGAGGGTTGGCAAAATGATAGGAAAAACTGCACACATTAAGGTAGAAAAAGGTTATAGAGGAATCATAATTAAGAATATTACCAAAATGATGTTCATACAAGTATTTAAAATGACTGTGTAACACTAAATCATAATACTATACAGAGATAGATTTTAGCCAACATTATTGAGCATATTCCATGTGCCAGACATTTTGCCTGTATTAATCCATTTATTCTTCAGAACAAGTGTTATGAAGTTGATGCTGTTATTGTTCCCATTTTACTGATGAGAAAACTGAGGCAAAGAGTGGTTAAGTAATAACCCCAAGTCAAATGGTAAGTACTACGGCAGGAATGTGAACCAGACAGTTGGGCTCCAGAACCCATGACACTTTCCTCTGCTCTGTTTACTGTGGTTAGCATATCCTGTGTAGACATTGTGGAATAAACTATGCGGAAAAAAGGAGGGAAAAGAGGAAAATGAGAGACATAAGAATTGTAGTAAAAATGCTGCAGTACATTCTGTATCTCTCCCTCTCTCTCTCTCTGTCTATCTATCTATCTTATTTGAGACAGAGTCTCACTCTGTTGCCCAGTCTGGAGTGCAGTGGCATGATCTTGGCTCACTGCAACCTCCACCTCCCAGGTTCATGTGATTCTCATACCTCAGCCTCCCACGTAGCTGGCACAGGCATGTACCACCATGTATGGCTAATTTTGTGTTTTTAGCCAGGCTGGTAAATTATTTTTTTACATGGATAACTTTCTTACAGGAAAATTATAGGTAATAACCAAGAATAACATGTTATTAACATATTTTGTCTTTTAATTTCAAAGGTGGTTTTCAAATGTCCAAATATTACTCTTGATATTTGAAGAAAACACCTGCAGTGATATTTAACAGGTGCAAACAAACTGTTGTTTCCTCCTCACCATCTGTAAATTCCACCTAAATTCTGTGAAACATCTGATTGTATTTCAAAAACAATAATACCTAAAGTGCTACTTTGCTATTAAAAAAATCACATATAATGTCCATCAACCGGTGAGTGATTAAACACAATACGGTACATCTATATAATAGAATATAATTTTGCGATAAAAACAGTAGTGATACATGCTACAATATGAATGAACCCTGAAAAGATTCTAAGTGAAAGAAACCAGGCACAAAGCCCATATATTATATAATTCAAATTATATGAAATATCCAGAATAGGCAAATTTATAGAGACAGAAAGTGGGAGTGGAGGGAAAATGATGAATGACTGCTAATGGGTATGGGGTTTACTTTGGGATGATAAAAATGTTCTAAAACTGATTGTGGTTGTGTTTATACAACTCTGTGAACATACCAAAAATCATTTTTATGGTATATGAACTGTATCTCAATAAATTTGCTATATGTATTAAAGAAATCACATTAAAACACTTCAAAGGGTCCACATTGGCCACTTCACATGCAGAGTTCTGCTGACTTCGTGACAGACTCCATATGAACATTTTTCATGTAGTTACCACATCAGACATAGAAGACGAAAGCAGAAGCTCTTTAACTAATGTAAAGACTTGGGTAATAATGAAATTTGATGAATGAAAGCATATTTCTGAGAAATGAGAAGTTACTAGAATTACTAGATAAGGTGCTGATTTTCAATCCCTCTGTAGGCAACACAAGGGGAAAGGGTAAATAATGTTGCAGAGAACTAAAATATAAAATAGATCTCAGAAAAATCATCTTAAAGAGACCAAAGGACTCATGTGACAAGGCAAAACCAGACTGCAACATAAACACAGCTACAGAAAGATAGTACTTCTCAGGGCCGGGTGTGGTGGCTCATGCCTATAATCCCAGCACTTTGGGAGGCTGAGGTGGGAGGATTGCTTGAGCTCAGAGGTCAAGACCAGCCTGGGCAACATAGTGAGACTCCCATCTCTTTAAAAAATTAAAAAAAGAAAGACTGTATTTATCAGAAAATAGGAAATGGATAGGGCAGGAAGATACATAGCTACTATTTATTTAGCACCTATCAGGTGCCAGGACTTGTACCTGGGTAGTTACAGTAAAAAATAAAAGTCTGAGAAATAAACCTTGATACTGCTCTTCCAAACTGTATTGGGGAAAGGAACTCTAGCACCTAGCCTCTCATGCAGATGTGCTTTTATTGCTGAATAGACAATTCAGGCCACTGCGGCTGTGCCATGAGTCATCCAGCCTACTCCCCTTCATGTGATTCCATGTCATCAGGCAACCTTCTGACTGTCCTCTTGCCTCCCGCAGGTTGACAAGTGTAGTGCACAGCGTAACTAGAGAGCTATAGAAAAATAATAAGGCAATAGAGCAATGGAGGTTATTGCATTTACAGACAATTGGGAAAAATATATACAGACTAAGCTGTTAACACTTGTTATCTCATGAGGTGGAATGAGAAAGGACTCATACACATTGGGATTGGATTTTTAAAAAATAACCATACTACTTTTCTATTAAGAATAAATGTAATGGTTCTTAATAATAATTTGGCTTTACTTTCATGCTTACCAACTGACTAAAAATTTCTGGTCTGCCTGTCAATTGATTCTTTAAAAAATTAGCCTTCTGAATTGATAGGTGAGCCTTATGATATAGTTTTACATGAATTCTACATTAGCAGAAGGGTACACTCTAGATCTAGCAAAATTGAGATCTGAGTCTCCAAAGCTCCAGGGCTTGGTGGATTCTAAGGTCAATGACACTTAGTAGAGCCTCTTCACAGCCATCAGCTGGCCTTCCTTGGTAAAATTTAAACCACCCAAGTACTCCCCATTCAAATTCTACAAGCAGAAAATATTAAAGAACTACAATTTAGACCACTTTCAGAGAACTTCTCCCAGCATTTCAGTATAATTTACAAATAAGCAGCTGTTGACCTGCCAGCTTGCCTTTAATCTTTGGATACAACAAGGTGTTTCTCCACAATCAACCAACCTCCAGCACCCTCTTCATGCCCCGAAATAGATCAGAGCCATGGAGGAAGTCCTCAGAACATGACAGTGCTGAGTTTAACCTGGCCCTACAATTTGGGTCCAAAGCCCAACTAAACTCCCACCTCTGGCCCAGGGTTCAAAATTAAAGGTTGGAGTACCCTGCAGCAGGGACCACTGAATATGCACTGACATTTCAGCATCAGATAACCAGCTGGCCTTCAGCTATCCCTAAGTATGACCAATGGGTTATCTCCAAGTGACTGCTGAATCTGAAGATGACATATTGTCATAAAACCCCCAAATACTCCTTCTTGGCAAATTCCAACTAGTAAAAAAATCAAGACCTGTCAGGCATGGTGGCTCTCACCTGTAATCCCAGCACTGTGGGAGGCTGAGGTGGGCGGATCATGAGGTCAGGAGCTCAAGAGCAGCCTGGCCAACACGGTAAAACCCGTCTCTACTAAAAATACAAAAGTTAGCTGGGTGTGGTGGCGCATGCCTGCAATCCTGGCTACTCAGGAGACTGAGGCAGGAAAATTGCTTGAACCCAGGAAGTGGAGGTTGCAGTAAGCCAAGATCACACCACTGCACTCCAGCCTGGGTAACAGAGCAAGACTCTGTCTCAAAAAAAAAAAAAAAAAAAATTAAGACCCAATCTATTATTAAGAAGGAAGTAGAAAAAAAAAAAATACAGACCACTCAAACATCAAATTGACAGTCTGATTAGAAGACTACTAACAGTCCTTTCCAACTCTGAGATTCAATGGTTCCATGATCAGCAAACATTCATAAGAAAACATATGGACACACCAGAAGCTGAGTTAAGGAAAACCAGCTAAGGGTCTAAAGTGATTAAAGAAAAACTCACATAAAAAGATTAGACACGCCCAAATAAGTGAGGGAAAACACTGAATCATCAAATTAATAGCTCTACAAATGAGAGATACTAAACTTGTTCTTAAAACCAAGAAAAATGAATGCTAATGAACCTAACTTGAATAAGTAAATGCTCTAAAAACACGGGCATCTGTAAACTTCCATACCCAATGAGTCATTAAGACATTGCACTTGTAAGAAACGATTGTCGTCCATCTATCTCCAAAGCCAGGTCCCAAGCTCATTCAGACCTTGACTGGTTTGTATACAATTATGGCAATTCATCTTGCCCAGCAGCCAGTCTTCTATGTGTTTGTTACAGCTACTTTTCTCACAGTGTAAAATTAATCTTTATTAATCCCACAAAAGTAACTATTTTCTTCTCTCTTCAGTCTCTGTACCCCATCCCATCCCATGTCAATTGTTTCTTTCTGTATTGCCCTAAGTAATAATTCTGAATCACAGGCTTCAAATAACTATACAACTTGATAATATGGCTCCCAAATTCGCAAAGTCTTCATTTCTCTGAAACCCAGTTAAATCCTGCTTCTTTCCACAAAGTCTACCCAAGAATAAGCTGATCTTCCACTAGAACCACAGATGCAATCACAAAGGAACAACCCATTTTAAGATGGCACATGTAAGCCTGGGTTACCAAATGACCAGCTAGCAGTCATCCACTGTGGAATAAAAAGGGCAAGCCCTTGATGGAAGCCCTGTGTCAACCAACAAACATGTTACAAGACCCGAAGCCTCTATACATTCAAACCTCCTTTCTGATGATATGTCTGCCTGGCCACTATGAGACACATCCTTTCCTACAAGGTATCACCTGAGCCATCACTCCTAGACACAACCCTTCATGCAGTCACATACTACCACTGCCTCTATGAATCATCTTTCTGGTGACCACATTTATGAAAACTGTTATAGGCAGTAATTAAACAATGTCAAAAAGATGGTTTTTAAAAAAGAGAGAAAGAATATAAGCACCCCACCAAGGAAGAGAGTAAAACACATGTGACACTGTTGAGAGTATCACAGGTTTCAGAAAGAAAAGAAGCCACCAGAGGATCATCTCTGTTCTGGTCCAGAGCATTTGCCTAGCCACACCTCTCTCCTTAGTCTTCAGCCATTGTATGACTTTGTTCCCAAAGAAGTTGCTCCCAGAGTTGCTCTAGCAACTCTATAGGGATTTCTCTACAGGAGAAATAAATCCCTCCATGTGCAGGTCCAGTATCCTGTCAAGGTGCTCTTCAGGACAACCGTGAATTTTTTGCTCTATTATGTCTATCTTATGCTTCTTGGGGAAGGCACCTACAAAAAGAAATGTGCTCTGGCCTGAGAGTTGCAAGCTTACCTCAGTGGGCTGGGTGATCTCCAGATGGTTTCTCAGCATGTTCTGCCATGCCTGTGGCATTTGTGTGCTACAGTGAGCTCACATCAGCTCACGCCAGCTCATGAGAGCCAACCTTGCACATTTCTTCCTGACTCCTACTCATGGACTTTATGTTGGTAGCTTAAAATTGGTCATAGTGGGAGTATGCTTCTTGCTTAGAATCATTTTGTAAATCATTTTGTCAATTTTACTCAAATCATGTTAAATTTAATTGGAACAATGACATCTCAATATTTCAGTTTTTACATCCAGAAACAATGTATATCCCTCTGGTTCATTTATTTATTTTTTAAATCTCAAGAAAAGTTTTATAGTTTTCTTCATTTCAATTGGACATATTTGTTAGGGTTATTTCTAATTTTACATTTGCTAAAACTTTGATAAAAACATGGATTTTTTTAAACACTATATGTTTCTAACTGGTTATTGCTAACACTTGAGAAAGATAGCGATTTTTGTATACTTACCAAATATAGCACTTATAATTTTTAGTTGATTTCCTTTGTATTTTATCTCCTTTTAGATCATTATACTTACTTTGGTTTTGTGGATTATTGCACGAATTAGAACTTCTAGAACAACGTTAATGGTGATAGAAGGTTTACTTATATATTCCTGATGTAAACTGAAGATGCTATAGTGTATCACTGTCAAGTACAAGACTGGCTTGTTGGTTTGAGATGATGGATCTTATTAAAGATAGTTTTCTTAGTTGTAAAATGGCTTTTTAAAAAATATAGATGTTGAGATTTTTCAAATGTTTTTTGAGCATAGTAAAATAATTTAAGGTTGTTCTTACTATTTTAAACTGAAAAATCCTAGAGTATCAATAAGGAAGTTGATCTGCATTTGGTTCCTGGATTGAAGGGCAGATCTAAGGAGTCCTAGGTCAGCAGCATGGTTTGTTCTGCTGCAGTGTGTTTCTTTGACAGGCATTACCTCATACCTGACTGGCAACAGATGAATGCTGTTGGCATAATAGAGAAGTCACATTGGCTCACATGTAATTTTTCCCAGCATAATAATGTTTTCAAGCAGAGACAAGTTTTCTCATGATTATTAAAGAGAAAGCCTTTGCAATATAAGATGACCTGAGCGGGGGGGGGGAAGCTGAAAGTCTAAAGAAGTGACTTACTTCAGCATAAGTGGTAGTTGACTCAGTGGCTTCAAAAACCACTATACTTTCCTTCTTTTAAGTTATCTGCAAAGCTGCAAATGCAGATGAGAAAGCTGCAGATATGGCCAGGCATGGTGGCTCATGCCCATAATCCCAGGACTTTGGGAGGCCGAGGCGGATGGATCACTTGAGTTCACACCAATACGCACTTTGGGAGGCTGAGACAGGTGGATCACGAGGTCAGGAGTTCAAGACCAGCCTGGCTGGCCAACATGATGAAACTCAGTCTCTACTAAAAATAAAAAAATAAAAAATTAGCTGGGCAGTAGTGGCATGCTTATAATCCCAGCTACTCGGGAGGCTGAGGCAGGAGAATTGCTTGAGCCTAGGAGGTGGAGGTTGTGGTGAGTGGAGATCGTGCCACTGCACTCCAGTCTGGGTGACAGAGTGAGACCCTGTCTCAAAAAAAAAAAAAAAAACAGACCAGGTGCGGTGGCTCATACCTGTAACACCAGCACTTTGGGAGGCCAAGGCAGGCAGATCACAAGGTCAAAAAATGGAGACCATCCTGGTCAACATAGTGAAATCCCGTCTCTACGAAAAATACAAAAATTAGCTGGGCATGGTGGTAAGTACCTGTAATCCCAGCTACTAGGGAGGCTGAGACGGGAGAATTGCTTGAACCCAAGATTGTGCCACTGCACTCCAGCCTGCGACAATGCAAGACGCCATCTCCCATCTCAAAAAAAAAACAAAAAAGGCTGCAAATACATTCCTCCCTATATTAAAACAATGGATTAATTAAGAAGGCTATATACTGGATCAGCTTTTAAATTTTGATACAAATGGTCTCTATTAGAAGCAAATTACCCTCTAAGACTATTTCTCAAAGAAGAAAGCATGAGCCCAGGGTTTACAGATACACAGAATTTTCTGACTGTAATACTAGAAACAAATACCAGTTAGGCTTGACTATGCTAGGTCTTGTTTTA
This sequence comes from Sapajus apella, assembly GCF_009761245.1. Lineage (NCBI taxonomy): Eukaryota > Metazoa > Chordata > Mammalia > Primates > Cebidae > Sapajus > Sapajus apella. The sequence goes on along the minus strand of NW_022436986.1, from coordinate 11,500,707 downwards.
GTTTGTTTTTTAGTATTTTGTGTCAACAAATGAACAACAGCCACTAACATTTTATGAGTACTTCCCATGCACTACTTGGTGACATGGGAAGGACTGGGTCCTATCAAACTACTTGGTTTACAAGTTGCTCAGTTTTAATTGGTCAGTCCCAACTCTATTTTTCCCATCAACACTACTGCTTTCAGTGCCTGATTTTGCAAATATGAGTTGTTTACTGTATTTTTAAATTATTGTTGAGGCTTCCATTTTATTCTATTTTTGTTTGTTTGTTTTTTCCAGGTTCACCTATACGGTGTGGCAGGAAAAACATTTGGATCCTCCTTGTGGAACCATTGGATCTAGTGCCACCTGCTTACCAGAGTGTGGCCTGCTTGAGATTTGAGATATTTTTGTAACCCTGTTAGCTAAGAGGCATGAGTACCTGCTATCAGGAAATCTAAGACACTTGATTTAAACACTGAAAAGTTTAAATCATTATCATGAATGGAGTAACTGCAGTACAGAGAGGGGTGTGCAATTTTTGAAGTGTATTCAAGAGATAAGGCTAACCAACACTTGGGTTCCACTGTCTCACCCACGACACACATCTATCACCAGCTCCTGATATTTTACACAACCTGCTCCACCAACTGCCTTCCCTACTTCAGTAAACAGTAATTTCACCTTCAGGTGTTCAGACTTAAAACTTTATTGCCACTTTCTCACAGTATATATCCAGTTCATCAGGAAATGCTGATGGCCCTGTCTTCCAAATATGGCCAGAATCTGACCACGTCCTATCAGCTCTCCACTGCTACCATCCTGGTTCAAGTCACCATTATCTGTCACCTTGATTACTGCAATAGCCTTCTGTTTCCACACGTGACCCCTCAGTACTACTTTCAATAATGTGATCAGAAAGCCAGTTATTATTATTTCTCTGCTTAAAACCCCATAATATCTTCCTGTCACGTGCAGAGCAAAAGCCAAGTTTTTATAATGGCTTGGAACGCCCAGATGCTCAGGCACAAACGAGCCTTGACTTGCTGTTCCCTTCCTTCCACTTCTCAGACCACTCTGGTTTTCTTGATGCCGCTTCAGCTCTCAGGATTGCCTCCTGACTTTTGCACTTGCTATTCCCTCTGCCTGCAATGTTCCTTTCTTAAATATCAAGCTGGTTTGCCCCCTCATCCCAGTGAGGCTTTTCCTAACAACCCTATTGTAAACTGCAGACACACACACACGCACGCACACACAGGCTCCCCATCCCCATTTCCTAACTTAATTTTCTCCAAAGCAGTACATATCTTCATCTTCTATACTATATATTTTACCTGTGTCTCTGTTTTGTCCCCTAAAAAACAGGGGTTCTTTGCTGTATCCCCAGTACCTAGAAAAAAACTACTTACTGAATGAATGATTCAGGTTCACTGCATGCTGTGATGAAGACAGTGATAGACTGAGATTGTGACTCTTGAGTCACCTTAATCTTCACAAATCCAAGAAATATTTGAAAGAGGATGAAGAGGTATATAGAAGTTAACTTTATTTTAATGCAGTCATATAGCTAGGCTGTGAAAACTTGTTCAAGAGATTTACTAAACTGCTTCCTCAGATCAAGGACACTTGGAATTAAAGGGCTTGGAGTGGCTCAACTTGTCAGACCCCCTGTGGACTCATAAGATTGTTCTTCCGGCTGAGCACGATGGCTCATGCCGGTAATCTCAGCACTTTGGGAGGGTAAGGTGGGCAATCACCTGAGGCCAAGAGTTTGAGACCAGGTTGGTTCAACATGGTGAAACCCCGTCTCTACTAAAAGTAAAAAAATTAGCCAGGCGTGGTGGCAGGCCCCTGTAATCCCATCTACTTGGGAGGCTGAGGCAGGAGACTCGCTTGAACCCAAGAGTTGGAGGTTGCAGTGAGCTGAGATCAAGCCATTGCACTCCAGCCTGGGCAACAGAGCGAGACTCCATCTCAAAAAAAAAAAAAAAAAAAAAAATACACACACACACACACATATACATATATATAATTTATATATATAATATATATATTTTGGTTCTTCCCTGAGGTGACAAGACATCTGATCACACCAAAACTGAAACTACAGAAGCAAAAAAGCAGTAGCACTGCTGATATGATCAAGGAAATACAAGTGTTCTGATTCAAACCAGACATGTGGATCAAATAAGCAGAGACTGCATTCATTTTTCATAAACTGACCAACCCCCAAACTCAATAGAATCACTAAATTTTAAACGTAGAGAATATTTCCCGGAAATCAATTTCAAAAGAAGGTTACAAAATTTTATAAGGAATCACATTTTCATTGTCTGTGTTTACCTCCAAGGTGTATACCTCAGGGACAGGCCTGAATTACCAAGCATTTATCCCATTGCCATGGCTCACATTTTCATGAACAAAATGCAAGAGCTGAAAGCAAAATATAACCAACAAAAACTCGATATTCGTGACATTCTGAAGATGAATTTACAAAGCTTAGAGCTATCCCCAAACTTCTCACATGCAGTCAACTTTGGAACGTGTTTACAATCCTTGATGCTGTAAAACACATCATTTTTCATGAAAAAGCTGAAATCAAAGCTGCAGCTACCATCTGTGATGTAAATCTAGCATTACAACAAATTGAGATAGGCCTCACTAATACATGCTACCGTTGTAGAGTATGGCTGTTTCTTAAACACCACTTTCCTGTCAAGACTAGCTCCAAGCCTTTAACTATGTACTTCTGAATGAAAAAAATTATTTTTCAAACTGATTTCAAATTAATTTTGGAATCATAATACTACTGAACTGTTTTATATCATTATTGTTAAGAATTTAAACTTCATTTAGGTCCCCATGTGTGGATTTCAGATTATATAATTCATTGTTCTAAAAGCATAGGTGCTTACTTTTCAATAGGATCAAGGTTATGAAAGATAGAAATGCCTGAGAAACTCATAGATGGGATTGGAGGAGATAACTAAGAGTTCCTGGCTCTACTGCAAAAAAGCTACTACACGACATAGGCAAATCATTTAACTCTATGTGTGCCTTATTTTCCTCACCTGTAACAGTTGCGAGGCTAACCACAGTATATGTGAAATACATACCGCTACATATACCAAAGTAACACTGGACACATAGCTGTGTTGCTATTATTTGCTCTACCCATACTGTTCAATAATATCTTATTAAATTCTGGGTAGAACTTGTTTCATGCTCAGAATGATAGGGCCTCATCCTATGCTTTAAAAAAATTAATATTTCTTTAGGTAGGTGACATGAAACACTTAGGTAACAATACCCAAGGTAATGTATGCTGTGTTCAGAGAAGGGAGTGGTCAGTGTAGACTGAAGAGGAAGGCTTCTTAAAAAAAGAGAATATGAACTGGCTCATCAGGATAGGATTCGGGTAAGAGGAAGAAAAATTCCAAACAAGGACCTCATAAGAAAAAGCAGCGAGGCAGCAGTAAAGATGCTCATTCAAAAAGGCCAATACACCTCCACCAGTACAATTCTTGTTCAATGACATAGGCCAGATAAGTAAACTGAGGGCATAGCCCAGGGGGAGGTTTGAATCTAATGCTGATATAAAAGATATATTGCAGAACAGGAAAAAAGTGGAAAAGAAGCAGCTTCATGTTGCTTAAGGGAAACATCTGGTAAAATGAAAATTAGTGGTTTATCTAGTAAATGGATGAATAAGAGTTTGCTATAAAAGCATAAGCAAAACCTTACTGATGGATATATCCTTTACTGTTTTTTTTTTAACTGGCTTTATTCACTACTTTAACACTAATGTCAGTATTACTACCCTACCATGTCTTTAAGTACCATGAAACATATTTATATGCATAAAGAATAATAAGCTATAGAACTATCATATTCATTAACATGTGACTGTGTGGGTGCGGTTAAAAAGCAGAAGAGGACAACTGGGAAGGGGTTCCATGCAACTTAAAAATGCTGTTTGATCTCCAAGAGCATCATAGCCAGGGAAAGTAGATTATTATTAATACTACTAAGAGAAAAAAAAATCAGACACATATTGTTGAGGACAAAATCAAAAACAGTGATTTTAGAGGAATATAAAACTGCTTAACGAAGTGTGATATGGCTATGTTCAATAGTATGAACTGTCACTGCTCTGTGACTGCAGGTAAAAAAAAACTCAGACAATATACTCAGAACATAACATTTGCTAGTAATGGACTCACATCTTCAAGATTCCAACTGCTTGAATGAAATTCACTCAGTTGCAACTTTACACAAATCATCCACCATGAAATGTTATAAGAGCCCAGCATCCTGAGTTTACATATGAATTTTTCAAATCAATCCTGTTCAGTCAGAACTGGAAAAAAGCAAAAAAGGAAAAATAGAGCTTATAAGTATTAATAAAAGCCAAATGTAATCCACTCATCTCCACAGTCTACATGAAACATGTAGACAATAAGGAGTAGCATCCACCCCCTTCTAATTCATCAAAACTCTATGTTCTAGGAATAGATTTTGGTCACTCATATGCTAATCAAATTCTTACTGTAATAAAAACTATCAGGCTGGGTGCAGTGGTTCACACCTGTAATCCCAGCACTGTGGGAGGCCGAGGGGGTGGATCACCTGAGGTGAGGAGTTCAAGGCCAGCCTGCCCAACATTGGAAAACCCCATCTCTACTAAAAATAGTAGTAAAAAAGATTAGCTGGGTATGGTGGTGTGTGCCTGTAATCCCAGGTACTTGGGAGGCTGAGGTAGGACAATCCCTCGAAACCGGGAGGTGGAGGATGCAGTGAGCTGAGATCGCACCACTGCACTCCAGACTGGGAAATGGAGCAAGACTCTGTCTCAAAAAAAAAAATATATATATATATATATATCAATCAACAGCAATAGTTTATGCCAAATGGTGGAAGTCCTTTGAGAATTACAATGTCATTATTAAAAATATAGGAAAAGAGTCTGGGCGTGGTGGCTCACACCTATAATCCCAGCACTTTGGGAGGCTGAGGTAGGCAATCACAAGGTCAGGAGTTTAAGACCAGCCTGGCCAACATGGTGAAACCCTGTCTCTACTAAAAATACAAAAATTAGCCGGGTGTAGTGACTGGTGCCTGTAATATACATATGAAAGAAAATTAAATGTACTGAATGAAATTATTTTAACATTATACTTAATGTGGCATAAAATAATATTTTTCTTTTTATTACCTACTTTTATGCATGTGTCACAAGAAAGGCTAGAGGCTTTGAATTTGCTTGTATCTCTTAGCAGATGGGGAGACCTACTTTCAGCATTTGTGCTAGCCAATGCTGCACAAATTGAATTTTTTCAGCTGACCAGTAGCGCATTCAACAACCTTAAGTGGAATTTGGGATACCTAACAAATAGAGGAAAGAAAATAATATAAGACCTGTGTTCTAATTCCAACTCATTTGCTTACTAGCTAATTAATCTTAGAGCTTTAACCTTTATGAATCAGCTTTTTCACCTGTAAACTGAAGAGTGATACCTAATACATAAAGTTATTTTTTTTCTTCTCTCAGCCTTTCTCAAAGGGATATAAGTTCTTAATGGTGGATCCAGATTTTCTACATTGAGAGACACAGGCAGTTCTCTGATTGGAAGGGGGTACATGAACATGCCTCTGCATAGCACTGCACTGAAGATGATGAAAAGATTAATTGTCCTATCAAATAAAGGGGACTTGATGGAGATGCCAAGCAGTTAAATTCTCCCAAACTCCTCTCCTTGATCCCAGCACTGCCTGTTGTGGTGATTACATATTACAAAAAGGAGATGTGAGGTAGGAGATACAAAGACAAAAAATGAATATTCACAGTACAGACTCATATAAGGTGTACAATTTAAAAAGTATGTATTATTTCCTTTAGATTAATTCAGTAGAAAAAGTCCAGCCTTCTAGATTTTCTTAGGAAAATTAAACCCTTTTATCAGAATTCAATTCAACTCAACTTTGAACTCTTATTATGTGCAAGCTACTCTATTAGATACTGTTGAAGATGAGGAAAAAAATAAAAAGTCTCTTGCTTTCAACTAATATGTAAAACAGAACAAAATAATTTCTACACTAGGAAAACAAAAATATTATGAAACCGAAGTACAGACTTCCATAATCCTAAAACTAGCACTTAAGATCACAATCAGGCCGGGCACAGTGGCTCATCCTGGTAATCCCAACACTTTGGGAGATCAAGGCAGACAGATCACCTGAGGTCAGCAGTTTGAGACCAGCCTGGCCAACATGGCAAAACCCCGTCTTTACTAAAAATACAAAAATTAGCCAGGCATGGTGGCAGGTGTCTGTTAATCCCAGCTATTTGGGAGGTTGAGGCAGGAAAATCACTTGAACTTGGGAGGTGGAGGTTGAAGTATTTTGTGCATGCCGAGATTGCATCACTGCATTCCAGCCTGGGAGACAGAGGCTACTCTTTACCCTTCTGGTCAGACTTGACTACATACTATAGATAAACATACACTCCAGCCATCCCAAACCACTTTTGCCAAACACATTATGCATTTCACACTTCTATGTCTTTCTCCTACCATTCCTGCAGACTATAGGTCCTTTATTGATATCCTGTAAGACCAAATTCCATTCCTTTTCCTTCCACCCCCTTGGAATTAAGGGAGGTGATTTCGGGGGAAAAAAAGATATCAGGGACCACAGGAGAGGAATGAAAGATCTGTACCATAAGAGTGATGAGATAAATGAGATTAAAAATTTGTCAGAACCTTCTAGAAAACCATCATTCCATGCTATATAGAAAATTAACAAGTCTAACAAGGTCTGACAGGAGGAATCCAAGAGGTGAGAGACAAACCTGTTAAGATTATGGGATAACAAGAAAACCAGCAGCAGGAAATGTGTCCAGGAATTACAAAACGGAAGGACTTAAAGCCACACTTGATCTTTTCATGTATTATTCCAACAGGAATAAAAATCGTGTGAAAAGTTAACCACTGATTACACAGATGGCATCAAAGAATAGAATTTAGTTTTTATCGTTTTAAGATGCTGCAAAGATTAAGCACTTAACCCTAGAAGAGGGAACCTAATTAAGTCTGGAAGAATGCCTTTGTTCAGAAACTGTCCTGTCTCATCCAAAGGGCTCTGAACTAAAACTGGAGCAGTAGAGAGAAACAATGTAAATTGATACAATACTGCATCATTCATTCAACAAACATTGACCAGGTACTGTTCTAACACTGGGGATACAGCAGTCAACAGTCCTGACAAAATCCCAGTGCTTATGGAGGGAGAAAGCCAATAAAAATAATAATGATTTCAGGTGATGTTCAGCTTTGAAAAAATACAGCCAAGTACAGAAACAGAAAATGACAGCTAGGGTAGAAGGTGTAGAACTGAGGGAGGAGATCTGGCAGATCTGAGGGTAGAGCCAGAGAGAAAAGGAAGGCCCTGAAAGACGAAGGATCTCGACATGTTTGACAACAGTGAACTTGGCCAGAACATAATAAATGAGAAGGGTGGTAGTGGGGAGATGAAAGGGAGGCAGAGTCAGAGTAAGGTAGAGAAGAAGTCTGGATGTTATATTTATGTGTGATGGAAGCCTCTGGAGCGGAGAGGATGTGGAGTCTGAATTACCTTTTTGATCACTCAGGCTATTGAGTGAAGAAAGGACTGCAGGCGGTTAAGCACAAGACAACTGTGAGCTGGACTAGGGTGGCAGCAACAAAATTGACACGTCAGATATGATATGTAAAGAAAGACTGCAGACAGTCTTAGGAGAAAAATTTTTAGAAAAAGGGACATCACATATGCAACCTCCAATGACGATAAAAAAGTGGAGAGGATGATCATGCACAAAATACGGCTGGGCTCCATGAGAGTAAGAGCTGTCATGCGTTGTGATTATTTCCAAAGTCCAGCACAATGCTTGGAACATCAGCAGGTATCAGGAAAAGATATTTTTTCCAACAAATTTTGACACTTTAATACAGGAAGGCAAGTATAACCTTACAGGTATTACCAAAATTTAGTGGGATGGGATTCAGTATTGGTCTATAAACCTTTAAGCTCTAGTAGGTGAGTAAACTGTTTCAAATAAACAAGCTTACTGAAACATTTACTGAGTGTCATCTGAATGTTACTAGTGAGGCACACTAAGAACAGAGAGCTAAGACCTGCCTCTCCTGCCTACCAAGGAAGAGTTCACACCCTGGTGGTCCAGACAAGTCACATGCCTGAATAAACATCAAGAAGATTTGTACAAAGAAGACTGCGCCAAGAAGACTGCTGGCAGCTGTCAGTAACTTTCAAGCAACAGCAGAGACCCACAGCAATAAAACACAGAGAGAACATGGCAGCATCCCTGGTTTTAAAAGGGGAAAGAAAGTGAACACTACACACTTAGCAACTGAGCATAATGTCAACTCTGAGTAAAACCTAGAACAGAATACCGAAGGGAGAGCTGTGGGCACTTAGACAAAGAGGGAACCAGTTAGAGCCAACACATGCACCTGAGTAAGCCAATCCTGGCTAAAGTCTTGTCCATTTTTGATAGGAGAATGAAGACTGGGAAACACATGACATACCTGAATTTTATTAAAATTTATTAATCCCAACTCTGGTAATATTTCAGGGGATAAGATGGGAGGAAATGGATGAAAGTACAGATCAACTGTACAGGAAACTGCTAGGATGGTCTTGAGAAAAGAGGTGACTAGCTAAAGAGAGTGACTATCTAAAGACAGGACCTGAAAGAAAATGTTTTAAAATGTTTAACAATAAAAATAAAATGGTAATATCAAGGCCAAAAGATACTGTCATTAGGAGTTTCTCAAGGAAACAGGCCAGCCAGACCACCCTACAGTGAACGCCACAATCAGGTGTTCCCTAAATTAATATGAAGACATAATTTGCTTTATGTCTACATGTTAATCAGGTAATAGAAACTTGGGAAAGGAATAGCACATACACTGGATAATAAAAATAATAGTTCATGATAGTCTACAAAGTTGAGCAAAAATCAACAGCTTTAAATTTCTTGGGGAAAATTCCAACTTCATACTTAGGTTTTCAAAATCCTACAAGAAACAACAGCACAAAAGGGAAAGTTGGCTTTAAGGGCTTTGGTGAACAGCAAGGTAATGTTAAGTGAAGTTGCTGAAAAAGCAAATTCAATGTTGCAACATTAAGAACCCAGAAGAAAGAATTACCTGTATGTACTTTAGTGAGCTGCTTTTTGCATACCCTACTTTAAGAAGATCGTTGGTCGGAAACGGTGGCGCACACCTGTAATCCCAGCACTTGGGGAGGCTGAAGCGGCTGGATCATCTGAGGTCAGGAGTTCGAGACCAGACTGACCAACATGATGAAACCCCATTTCTACTAAATACAAAAAAATTATCTGGACGTGGTGGCGCATGCCTGTAATCCCAGCTACTTGGGAGGCTGAGGCAAAGTAATCACTTGAACCCAGGAGGCAAAGGTTGCAGTGAGCAGAGATCACGCCATTGCAGTCCAGCCTGGGCAACAAGGCCGAAACTCTGTCTCAAAAAGAAAAAAAAGAAGATTGTTAAACTAGAACTCAGACCAATGAAAGAGACTTGGATAGTCACTTAAGAGTAAATGCTGACTAACTGAATACATGCACTGAATTCTGCTCCCTTCCAAAACTCCACTGAAATAACAGAGGGATTTAAAACATTTGGAACTAAGAAGCAGGTTGGAGAGAATAAATTGACCTAGTATACTCCAAAAAGCTGAATCCTAAACCAGCAGTTGGAAAAGATAGGGAGCTAATCCACTTACGCCACAAAACTCCCTCGAAACTCAAGAATTCGTGGTTTAAAATATCTTTGGAACTGCAGATGACAATGGGGCTAAAAATGAAGGATTCATTGGGCTGCATGAGAGCATTCAGATCTTCTGTGCAGTTGGACAGCTGCCCCTCTTCTACCCAGAAGAGCTGGACCACACACAGGTACCAAACAGAAAATAAAATGATGAAGTGGAAGTTTACACACTGAATATTGAAGCCAACCCCCACCCAAAACTTCTTTCCCTGCTTGAGTCCCGGGACTCTGGCAGCCAGACTAATATCCTTTCCAGGAGCCCAGAAGAGACTTCTTTGGAGAAATCTGATGAGTACAAGAGAAAAGACCAACCGATACTGACCCTTGGTGCTTCCCAAAGAAAAAGGTAAGCCAGACCACTCCACAGAAAATGCCATAGCTAACAATCCCATGCCCAAATAATACAATGCTTTCAAACAACCTTTTAGGGCCCTGTCCCTAAATATTAATAATAACCACATAGCTAAGGATGAACAAACATTTAAGGAATCTTTTACCATGACAAACAGAAAAAAATAACTTGGAAGAAAAAAAATGATGCAGACAGAAGTGAAATTGAAACACATACAGAGAGATAAGAATGGATGATATAAAAACAAAAAAGAATACTGAAGAGAACAAAGGCACTCCCTAGGAAATTAGAAATCATAGCTGAAATAAAAACACAATAGAAATACTGAAAGGTAAATTAAGGAACTCTATTGCAACATGGAGAAAAGACAAGGAGTTCAAAAATACTTTTAAAAGATAAGAAAATTCAGAAATGGGGAAAAGATGGGGGGAAAAAAAACAAGAAATAATTAAGAAAAAATTTTCCCAACTGCAAACAAGAAATTTCCAGATTGAAAGAGCTCACACTGTATCCAGCATAACAGGCAGAAGGCCCATCACTGAAAAATGTCAGAAGGTGGGTTATGAGGAAGATCCTAAGAGATTTGAGAGAGAGTACGTTTATTTGTTTTTATTTTATTTTTCCCACTTACTGGTATTCAAGAGAGAAAGTTTAATATGAAGAGTCAAGAATCAGAATATCAGACTTCAATCGTGACCCTAGAAGTCAGAAGCCAATAGAACAACTCATTTAAAATTCTGAGGAAAAATAACATGCTGCCAGGTGCGGTGGCTCACACCTGTAATCCCAGCACTTTCAGAGGCTGAGGCAGGTGGATCACCTGAGGTCAGGAGTTCGAGACCAGCCTGGCCAACATGGTGAAATCCTGTCTCTACTGAAAAAAAAAAAAAAAAAAAAAAAAAAAGGAAGAAGAAGAAAGAAAAAGGAAATAAACAAAATTAAATTAAAAATGCAAGGTGTCAAAAACTTCCCTTATGGAGCCTTTCTCAGTAAGCTACTGACGGAGATGTTCTACCTAACCAAGAGAGTAAATCAAGAAAGAAAACACCAGTACAGAAACACTGATGGTGGTGGCAGGGAGAGGGAACTCAAAGAAGGCTTAAATAAATGGAGAACTAAACCACATTCATAGATTGGAAGACTCAGTATTATTTGACAATTAATTCTTTCCTAATGGATCCATAGTTTCAATACAAGCCAAATCAAAATCCCAGCAAAATTTTTTTGTAGATATTGACAAGCTGATTCTAAAATGTATAAGAGAAGGTAAAAGAACTACAATGGTAAAAATAACTTCGAAAAAGAAGGAAAAAGTTAAAGGACTCACATAACCTGATTTCAATATATATTATAAAGCTACAATAATCACGACCATGCAGTATTACCATTAGGACAGACAAACAGATGGATGAAGCAGAACAGAAAGCTCAGAAATAGACCCACACATACATGATTAATAGTTAAGAAAGGTACAAAGGTGATTCAATGGAAAACATACAGTCTTTTTCAATAAATTGCACTAAAATAATTGGATATTCATACACAAAAAAACCCAACTCAACCTATACCTCAAACCTTATATGAAAATTAACAAAATGGATAATAGACCTAAGTGTAAAATGTAAAACTAGAAAATTTTAGAACAAAGGAGAAAATATGTGTGACCTTCGACTAGGCAATGTTCTTAGCTATGATACCAAAAGTATGATTTATAAAAGAAAAATTGATAAAACAGACTTTGTCAAAATTTTAAAAGTATGTTCTTTGAAATACTGAAATAATGAAAAACAAACATACTGACAGAAAGTATTTGCAAGTCTCATATCTGATAAAAGACTTGTATCCAGAGTGTATAAAAGAACTCTCAATTCGACAGTAAGTGATTAAACAACACAATAAGAGATTAAATAAGCAATGAAAGTCAAGAATGGTGGCTAACACTTGAAATCTCAGCACTTTGGGAGGCCAAGAAAGAAGGATCAGCCAGGTGCGGTGGCAGGAAGATCACGAGATCTGGAGTTCAAGACCAGTCTGGCCAACATGGTGAAACCCCGTCTCTATTAAAAATACAAATATTAGCTGGGCTTGGTGGCATGCGCCTGTAGTCCCAGCTACTTGGGAGGCTGAGGCAGAAGAATTGCTTAAGCCTGGGAAGCTTGAGGTCAGCAGTTTGAGACCAGCGTGGGCACATAGTGAGACCCTGTTTCTACATAAAAATTTTAAAAAATAAAAATTAGCCAGGTACAGTGGTACACACCTATAGGCCTAGCTACTTAAGAGGCTGGGGCAGGAAGATTGTTTAAGCCCAGGAGTTTGAGACTGCACCACTGCAATCCAGCCTGAGCAACAGAGCTAGACCATGTCTCTTAACACACACACACACACACACACACACACACACACACACACACAGCAGTAATTTTAAAGATATGACACCAAGAAAGATATACAGATGTTAAAACAAGCATACGAAAAGATGTTCAACATCTCTGATCACTAGGAAAACGCAAATTAAAACTACAGTGGGATATCACTAAATATCTATGCCAACAATTTAGAAAATAAACTGACAGGCCGGGCACGGTGGCTCACGCCTGTAATCCCAGCACTTTGGGAGGCCGAGGCGGGTGGATCATGAGGTCAAGAGATCGAGACCATCCTGGTCAACATGGTGAAACCCCGTCTCTACTAAAAATACAAAAAAATTAGCTGGGCATGGTGGCGCGTGCTTGTAATCCCAGCTACTCAGGAGGCTGACGCAGGAGAATTGCCTGAACCCAGGAGGCGGAGGTTGCGGTGAGCCGAGATCACGCCATTGCACTCCAGCCTGGGTAACAAGAGCGAAACTCCGTCTCAAAAAAAAAAAAAAAAAAAAGAAAGAAAATAAACTGACAATACCAAGTGTTCACAAGGATACAGAACAACTGGAACTCGTCTTATACATTGTTCATGGGAATGCACAATGGTACAGCCCATTTGGAAAACAGTTTGGCAGATTCTTATAAACATTCACTTACCATACAACCCAGTAATTCCACTCCCAGATAGTTACCAAAGATAAATGAAAATGTTCACACTGCATGTTTATAGGAGCTTTGTTAATAATCACCCCAAAGAGGAAACAACCCAGTGTTCTTCAACTGGTGAATAGATAAACTATGATATATTCATATAATGGAATACTACTTAGCAACAAAAACAAACTATTGACGCACGCAATAGCATGGATGCATCCCAAATGTATTACACTGAAGAAAAGAAGCTAAACTCAAAAGGTTACAATACTGTATGATTCCATTTATATGGCATTCTGGAAAAAGCAAAACTAGAAGGATAGATGAATGGCTACCAAGGGTAGAGGAATTATTTGACTACAAAGGGGCAGCTCGAGGGAATTTTTGGAAGTGAGAACTGTTCTGTATCTTGGTACTGGTGGTGGTGGCTCCATAAGGCCATGCATCTGTCAAAGCTCATAGAACTGTACAACAAAAAATGAATTGTACTGTATACATAAAGGAGATTCACACAACTAGGTGAGAGTTTACATGCAATCAGTTATAAGTGTATATTAATAGAAAGCTGGATAGATAGAACAAGACAGTCACAATCTCCAAGAGCGACAAATTATGAAATATTAAATGACTCAGCTGTTAAGAGCAACCACTTAGTCATAAGAGGAAGACTAAACATTAGGCAGCATGCAGTGGCTCATGCCTATAATCCGTACACTTTGGGAGGCCAAAGCAGGAGGATCATTTGAGCCCCAGAGTTCAAGACCATCCTGGGAAATACAGAGAGAACTCATCGCTACAAAATAATTTTTAAAAATCAGCCAGGCGTGGTGGTACGAATTTGTGGTCCCAGGTGTTCAGGAGGCTGAGATGTGAGGATCATTTGACCCTTCAGGAGGTTGAGGTTGTAGTGAGCTATGATCATGCCACTGCACTCCGGCCTGGGTGACAGAGTAGACTCCAAGACTCCATCACACACACAAAAAAAAACAAACAAAAAACTGAACATTGATCCAAACAAAGTTATGATGATATATCTGCAGCAGAAGAATAAGGGTACCCAGAGTAGGTACATGGGGTAGGGCAGAGAATGGTGTTGGGAGACAGCTCAATATTTACCTTCTACATTGGAGTCCAAAATTAATGTCATAAATTGAAAAGTGAGGAGGTACAAGTATAAGCAAGATATAGAGGGGGGAAGCAAAAGAATTAAATACTTAAAAGTGATGCAGCAGAAAATGGGGAGGTGGCTTTTTAAAATAACAAGCCCTGGAAAAGCTTAACTCTTTAAAACATACATGTGGCTGGACATGGTGGCTCATGCCTGTAATCCTGGCACTTTGGGAGTCCAAGGTGGGCAGATCACCTGAGGTCAGGAGTTTGAGACCAGCCTGACCAACATGGTGAAACCCCATCTCTACAAAAAATACAAAATTAGCCAGGCATCGTGGCGCATACCTATAATCCCAGCTACTCAGGAGGTTGACGCAGGAGAATCACTTGAACCCAGGAGGCAGAGGTTGCAGTGAGCCAAAATCGCTCCACTGCACTCCAGCCTGGACAACAAGAACAAAACTTCATTTCAAAACAAAAACAAAAGAAACCAAAACATACATGTGTAACAGATAAAAATAAAAATTAAATAGATTTGATAATGAAAGCACAAAAGGAAAATAAGGAAGGGGTCCAGAACAGTAAAGATTCTGAAGGTCTGACATTTATAAATGGTTGTAAAAACGACCATTGTAAAGTGTTTTAACTTTAACACACACACACACACACACACACACACACACACACACACCCCTTGGCACACATTAAAGGCCAATTTCAGTTTTTTATTCTGTTTGGCTAAAGGGTGCAGAATCAAAACAATAAAGTTACATGGACACAGAGCTCGGCAGTGCAAAAAGCAATTTCTTGTAACTGCCTGAATGTAGAACAAATGTCTCAGGAAGCAGCAAGTTATCTGTTGCTGGAAGTGTTTAAGCAAAGACTGAACAAAATCCATGTAGAGGATGTGATATAAAATTCATGGCTACCTTGGTAGACCTCTTAAGTCCCTGAAGTTGTGCGCTTCTGTAAAGGATTTCATGTGATAATTTCCTTTGAATCAGCAGCATTCTAAAATTGGACTAGAAACACTGGTAGGTGAAGCAGCTCATGCACTCAGTACATTTGTGCAGCTTTTTCCTTTTATCCCATCTCCACCTCCTTTCAGCTTTTGGTTTTTCATTTCAAAAGTCTTAAATATATTTATGTTTGATTAAAAATTACCTAAAACATTTTTGGAAGCAAATGAGATATAAAAGCTTAAAGAACATAAAGAGAAAATGTATGTCTGAATGGGAGAAAGCTGGAAGATAAATGAGAAGGTGGTCTGATGTAGTGGTAGGAAACAAATTGAAAAGTTGGATGTCCATGAATCTATTCTGGACCCTATAGTTCAGTGGCCATGGAACACTAAACAGGTCACTGTACCCAGTTAGGTATGAGACTTTGGGACTATGGCAAGAGCACTTGGGTTTCCTGGCAGGGAAATAGGGCAGAGGTAAATGACTAGGTCATAAACACGTAAGAACAACAAAAGAGCCACCGCAGGTTAGTCAACAACAGAATACTTTTGATATGTTCTACTTTAAAGTTTCTAGAATCTTGCTCTATCAAAAAACAAAACTCATATATTAGCTTAAAAACTGGTCATTTCAACATGAAAATTAAAATATTACACATATTATAAGTACAATCTTTTCTATGGGATTGCCTCAAAAGTCATTATGACTTGCATATAGGCATCTGAATCTTTGTTATTTTCTATTCAAGGACAATATTTTTTTCCACTCTGTATCATAAAACTCTGTCATGCCTACAAACACAGTAACTTTATCCTAAAGTTTACTGAACTTCATCCTTACCAGTTAAGCATAAATGTAAACTAAACTTCAAAAATAACCTCTATGTTTCTTTAGGATACTTTTGTATTTCTAGGTTTTCATTTTGAAAATTAGTTTAAAATCTAGCAAGAAATTATCAGTGCTTTACACCTTGTAAACTATACTAACGTTTAACTATATAAGAAACACACAGCCAGGCACGGTGTTTTCTTTTTTTTTTTTTGAGACGGAGTTTCGCTCTTGTTACCCAGGCTGGAGTGCAATGGCGCGATCTCGGCTCACTGCAACCTCCGCCTCCTGGGTTCAAGCAATTCTCCTGCCTCAGCCTCCTGCGTTGCTGGGATTACAGGCACGCACCACCATGCCCAGCTAATTTTTTGTATTTTTAGTAGAGACGGGGTTTCACCATGTTGACCAGGATGGTCTCAATCTCTTGACCTCGTGATCCACCCGCCTCGGCCTCCCACAGTGCTGGGATTACAGGCTTGAGCCACCGCGCCCAGCCAGGCACGGTGTTTTCTTACAGGCTCACGCCTGTAATCCCAGCACTTTGGGAGGCCAAGGCAGGTGGATAACCTGAGGTCAGGAGTTCGAGACCAGCCTGATCAACATGGTGAAACCCCATCTCTACTAAAAATAATTTTTTAAAAAAATTAGCTAGGCATGGTGGCAGGCACCTGTAGTCCCAGCTATTTGGGAGGCTGCGATAGGAGAATTATTTGAACCTGGGAGGCAGAGGTTACAATGAGCCGAGATCATGCCATTGCACTCTAGCCTGGGTGACAAGGTGAGACTGCCTCTCAAAAAAAGGCAAAAAAAAATCAAGAAACACAGATTCAGCTGTGCTCTGGCACACTGACAAAGCTACACCCCTCTGTAGCATCTCCCTTAACAAACTGTACACTTACAGAGGGAAAAGTCTGATTCTTTGTTGAGCCCAGTATTTAACAGCCTGAGCAGCACACCAGCCCATAAACATTGAACAGAACCAAAGCATGCAGCCAGTTTGGAATTCTCTTTTAATTCTATCGATATTCTTGGTTCTTTTACTTTTACTTTTCAGTATCTTCCCTCTGCCCTGAGTTTCCTCATTGCTGCACTGGGCAGAAGCAGGGGTCTTTCTTGCAGTGCTGCTTGTCACCCTCCTGGTCCCACTCCGAACAAAATTCTCAGGACCGGAGCTCTACCCACTCCTCCCAGGCAGGCACTGAGAAAATGGGCCAGAAGAGCTTTCATTATGCTCTGTGGCCCAGAAACAAGGGGTGTGCTGTGGGGGGAGTAGGGGAACCAGGTGTGGCAGAGGGAAAAGAGGCCCTCATTCTTACATAATAAATCTATTGTCCAGTGCTGATTGCCTGTCTTACTGATGTTTTGATGAGGTCCAGAGGGTTTTAGCTTATGATGTCTTTTTTCCTGATTGGTTAATATTCATGTCTTCGCCAAGACCTCATTATAACATAGCAATACAAGCTAGCAAGGTAGGGTTCAAAAGCACACCAGAATTAAACATTTTGAATGGCAGCTAGTTTAAATTTTCAGGTTCATTCCCATTTTTCTCCATTGACAAGTTATATTTGTTTTAACCATAATCTTGACAAGTATCAGCACCACAAACTAAATGTTTAATCTCTGAGTACTCCATCCCTGTTCCATATGTATTCAGTAAACACTTATTGAGGATCTATTATTTGGTTGGCCCATATAACATCATCCCTGTCCTCAATTCTTTCTCCAACAAAAGATAGCATTCCATCTCTGGATGGCCATTTGGAGTTTAGGTGATAACTGTAACTGCCCCTCTGCTACAGCAGACTTGAAGAAAAGGAGAAAATCCTTCAGTGTAGATGGCCGCTACCCTTCTTGCTGTTAGCCCAGCTGACCCCATAGCAGTTCATATTATTAAGTTTCAAACTCGAAGGATCCTTTAGTCAACCATTTATCCTACCTAATATCCCCTGGAGATCTCAAATCACTAATCTGAGAAACGATGATTCACATGAAAGGATTTTAAGTTATAATATACTTGAGTGATCTGAAATTTGTCTACATTTGCCAGTATTTTATAGAAGAACATGAAGTTTGTGATGCACTCAAACTCAGCTTCAGAGCTGAGTGATTCTTAGTTAAGAGTCATCTGATCCAACAACCCTTTTGCTTCTGGTTTCACTGTAATCACTTATGTTGTCATTTAGGAAAATGAAATTGAGAACCAATATTTCAAGCAGTGTTACTCAAAGTGTGCTCTGCAGGAGAACAGTTCAAGATGTAATGAAAAAAATTCTAAAGGTCAGGTAAGTCCAATAAAGGCCAGTTAAGCAAAGTTAAACTGGTTTCCTGGGAGGCAGGGCAATGACCCTAAATACGTTAATATGCATTATTACTCTTCAAATGGGAGGGCGTTTGGGGGTGGTATGAAGTGAGCAAAAGAACCTCTCAAACTTCTCTGACCTCAGAACCCTTTTCTGGCAGAACACCATGTAGCCCTGATGCTTTGGAAGCACATACTTGGGAGAAATCCTAATTAAGATATTCTTATATAAGAAACATTTGGATCTTTAAAAGGGATGGCGTGTACAGCACCATCTACCTATTATATCTTAGAGCCTGATTTAAGTAGTAGATCCTTCCTCACCCAGAAGGCTCCCAGCTCAACTTGCTTGTTGCAACCTCAAGATTTGTAAGTGTTTCCACTTGGTCTTGGTTTACTTTCTCAGATTACATAAAACTATCAACTTTCAAAACTAGCACCAAACTAGAACTGCTTACCGTTTTAAAATGAAGTGCCTTATTAAAGTATTATTTCCAAACTTTCATAACTGAAATCTGCTTCTATCAGCAGTGTACATTCAAAAATGTTTTTCTTGGTGAAAAGTACAGCTAGTTTCAAAATATATCAAAGTATATTTAAAACTTGATATCTTTAGAATTGTCTTCCAACGCTTGTGGCTTGAGAATTGTCATGAAAATACAAAACCACATGCAAAACAGATTTGGAAAACCTTTGAGGTTTAGCAAGCAAGGAACAAAACTCTCTTAAATATGCTGAGTTTTTAAAGTGAAGTTTATTGTTTTAAAAATTCCAGCTCTTGCCCTGATGGTAGAAATCTCTGCCTTTGTAATTTGATCTTAATGTGAACGCTAATCATTTGTGCTCCAGAGTCAACTTCATTGAGGCCATTTTCTTCACCCTTTCCTCTCTTACTGCTCTCCAGAGCCTTGTTGGTACTCAATATTAATAACACGAGCATCAATTAGATTAACCCTTTCGGAGGCCATGAATCTCCAAAGACTAAACATATAAATATCCATTCCTTATTTAAAACTGCATTCTCAGAAATTGGTAAATTATAGGGAAAAAACACAATTATATTCACAAGTAGTAAACTTGCTGCCATGATAGACTTGTTTAGACAGCTCTTAGATGAAAATATAGAAGGGCCTTAGAGGAAATGCACAGTAGCCACTGGTCCTTACTTAGAGTCTGAAGTTTATAATGACCATTTTCAGACTCGGCTCCAAAGTGTTGTACCCTGGCCTCTGTAGTTAGAGGTGCACTGTTTTTTTTTTTTTTTTTTTTTTTTTTTTAAGATAGGAGTTTCGCTCTTGTCACCCATACTGGAGTCCAATGGTGCGATCTCAGCTCACTGCAACCTCCACCCATGGATTTAAGCAGTTCTCCTGCCTCAGCCTCCCAAGTAGCTGAGATTACAGGCATGCACCACCACACTCGGCTAATTTTGTATTTTTAGTAGAGATAGAGTTTCTCCAGTGTTGGTCAGACTGGTCTCAAACTCCCAACCTCAGGTGATCTGCTCACCTCAGCCTCCCAAAATGCTGGGATTACAGGCATGAGTCACTGAACCCTGGCAGTGCCGGGCCACACATACACATAAATTTGTATATATATAAATTGCTGCCCACTTTCCTCCCCTTCAAATATTAATGCCTTCCCTACATGTAACACCTCTTCATCTCTTCACTCTACTCTGGTCAGGTCTCCTTTCCACACTGACATGCAGTAAGTTGTCTGCTTCCTTGCCTTTGATCAAGCTGTTCCTTTCCACTGGAATGCCCTCTCCTCTCCCTGCTTTATACTAAAATGTCTGCCTTTCATTCTTTCTAAATCCCATTCTTCCAGACCAGATCCTTTGTTGGAGAATCATTTTCAGGAAGCCCATCCCCAACTATTCCTTTCTTTCTTAGTTTCCCCATCCCTGAACTCCTCACCACCCAATTTAGCTTCTCATTATTTCTGTTTGTTTCCCTCTTTGCACTCATTTTCCAGACACAGTTTACAATTTGGGGGCCAGGTGTGGTAGCTCATGCCTTTAATCCCAGCACTTTGGGAGGCCAAAGCAGGCATATCCCTTGAGCCCAGGAGTTTGAGACCGGCCTGGACAACATAGGGAGACCTCATCTGTACAAACAATACAGGCCAGGAGCAGCGGCTCACGCCTGTAATCCCAGCACTTTGGGAGGCCGCAGTGGGCGATCACCTGAGGTCGGGACTTTGAGACCAGCTTGACCAACATGGTGAAACTCCATCTCTACTAAAAATACTAAATTAGCCGGGCATGGTGATGGGCACCTGTAATCCCAGCTACTCAGGGAGGCTGAGGCAGAAGAACTGCTTGAACTCAGGAGGCAGAGGTTGCAGCGAGCTGAGATCATGCCATTGTACTCCAGCTTGGGCAACATGAATGAGACTCTGTCTCAAAAAATAATAAAACAAATAAATACAAAATACAAAAATTAGGTGGGCATGGTAGTGCATGGCTGTAGTCCCAGCTGAGGCAAGAGGATCACTTGAGCCCGGGAGATTGAGGCTGCAGTGAGCTAAGATCCCAACACTACACTCCAGCCTGGGCAACAGAGAGAGACCCTGTCTCAAAGAACAACAACAACAAAAAAGTTTCCAGCCATTTTGTAATCTTAAGAATGAAAGCCATATGCTTACATAATGGAACCAACCAAAAGGAGAGTGGGTCTTTGAAGAACAAGGAGTATCATATCAGCCCTGAAACCACAATTTCTGCACTTACTTTGGCTAAGAAACAAATTTTTATCTGGTTTATCTAGCTACTTTTTCTGTTGTATGCAGCTGGATCTAACTCTTAAATGATACTGTCTCACAATAAAATTACCACAAGAATATTAACCAGGTCAGGTGTGGTGGCTCATGCCTGTAATCCTAGCACTTTGATAGGCCAAGGTGGGCAGATCGCTTGAGCTCAGGAGTTTGAGATCAGCCTGGGTGACATGGCAAAACCCCATCTCTACAAAAAGTACAAAAATTAGCTGGCATGGTGGTAACTGCCTGTGGTCCCAGCTACTCAGGAGGCTGAGGTGGGAGGATTGCTTGAGTATAGATGGTAGAAATTGCAGTGAGCCAAGATCTACCACCATACTCCAGCCAGGGTGATACAGTGAGACCCTGTCTCAAAAATAAAAAACGAGTTTTTGGAAGTCAGGGTACCTTTCCAAAACTCAAACACAAAAAAATTGTTTAAGGGAAGGATTGTTATTAGAACATCAGAGAGATTTGGTTTACATTAAAATTGTAATTTCTGAGATATATTCATGAGTAGTACAGTTTGCTACAAGCTTCTGAAGCAAGTTTTATTATTGTTTATATTTTACAGCTGGTGAAACTCAGGCACCAAAGGTTAAATAATGTAGCCAAAATAGGGGCCAGTCACCGTGGCTCATGCCTGTAATCCCAGCACTTTGGGAGACCGAAGAGGGCAGATCACGAAGTCAGGAGTTCAAGACCAGCCTGACCAACATGGTGAAACACCATTTCTACTAAAAATACGAAAGTTAGCCAGGTGTGGTGGCGCGTGCCTATAGTCCCAGCTACTTGGGAGGCTGAGGCAGAAGAATCGCTTGAACCCAGGAGGCGGAAGTTGCAGGGAGCCAAGATCATGCCACTGCACTCCAGCCTGGGCGACAGAGTAAAACTCTGCCTCAGAAAAAAATAAATTGTAGCCCAAATAACCCAGCTGGTGACAAGGTGGGATTCAAAACCATATAGTCTGGGTATAGAGCCCACCCTGCTGCCAGTACACAATGGTGTTCAGTCCTCTGGATTCTAATAGCCCTTTAGAGAAGAAATAGTGAAAGGACTTCTGAGGAAGGCAAAAGGCCACTCAATGACTAAGGAAGGATCATTTAGTTGGGGATGAGGAAGTATAATAGACTAAATTCAAATGAATTTTATTAAGAAAAGGGAAGAAAGTTTTACAGCAAATATATAATGTTTTAAATTAAACTCTTTTTGCTATTATAAATAGTGCTACAATAGAGAGATTCTTACATATAGCATTACTCTACTTTTGAATTACCAAATAAAGGGTGTCAACTTTTTTATGGCTTTTAATGTATCTCAAGAGGGTCATTCCAATTTATTCAGCAAACCAATAAAGTATATTTGAGTCAAAACCACTTGGGCAATTAATATGATTTTGTTAACCACTACAAAAGTTACAGATGTGAAAGCATGCCGCTATGCTTTAATTTGATTAACAAGATTAAACATATTTACACATTAGTTTCCTCCTGTAAATTATTTATTGCAAGGATGCATTTTATATACTGTGAGAACTCTTTATATTAGAGATATTCTAAATAATGGGACTTTTCAGTTTAATTCTTGTTTACTTAAAAAAAAAACACCTGTAATTAAACAGGTTAAAAAATGAAAGAAAACAGAGGCACTCTCTTTTTCCCTCAAGTATATTCTACTCAGTATTATAGCTCCTTAAGTGTATTAGCTGGAGACAGAAAGAAAAATGAGGAAAATGAAAACTATCAATTTTTTGATACTCAGTTTTAAAACAGAGATAAACACATACAGAAGTGAGACTTCAAAAAAGGTAGAAAAGGAGATTGTGAGCTAGAGAGAGAAGAGGATACACTAACCCCCAAGGTGCTCTGGAGGGACTACGGCTTGCAGGAATACTAACTCACTACTTAACCATTATTCCAACCTCAAATGCTCTTGTTATCTGAAACTGTCCTTAGCTCAGAATGGGAAAGATGCAGTGGGGGTGGGCAAAGGAGAAAGACAGGGGTTTCGGCGATGGCTAGAGCAGCATCACTAGGACAATAAGAAGATAACTGTGTGACTTTCAACTACGAACTGTGAAGCTCATAATGGAGCTATAAGTAAAATGTTAGGAAATACTACAGAAGTCTGATTTAAAGACAGAAGCAAATGGCAAAACCACAGCAGATAGAACTGGCTACCTACCCAGCCACCATGCCCGCTCCTGCTCCCTGTCACTACCTTGCTGGCAAAGTTCTTTTGTTCCGGTGTTGCTCTACCCCTCACTTGACTCAGAGGGAAGTCCTGGTTAGTCTAAGCCAATCGCAGAGTCCTTTGCCTTCTACTTGCTAAAGCTTGTTTAGGCATGAGTGTGCAGCCCTCTCTAATTCCCATGACAGGAAAACCACTGGAGATTGTCAGCTCAGCAAAAGACGGTAAGAAGACCCATAGCCATCATGGGATCTTCAGGGGAGCTAATTAAGAAAAAGCTACCTTCCTTAAAATGACAAAAACGAAAAGGAGAGAACCTAGGTCCTTGCTGACATCATCAAGCCACTGAACTAACCAAACTGGAAGCTATCCTACCACTTGACTTATAGGAGACAGCCAATTTTTGTGAATGTTTTAGCTATTTGGATATAAGTTTTTGTTTTTTGTTTAAGACAGGGTCTTGCTCTGCCACCCAGGCTGGAGTGCAGGCACAATCATAGCTCACTGCAGCCTCAACCTCCCTGGCTCAGGAGATCTTCCTCCCACCTCAGCCTACCAAGTAGGTGAGACCAAAAGCAAACACCACCACACCTGGCTAATTCTTTTTTTTATTTTTTTGTAGAGATGAATTAGAACTCCTGGCTTCAAGTAATCCTCCTGCCTCAGCCTCTCAAAGTGTTGGGATTATATGTGTGAGTCACCGAACCCGGCCTTTTTAATTTCTTATAGCTGTAACAAGTAGTTCATAATGAAAAAGGTTCTAAGATCATAATCATCATTATATTATCACAAATCTACAAAAAAAACCCACAAACTTTAATACCTTCCCTGCTACTTAAATATCTTGAAGCAATCATCTGTTTTTAATTTTTCCATCTTCTTGCTGATTTTTTTACTTTACATAATATAAACATATCCAGAAGTCAAACACTTCTGTTTAAGAATTTTCAGCACTTCTGGCAACTTTAAAAATTAGAATAAAAATTGCTTTTAAGGGTTTTCCTACTAAATAAAAGTCTAAATATCTGGTTGTGGGATATTGTAGAGAGCAACTAAAAGGAATAGTTAATATTTTCACACACACAAAAAAATAAATTCCAGTGGTTTCTATCAACCAAATGTTTGTTAAATGAATCCTATTATACAATATTATCCTATTATACAATTACAAAAGAGTCCCCCAGAGGGAAAAAACTGGCACCCCTTTCTCGAGTATAATAAAATATACTGAACAATGTAAATCCGTTTTTTAAATTGCCAAAAAGATTACTAAATTTGATACAATGCATAAATGCAAAATTGGAACATTACGCTATATTATATTCCAAATAAATGAGAAAACAAAAAGTACCAAAAAGGAAAAAATATTACTGTGTCAAAAACTTTAACCATTTTCACAGAGTGAATTCCCATAGCAGAGATAACAATGTCCAACTCTTTAATGACTTAAATTTTTCACCAGCTCAAATACATTTTCTTTACAATGCTTGCCATAAAGTCTCATCCATTTGTGCTTGCTATAAAAACAGCACTGTAAATCTGACTGGCCCATTACTGGAGTGCACTAGCCTTTTCTCATCCACCTTGACCCAGTAACTCACACCGTTATACTTGCTTTGTATATGACATGTATACCTTCAACAGGCAAGCTGCTTCAGAGAACTGTTGAAAATTCTGTTAAGAATCTTCTAAAGAAGAATTTTTTTTTAATTTTATATTGAATTTTTAAATCCCAGAGTTATAAGGTAGGAGTTCAATCACTTCTATCCATGGTACCAGCTAAGCACCAAGATAGCAATAAACAAAGCAAACATGACCCCTCTCTTCATCAACTCAGCCTAGAGCAAGGGTCAGCAAACATTTTCTGTAAAGGGCCACAGAGTAAATATTTATGCTTGCAGGTCATAAGGCCTTTGTCACAACCACTCAACTCTGCCATGAAAGCAGCTACAGGCAAGTAAATGAATTAGTATGACTGTGTCCCAATAAAACCTTGTGAACACTGAAATTAAAATTTCATAATTTATGAAATAAATTTCTCATGAAATAATATTCTTTTGATTTGTTTCAACCAATTAAAAATGTAAATAGCATTCTTAGCTTGCAAGCCACACAAAAACAGGTAGCAGGTCAGATTTGGTCCATGGGCTGTAGTTTGCCAACTCCTAGTCTAGACATTAATTGTAAAATTATGTATTTACTGCTTTAAGCGCTCACAGGGAAAACACATAAGACCATGAGAGTTTAATGAGGAGACATGGCCTAGTTTGAAGGGATCAGAAAAGGCTTTTCCAAGGAAGTGACTTTTAGGCTGAAACTTAAAGCAACCAGCCAAAAGCCAGGGAGAAAAGCAGAGACTTCTAGACAAGTGAACCACATATACAAAAGCCCTCAAAGAAGAAGGAACACGACCAACTGAAGAATCTGTGAGGCTGGAGTGCAATAAGCAAAGATAAGCACAGCACAAGATGAACCTATAGACAGATGGAGAACAGCTACACAGGGTCTTCTTGTCCAGGGTCAGGGGTTCTGGTCTTTGTCCTAAGAGCAATGGGAAACCATTAAAGGGTTTTAAGTCAGAGAGGAACACAATGGCTTGGGATTTTTCAAAGATCATGAAGATTGTAATATGGAGAAATATCAGAAGGGAGCATGAACTGTTACGAAGAGATCTGTAACCAAGGTACTGGGCTGAAGATGATAGAGGCTTGAACCAGAGTGCTGGCAGTGACGTTGAGAAGGTCAAAGAGGTAAGATGTGGTGACTAGATATAGAAGAGTGAAAGACAGGTTCTATAAAGGACTCAAGTCTCCAGTTTCCACAACCAGGACACTGGTATCATTCAGTGAACCAGAGATCAAGTACTGAAAAAGCTGGGGGTGAGGGGTACAATTTTGAGATCAGATTTACACATGCTGAGTTTGAGTTGCCTGTACAATATTCCAGTGTAAATGCTAATTAATCAGTTGCATGTAAGGATCAGAGACCAGAACAGTAATTTAGTTGGGGAACTGTTAGCATACAGATTGTAACTGAAACCATACAAGGGATGAAATTACCTACAGAAAGGATAAGGAACAGTCGCTTTCAACCTTGGTGACACATGAGGATTACCAGGGGAACTTTTAAAAATTTTGATGCTGGCTACTCTGGTTGCACTGCTATGAGTTAGCCCTGCTCTGCAAGAAGCAGTTATAAAAAAGAAAAAAATATTTTTTTGATGCCCAGCCAGCAGTCCTGAACTAATACATAAGAATCTCTGGGAATAGGACCCAGCCATCAGTGTTTTGTAAACTTCTCCAAGTGATTCTAACGTGCAGCCAAGGCTGAAAGGAGGAGAAAGCCTAAGACATTAAGAATTAATAGCACTATACTACAGAAAGGACGAGAGATTAACAGACTAAGCAGGTTTCTAATCCCAGCTCCCTCATAATATATCTCTCTGACCTCAGACTACTTCATATTCCTAAATTCTAGTTTAGATCAACAGAAAGGTAATAGTAGGTTTATCTCTTATATCCCCTATAGTCCCAAAAATCTGAGGCAAAATTACAAAATTGAAATATTTCATTCTTTCTTTGCAGTCTGAGTAGGGGAAAGGGGAGCACAGAAAAACTATTAACCAATTACTGGGGGTAGAATATATTTTTACAAATAATTTTCCCAGGCCTGCAACATTTTTAAATGATTGCACTGTTACCGCATCAAATAGTATCTGATGGTATAGTATTTGTTAAGCCTGGAAGCATTCTAAGCGGACTAGCTTTGCTGTACCATGCTACTCTCCAGATGGCAACTGCAGGAAGTTCAAAATGGTAGCATGAAATTTAACTTGGAAATTCTTTAATTCAAAATTTTATTAAGTAAACCTTTTTTAAAGATAAAAAAAGTAGACTAGGTGCAGTCACTCGCACCTATAATCCTAGCACTTTGGGAGGCCAAGGTGGGAGGATTGTTTGAGCCCAGGAGTTTGAGACCAGCCTAGGCAACACAGTGGGATCCTGTCTCTATAAAAAATTTAAAACATTAAAAAAATAGCCAGGTGTGGGTTCATGCCTATAGTCCCAGCTACTCAGGAGGCAGAGGTGGGAGGATCACTTGAGCCTGGGAGATTGAAGCTGCAGTGAGCTATGATCACGACACTGCACTCTAGCCTGGGTGACAGATCAAGACCCTGTTTCAGGAAAAAAAAAGAAAAGAAAAGAAAAGAAAAAAAAGAAGTAAGCTGCAATTTAAGATTTGGGAATTGGCTGGGCACAGTGGCTCATGTCTGTAATCCCAGCACTTTGGGAGGCCAAGGAGGGCAGAACACTTAAGGCCAGGAGTTTGAGACCAGCCTGGCCAACGTGGTGAAACTCTGCCTCTACTAAAAATACAAAAAAAAAAAAAAAAAAAAAAAAAGAAAGAAAGAAAAGAAAAGAAATAGCCAATAGCCAGGCATGATGGTACATGCCTATAATCCTAGCTACTTGGGAGGCTAAGGCAGGAGAATCACTTGAGCTCAGGAGGCAGAGGTTGCAGTGAGCCGAGATTATGCCATTGCACTACAGCCTGAGCAACAGAGCGAGACTCCATTTAAAAAAAAAAAAAAAAAGATTTGGGAATTATGCATGTGAACAGAGAGAAGCACAGGACTCAGATTCAGAAGATCTGTGATTAAGTTTAAATCTATCACCTAGTATCTCTGTGTCTTCAGCCAAGTTTCCTAATCCCCAAGTTTCAATTTCTTTAGCTGCAACATGGAAGTAAAATTAACTTCAGAGTTACTATAGGAATTAAAACATGAAAATTGTTGTGGAAAACAGCTATACAAAAAAATATTACCATTTCTTGGCCCAGCATGATAGCTCATGCCTGTAATCCCAGTTGGGAGCCAAAGTAGGTGGATCACGTGAGGTCAGGAGTTCGAGGCAAGCCTGACCAACATGGTAAAAACCCGTCTCTATTAAAAATGCAAAAAAAAAAAAATTAGCTGGGTGTGGTGGTGAGCACCTGTAATCCCAACTACTTGGGAGGCTGAGGCGGGAGAATCACTTGAACCCAGGAAGCAGAGGTTATAGTGAGCCAAAATCACGCCACAGCACTCTGGGCGCTGAGAGTGAAACTCCGTCTTAAAAAATAAAATATCATTTCTACATTATTTTCCAATTTGGACACTAACTTTGATTTACATATTTTGAGGAGTAGATCCTCTATGCTAACAGCACAGTATTCAGAAGATGAAAGAAAAAAAAAGGCTTCATGTCGTGATTTCTGTTCCGGTTAGAGCAAGTTTACTTTGCAGGTCATAATTTAATTGAGCAACTTAGTCTCTGCTGGTAATTCCCACCACACTCTTCAAATTTAATTTTTACCACCTGACTTCAAACTCCACAAAGCTGCTATAGATGACAGCATTATTAAAATTCTGTTAAAGCACAGTTAGCATATGCAAATATTAACCAGCATTTGTAAACCACTTTGGATCGTTTTTATTACTCCCAAAACAGAATATGAGAGCTAGAAAAAGACAGTTACTATACAGCCTTCAATTTGAAGACCATGGGATGAGACAGTGGACAAAAGTCCCCTAAAGCTAGACAGACAAGAGGCAGTTTGTTCAACTCAAAAGATTCTCCTCCATCCCTCTCACAGTTTCTAAGGTTAGAACTGAAGGACATAGAACTTCACAGAACTTGCAAAATCTCCTTGCCTCCAAAGCACTGCTGTGAGAAATAATGATCAAGCCATTAAGGATAAAGGCTTATGGCAATTTGCTAAGTAATCTTTCAAAAGATTCATTCAAACTGGTTTGTCAATGGGAAAGAGCATTTAATAAATCTGAAGATTTACAAGTGAACTTTGAAGTTTAACATTACAAGGATAGAAATTATGTCAGGTTATAACAGAACAAACGAATTATAGGGAGATGGGAACAAATTGTAAGAGTCTTAGGGAGGATTAGTACTGTAAAAAGAAACTCAAGACTATCTTACTTTTATGTTCACCTCAAAAGGCTTTTAGGCAAAGACTATCATGTGTTGGTTTGTATTGAGCAATTACCCATATTAGTAAATAACTTGTAATGGCCACTAATTTTTAAAAAATAATTTTAAAAGTTCTTTAAGAGCCCTGACTCACTACACACTTTTAAGA
Source organism: Sapajus apella (assembly GCF_009761245.1). Lineage (NCBI taxonomy): Eukaryota > Metazoa > Chordata > Mammalia > Primates > Cebidae > Sapajus > Sapajus apella. Next base: position 11,471,233 of record NW_022436986.1, on the reverse strand, counting down.
TTATTAGACGTACATAGCTAATACAGAACAAATTATTTTGCCAATAATTTGCTCATCTAGCAATGAAATACTAGTATAGAATGTGACACTTTTCTTTGATCTAAATCCTAAAACAGTATAATTATTTGGATGGAAAATTACGATACCCAGACACTGCCAAGAAAATGAAAATAATACCAGGACAGATTACAAGAGATGAAAGTTTGGAAGACCACAAACTCTTTTATAAGAATCTACAACACAGCAAGAGACTATAAAGGAAAATAAATTATATTTCAAAAGTGAATCCTTGCCACAAAAAGAAAATGCACTTTATTTACATTGATAAAACCTACCAGGGATTTAAAGTTGCCAAAGATACTGCTGAGAAAAGCTAAGCTGAACTGAAGATTACCTCAAAGCACACTGTTTTGATGTGTTGTGTAGGTTATCATCAGAGTTTGCAGAGGAGCTCTTTTAAGATGTTATAGCCACTGCTCCAAACACACACATTAAGCAAGTCATCAGGAGCAAAGGAAAACTTTGCACAGTTCTGCAAGCTGATGGTACCATGAAAAGAATAGGAAGGAATATAGGAAAGGCAAGTAAATTTTAACTTAAACAGTCCAGGTTTGAGTTCAGAAGAGGATGTCTTGGCAGAATTAGTCAACCAGCCCATGGAATTCAAACAGAAGAAGGGTCAGGTCTAGATTCACATTTGATGCCACTTGCCAGCCAGAGGTTCAAATATATGTGTATGTATTCCCTCTGGTGACTACTGCTGAGCAACTATTACACACAAGGTACAGTGACGCACTGCAGTGAATACACAGATAAGGAAAACAAAAACAGTTCCTATGCTCAAGAAGCTCACAATCCAGTAGAAGGGATGAAACAAACATATTCTATGTGAAAATACATTTGAGACCCCTGTCCAGGTGCAGTGGCTCATGTCTGTAATAACAGCACTTTGGGAGGCTGAGGCAGGTGGATCACCTGAGGTCAGGAGTTCGAAACCAGCCTGACCAACATGGCGAAACCCTTTCTCTACTATAAATACAAAATTAGCCAGGTGAGGTGGTGCATGCCTATAATCCCAGCTACTTGGGAGGCTGAGGCAGGAGAATCACTCGAACCCATGAGGCAGAGGTTGCAGTGAGCCGAGATTGCACCATTGCACTCTAGACTGGGCAACAAAAGCAAAACTCTGTCTTAAAAAAAAAAAAAAAAAAGAAGAAGAAGAAAAAGAAAATATATTTGAACATTTGAGATGCCTAAGAGAGGCTGAAGAAGATGTGGAATTGCAACGCTATTTTGCTTCAAAACACATATAGGAACAACAGTGTTCTAAAACTGGTGATGTTCCTGAAAGGAGAGTTAAAATGCCAGCAGATTATTAACATTTCACAAATGAAGAAGGATGCCAAAAATCTCAAATAAGAATAAAAAAAAAAAAGAAAAAAAAGAAAAAGCTCTTTGGCACAAAACCTGCTCCTCAATGCTCCACTGAACACTACAAGTCCCTAAAGCTGAACTTAAAGGCATGTGACAGCTGTTGATTGGTTATAGGAATCCACAGGAAAAAAATGCACCCCTTGGGTGCATGACATGCATCGTATCTGTAGAACATGGTATGTTCTACACTGAGAAGATGTAAAAGAAAAGAAAACGTATACGATAGCATTCTAAAAAGTATGGCTTGGAGCTAGACAAATGCAAGACCCACTACCTGTTTTAAAGCAGAGTTCTAGTGCAGCACCCATCCCTCCCAAATTTAATTGTTCATGCACTGAACAAGCCATCCATAAACTATCAATACTTTTCTGTCTTAAAGGTATTTCACTACCGAAACAGAATGTAAATCAATTGAATTCTAAAAAGAAAGGCAATCTGAAAAACACCTTTTGGCGAAAATTATATTTAAATAAATATTAGATGAACAGCAACCAACTAGAACCCCCACCAATTCCTAACCAGTTGAAAGTTATTTGTAATTCTACACCTTTATATGTTAATATGAAAACTCTGACATACAAAGTGTCTCCTTCCTAACACCTCTACATATAGTTTTTTTTTGCTATTATAACTGAATAATAATGTTTATACCAATAAGCCTGACTATAATACTAGTAGAAAAAAAAAAAAAAAGCAAATGGGTAAGCAAACATTGGGGGACAAAAAAGGACTAGAGGAATAGGATGATAGGATGGATACCTAATAAAACATAAATGTCCCCCATTCATCTGCAATTCTAGTCATTTTCTCTCTAGCAGATCTCAGATTTTCAGAACAAGTATGCAGGTTATTTAAAACTGAGTTATATATAGTCATTTAGCAGCAGCAAAAACACTTCTGGCATTATCACAGATGCTAGATCGCTACAGGAATTTTTTTCCCTCAAACTAGCAATTTTTCTTCACCAGGAACCAACCATCCTTTATTTCTAAAAACAAGAGCCCTTTTCTACCCCTAAAACAAACAAATCACAGACACAGTTAAATTCTACGCTAATGAAACTGTGAGATTACATCCCAGGCGTTGTCAGAGCCTATTTTTCATATACCACCACAAGACAGTTTGATGCAGTATTCCTGATTGCTTTTTATCGTATTTGTAAATACACTCACTAATCCACTAAATTAGGTAATTTACAAACAGGTCCTCTCAGTTATTAGTGGCCAGCAGTCAAGTTCTATTACATTTGATCCTCATACAGTTGTCTAAACATTTCCACCCAGGTTAAGAGCTCGGAACCGAGAGAAAGAGGTTAGCGAAATTTGGATGGGGGCAGGGTAGAAGCTGGGAGAAATCTCTGCATCTCAGCCCTCAGCGACAACATTCAGCCAGTGCCCACAGAAAAACTAAATTCGGAACCTCTTCCTCCTGTTACACTGGCAACAAAGAGGGAGTTTCCGTAACGCTCCCGTCACCCACCAGGTGCCCAATCTCCTTCCCAGCCCAGAGCCGGCGCTCCCGCAGGGGCCTCCAAGTGCGGTGAGGCCGCGGGGCCCGGGTCACGGCACTAAGGGGGGATGGGGTGCGAGCGAGCAAGCGAGGTCTGCAGAGCGGGCCGTGGAAGGGCTCCGGGACCCGCTGAAACACCTGAACCCAACCGGGGGGCGGCGGGCAAGAGAAAAGGGACCGAATATCTAATGAAGCAGAAACTGGAATTCGGTGGGAGAGCTGAAGAGCCCTTGCTGGGGGTACAGCTGCGAGGAGCACAGAAAACAGGCGGCGGATGGCGGGGAGACTCCACGGAGGTGGAAGAGAGGAGCCAGGCCCGGAAGACCAGGGAAGGGGATGCCACCTGGGGCAGAGGAGGCGCCAGTGCAGCCTCTACCTGCCGGCGGGCGGGACGGGCCGCTCAGGTGTGACTGGGAGGGGGCCAAGTGGGGAAGGGGGCCGCTGAGGGCGCACTGGGGGCCGCGCAGAGGCGCCTGCGAGTCCGCAGCCGCGGAGCCAGCGCGCGGGCATCAGCGGGACCCGGGGAAGGGAGAGGCGGAGTGGGGATCTTTGGACTGCACGGTGCGCTCAGGGGAGGATGGGGACAGCGAGAGGCAACCGGGCGGCAGGTGCCCGCTGCGCGACGCGGAGCAAGGGAGGCATCCGGGCGGGCAGCCGGGAGGCGGGAGCCCCTCACCTGCGCGGCGGAGGAGGCGGAGCTGCAGCAGCCCATGGCGGGGCCGAAGGAGCCCGGAGGCGGCGCCGGGCGCGCAGCTACGCCCCGGAGCCCCTCGGCATGCGAGCCGGCGGGCGCCCGGGGAGGGCGCGGCCTGGCCCTGCACGGTTCGGCGGCAGCGGCGGCGGCGGTGGCAGCGGCTGGTACTCAAGGGACGGCGCGGCTCGGGGCAGGCGCCGGCCACATCCCCCGGTGGCGGCGGCGGCGGCGGCGGCGGCGGCGGCGGCGGCTGCGCGGCTCCTGCTCTGCTCCTGCTGCTGCAGCTGCTCCCCAGCGGAAAGGGGCGGGCGGCGGCGGCGGCGGCGCCTCCCTCTGTCCCCCGCCTCCCGCCTCCCGCGCCCAGTCCCTCTCCCGCTCCCTCTCCCGGGCCGCCGCCTCCTCAGCGCCGCGCGCGTCTCCCATCAGACTCCCCGCCCCCAGTGCAGCGCCGCGCGGGCGGCAGGGCGGCGGCAGCCAGAACGAGGCCGGGCCCTTCCGCGCGTGTCAGAGACTGCGCGGCGCCGGGCTCATTTAGCGGTGGCACCGAGGCAGCTCTCTGCCTCGAGGCGAGCGGGCAGCGCGGACTGAGGCAGCCGAAGACCGGGGCCGACTCGCTGCCGAGAAGGGGCCCGGTTGCTTCCAGGCTCCGGAGGCAGGCGGGACTTCAGACCCTTCCCGCTGGGCGCGCAGCTGAGGATCCTGATGGCCTCTTACCGCTCCGTCGCTGTTTTTTTTTTCTCTCTCCAGAGGAAAGCGTACACAAGAAACCTTTCCTGGAGAAGGAATGGGTGATAGAAGACGGGAAGAAACAAGCATTTGTTGCTACTGTCCCCATTTTGCTGATGTGGAAACTGAGCCTTGAAAGGGACCAAGAACCTAATGAAACGTCCCCAAGGTTGAAATGGTAATAAAGAGCCAGAAATAAGGAAAAGGCAAAAAGTTATCCAGGTTCGCCAGTCAAAAGCCATATTGGATCTAAGCTAAACTTTCTTATACAGGATAGTCTACAAAAAACAATAAGCGGACATTAATTTATTGATATTAAAAATACTTATTGAAGACATGCTAAGTTCCAGTAACCGGTACTGGGAATAAAGACACTAACAAAAGAGACTTACCAAGTTCCTGCTGCTAAACCGATAGACTCAAGGAAGTAAGTAGTAACAAGTTAGAGTAGACATGGTCAGTACCTTCAAGAAATTTGTGACTCCAAAAGAGTCGCTAGGAAATACAGTGTGAGGTGAAAACAGTTAAAAAGCGAAAGAAATGGCCGGGCGCCGTGGCTCAAGCCTGTAATCCTAGTACTTTGGGGAGGCCGAGGCAGGTGGATCACTTGAGGTCAGAGTTTAAGACCAGCCTGGCCAACATGGCGAAACCCTGACTCTACTAAAAATACAAAAATTAGCCAGGCGTGGTGGCGGGCGCCTGTAATCCAGCTACTCGGGAGGCTAAGGCAGAAGAAGCACTTGAACCCAGAAGGTGGAGGTTGCAGTGAGCCGAGATTGTGCCATTTCTCTCCAGCCTGAGCGACAGAGAGACCCCCTACAAAAAAAAAAAAAAAAAAAAAAATAGTGAAAGAAATAAAACTAACGATAATGATTAATGTTAAGAGAACCACATTGTCAGGCAATGTTATAACCTTCACACCTCCTTTCATCTTGTCAAAGAATGTCTCAAAAGACAGAAAAGGAAGTAAGTTGATTTGCAAAGATGCCAGGGAGTGAGACTTCCAAAAGGACTGATTCACCAAATATGAGACATCAAGTTTTAAAGAGTACTTTAAAGGGAAGAAAAGAACACCGAATTCAGTTGACTTTACATACATTGAAAGGGAATTTAAGCAAAGGAAAGTTGGAATGGGAGCCTGTAAGGGGACAGCAACAGAAAGTGCCAGAGAAGAATTCCTAATCGGTGTTTTCCTGTGCCATTTCCTGAGTTTGTGACTGTGGACGCATTACTTCTCCAAATCTCATTGTCCTCTGCTGTGAAATGCTGGTAGCAGGTATGACTGCAAAGTCTTGTGGTCAAGATTAAATAACATAAAAATATGCTGCTACGTCAGCAAGTACTCAGCTGCTTGAGATCTTGAATTCGGCATTCTTCCTAGTTTCCTTTCAATTTGATCAGAGGGTCCACCATACCACGGAGCTGGCAAATCTTACATGTTTCCGGCAGCCATTAGACCAATAAATACAAGTGAAGACATAAAACTCTAATGGTTCTAGTCCCAATTCTGGTTGTAAATTCCAGAATTAGATTGTAAACTCCCTGAGAACAAGGAAAAGTATTTTCTCTTTTGTATCTCCCTCAGCTCTCTCAAATGTTTGTTGAATTATTCAGTACAGCCAGGAATAAAAAACATTCCCTTGAGATTTTTCCCTCAAAGCCAGAAAAGTACATCTTGTTTTTAACTCAGGGAGGAGGCTGAAAGTAAAATTACAGTCCTAAACAAGAAGCCATCTGTCTTCCTCGTTTATTGTCAAGGAAAGGGGAGTTGTTTCTCTTAGCAGAGTCAATAAGGGAGCATTTCTCTCAGATTAGAAAAATCTTTTTGGCTAGTGCTGTTGTTCCATAGAGTAGCTAGTGCTTATTCTGTAATTGGAACTGTAGAAGCAGCTAAATGTGTAACAGACTGTGGCAGTGCTTCATATAATATATTTTACTTTTTTGGAAATCTCTTTCCTAGACATAGATAATGTGAATATAATTGAAAGCAACCACAGTCCATTGTGCTTGACTGATCTGAACTCCGGTTTCCCCTTTAAGGTTAATAGAACTAAGAGTTCTAAGATTCTGCAAGGTGCTTTGTAAACACACTAATTATGTATGTATGCACCATATATGCATATGAATGTGATGTTTCAAAATTATACCTCGTCATTAGCCTCAGGGAAACTAACAGCTCTTGCATTGATATCCTGTACCTTCTAAGAATGAGTCTCTTTCCCATCCCCCTCAGGCTAAAAAAAAAGCCTTGTAAAAGGAGAGAGGGGCAAATTACTATCCCTTTTCACTCTTTCTCATAAACAAGTATACACAGCATTCAATGAAATTAAAACACAGCAAACTCAGAAATCACAAAAGGAATTTATTTTTCTTAAGCCAGTGATCAGGGTACTCATCTCACCATTGTGAGATGTTGTCAGAGCAAGCCCAAAGTGGGCTTAGGTTGTTCTTTTTCTTTTGGGAAAAAGAGGAGGTTATTATAAAACTTATGTAAAAACAGCATCTGCACTAACCAGGATAAAATTGTAAGGTCTATCAATCTTGGTGCTGCAGGGTAAAATCTGATCACCAGCTGACCCAGACAGAAATGCTTCCCAATGGTCTAGTATTGCATAATTGGCCGTGTGAATTCCAAGGGTTCAAGCTTCAGATGGAGGACTTGGTGCTGGCCACTCACTGAGGTAAAACATTGAATTAATGGTCTTTCCAATGATTTTAATAAAGCCCGACTCATTGTTCACATGATTTCAGGTTTTCGGGTAACAGAAATATAAATGCATCTCTATATGTATACGTCTATAACTGCCCAGAATAGTCCTCTTAATTTAAAAACTATGGCATTTGGTGCTTTGGCTGTGTTATTTGCGTTTTAACACATACTGTGCTCACAGCCACATCCCACAAGAGCATATTTGCTCCAGCAGAGCCCTAGCTTCCAGATTTGCCTCACAACCTTTTCCTCCTGAGCATTCGCATATCACCCCTGGGAGATGCTCCAAAAGCAAAAACTAATTGTAACCAATGTAACTGTTCATTCATTGCTAGAGAGGCAAGAGCAGGTCTCTATTTGAGAAGTTAGACATGTATCTCAGCCTCCCAGTTAAACCAGAAGTTAGAAATCCACTTTGCCCGAAAAGAACTCAGGCATAATATAGAAAAAGACAACGTTGTATTAGCAAGACTGGCAATTCTTAAGTCCTTAGCTATGCAACTTTGTTTCTGCTCACACTTGTAAGTTGATGTTCCTCCAGTGTTAATAATACCTCTGGCTTTTATTTGTGGTTTCACTTGGATTTTTGTTGCAAGATCAAACAATGTATGAATTCTCTTTAAATGCTTTCTAGAACTTGTGTTTAGAGGGGTGTAGCTTCTCCCTACTACTTTTCCGAATGACTTTTTTAAAAAAATTGTAATCATTCAATTCATTTAATAATTTTTGTATTGACTACTTTCTATGAGCTAAGCATGTTTGATTTTGATTAAGTAGCCTGTGCTCAATCATCAGTCCTGAGGGATGTGAGTGTTTCCAATATAAAATTAGTATTGGTTTTTTATTTTGGGATAGTAGGATGAGGAAGAGGAGGAAATAGAAGCAGGGTTATGAGTATTAATTTGAGAAGGAAAGAAGACATTTGTAAAGTAGGGGAATCTATTTAACTACTTTTCTTGAGCCATTATAATGAACCAAATACCTACCTAAGTCCCTGGGATTCAAAGACAAAGTACACTCCTTGCCTTTAGATCATTCTTAAGGTGTGGAATGATATTTAAACCAAGAACAGAGTATAGTTTAAATTTAATGAAAGGGAAAAGTCCACATGCTATATAAGCTTAAAGGAGGTCCACAAAGATTGATTTTTTTTTTAATTAAAAAAATGCTGCTACGTCTTTCTTTTTCCTGTTAACCCTTTCTTACCTCCAGTAGACAAGTTCCCACTGTGTACCAAATGCCTAGAAAACAGGTTTCGGTATCCAGGAATGTTTCATAAATATTTATTCAATGAATAAATGAATTTTGTCAATGAATCCCTAGGAATTTAGATTAATAAATGCCTAGATTGTCTCAAAGGAAAGCTTATTTTAAATATCAGATTACTACTTTTAAAAATCCTTTTTTTTTTTTTTTTTTTAAAATTTTTGGTGTAAAACAGGTTTGTTTTTCTGGCTGGGCACAGTGGCTGATACCCGTCATCCCAGCACTTTGGGAGGCTGAGGCAGGCAGATTGCTTGAGCTCACAAGTTTGAGACCATCCTAGGCAACATGGCAAAACCCTGTCTCTACAAAATGTACAAAAATTAGCCAGGCATCATGGCATATGTCTGTAGTCCCAGCAACTCAGGAGGCTGAGATAGGAAGGTGGCTTGAGCCTGGGAGGTAGAGGTTGCAGTGCGCCAAGATGGCACCACTGCAGTCCAGCCTGGGTAATACAGCCAAAGCTTGTCTCAAAAAAAAAAAAAATATATATATATATATATATATATATATATATATTTTTTTTTTTTCTAATATTGGAAGTATAAAAGGCTTTTCTTTGGATCACACTAGCCTAATTCCTTAGTAAAAGACAGATAGGATTAACCACATAAACATTTTAAAAAATCCTCCGTGCAAAAGGTACTATAAAATAAATACAAATGACAAGAGATAAGTAATACTTGTAAAGTCTATGTAAAGGTTTACGTAATACACAAGAAGCTTCTATTTAAAACAAAAAACTCACTCCACAGAAAAATGAGTAAAGGACGTAAGAGACAAAATCCACAGTGAAAGAAATATAAGAACTAATAAAATGTGAAATGGTGCTCCACCTCACTAATAATAAAACTGTAAACTTAAAAATTAGGGGACATCATTCCTCACCCAGCAAACTGGCAAAGATTTAAAAGCTTAATAATATCCAGTGTGAGAGAAGGTCATAGTACTCTACACACGATTAATGGTGATATAAATAGTTACCCTCTTTCTGGGGAGAAATTTATGAATTTGTATCAAAATGTAAAAGGTGTATTATTTTAGTCCAGCAATTTTTACCCTTAGAATATCCAACAGCAATACAGTCTTGTTTTTAACGTGGAAAAATTGAGAAAAATCTAAATTTCCGTAAACAGAAGATTGGTTAAGTAATTGCTTAAAAAATAGGAAGCACTATACAACTGTTAAAAAGTATGAGCACTTTGGGAGGCCAACGCGGGCAGAACATGAGGTCGAGAGATCAAGACCATCCTGGCCAACATGTTCAAACCCCATCTCTACTAAAAATACAAAAATTAGTTGGGCATTTGGCACGCGCCTGTAGTCCCAGCTGCTCAGGAGGCTGAGGCAGAAGAATTGCGTGGACCTGGGAGGTGGAGATTGCAGTGAGCCAAGACTGCGCCACTTCGCTCCAGCCTAGAGACACAGCAAGACTCCATCTCAAAAAAAAAGTATGAGCAACCTGTATTTAATGACATGGGCCATGCATAACTAAAGTATGCCATCAACTAAAAACAGTAGTTTACAAAACAGGATTATGATGGAATCCTGTTCATGTCAGTTGTGTGTATGTGATGTAAACTGTGTGTGCACGAGCACACGTGTACATGCTTGTATAGATGAGGTTGTGAGGAATATATACCAATCCGTTAACAACAGTTACCTTTGGAGAGGAGGTGGGGATAAATCGTGGTGAGCTAGAACAAGACAAGAGAGACATGTTCTGAATTATAACTTCTGAATTTTTTTGTAGTTTTGACAAAAGCATGTACTTTTTAAGAAACTATATTTAAATATTTTAATAAAATAAAACAAAACATTTTATTTTATTAAGAACAGGGAGGGGGTTCTCCGGAATGACCTGTTAATCATGAAGAACATATACAGTGTCCAGAGTACAAGGAAAGAACAGGTCACAAATGCCATGATTAGGAAAAGCTTCAGAAAGGAAATGGTGTTTCAGTTGTTTTTTGAACAACATGTAGCTTTGGATAAGTGAAGATAAGGGGAGAAAAAGAGAACTATCAGGTGTAAAATGACTTAAGCAAAGGTGCAGGCTTAGAAATCAATAAGATCTACTGGATGTTCCAGTTATCTATTGTATCACAAACCAAACTAAAACTTGATGACTTAAAGCAATAACAATCATCAGCTCTCACAGTTGGGGGACCAGAGTAGGCCCAGCTAGGCAGCTCTCACTTAAGCATTGTCATGTGGTTGCATTTAGATATTGGATGAGGCAGGAGTTACCTTGAAGTTTCCTCATGCTTAGAGGTTAATACTGGTTGTTGGCTGTCAGCCAGAATGCCTACTTGGAGCCTTGCCATGTGACCTGGGTTTCCTCACAGCTTGGTAGCTGAGTTCTAAGCATAAGCATCTTTTTAAAAAAAGTGTTATTATCATTATTATTATTATTTGAGACAGAGTCTCGCTCTGCCACCCAGGCTGGAGGGCAGTGTCATGATCCGGGCACACTGCAACCTCCGCCTCCTGGGTTCAAGCAGTTCTCCTGCCTCAGCCTCCCGAGTAGCTGGAATTACAAGCACCTGCCACCAGACCTGGCTAATTTTTGTATTTTTAGTAGAAACAGAATTTCACCATGTTGGCCAAGCTGGTCTTGAACTCCTGATCTAAGGTGATCCACCTGCCTTGGCCTCCCAAAGTGCTGGGATTACAGGCGTGAGCCACCGCACCAGGCCAGGGTGAGCATCTTTAGAGGACCAGGCTAACACTGTATTACCTTTTATAACCTGGCCTCGGGTAGCACACAGCATCACTACGCTATAGTCACAGGCCCATTCAGATTCAAGGGAAGGGACTATAAGTGTTCCCCAAACCCTATCCTTGAGGAATATCGATGTCATACTGTAAGAAGAACATGTCGATTGGGAGATCATGGCATGAGCTCTTCTGTCTGTCACAGTTTCAAATGCTTTAAAGTATCTTCTGATAGGGGCCAGTTTCTCCTATCTACATTACCCTCTGGCATTCATAGGCCTTGGAATTTGTACCTCCTACAGATAAGAGGAACCAGAGGGTTTTGAGTAAAGTAGTAATACAGTGAGCTTTTTGCTTTAAAATGATTGCTATGATGGTATCTTATGGGGAGGACTAGAGGGAGGAAAGATTAAATAATAAAAACAGCAGGTGCTAGAGCTATGCCCCTACTCATCAACTCCCCTGCTCAATTCAGAAAAATGGTGCCTAAGTATAATTGACAGGAGTCTTCCATATTCTTTCCCAAAGCCTTCAGTCTTCAGAATGCTTTCAGTGGGACTCAATTCTCACAGAACCAGATGCTCCTGTGCCTGGCAGGAAATTACTAGGCCTCGGAAAGTAATTGAACTTTTTGAGAATACCAAGCTACCACTTCAGGGATACTAACTAATATTATTCTCACTGGGCAAAGGACATAAACTCCCTGGAAATTAAGCCTGACTTGACCGCCAACTCACTTCCCAAGTGCTCCCATAGTTTGCCTGCTAGTGTGGTGCTACGGAGAAATGTGGAGGAATGGGTAGGCGGGGTGGGCTACAAGGTCTGTACAAATTGCTGAAGTAGCAATTTGAAGCTTAGCTGCAGTCATTCCCCGCTTACCTCAAGTCCTGTTAAGAGATTTGTGTAAGGCAATGAAAAGTATAGTATTAGTTTGGTTTTTGAAGGTTCTTTCCCTATTATTATTTTATTGAACAAACTGTCAAAATCTACCTGTTCTTTCTCACAGATCTCCTTTCTTCCTTTTCCATTGGTGCTAGACAGAGGCGTTTTCCTTAATACTATGTCATTTAGAAGAGGCTGTGTCAATTGCATAAAATATTTCTAATCTCCATAATTAAGATGCTGCTGGTCTGACAGCTTTGCTCTCTTACTCCCCCTCAGCTAGTTGCAGGGATGTAGAAAGACATTTTAAAAGAGTACTAAAGCAAAGATGACATGCTGTTCCCTTCCCGAAGGGCCTGCTCATGACTGTCACCAGCTTCCCTAGGCTCCTTCCTGGAGAGTTTCATTTATGGCTTTCTCAAAAGTCGGAAAGAGAAACTATGCTAAGGTTCTCTAGGCCATCTTCTTTCTATCCCCAGAAAATGTGTACCCTGTCTTCAGTTTAGATTCAGTGGAAATTCAGACTGTCTCTTATTTTTTAAATTTTATTATTATTATTATTATTGAGATCAAGTCTCAGTCTGTTTCCCAGGCTGGAATGCAATGGCATGATCTCGGCTCACTGCGTCCTCCGCCTCACTGGTTCAAGCAATTCTTCTGTCTCAGACTCCCAAGTAGATAGGATTACAGGTATATGCCACCACGCCCAGCTAATTTTTTTTTTTAATTTTTAGTAGAGACAGGGTTTCACCATGTTGACCAAATTGGTCTTGAATGGCTGACCTCAAGTGATCCACCCGCCTTGGCCTCCCAAAGTGTTGGCATTACAGGCATGAGCCCAGCCTAGATTGTCCCTTCTTATAGACCACTCTTAAGGTCAATTCCCAGGACAGTGTTTGACACAGAATCATCACTGATAAATCTGGTTTGAAAACCTGAATGGCCAAAGTCTGAGGTCAAAGAGAAATTTATAGGTGAGAAGTAGCAGAACGTTGCAGTTGCTGGCACAGAATCTTTAAAGATCACGTAGTCCAGTTTCCTATACTTTTAGGAAAAACACAGAGAGATAACAAGTCACCAAGATTGCCATATATTCTACTTTTTTCTTGCCTCTTGGTAGTTTGATAATTCAGGTATAACATATCAAAGTCTTGCTTCATCTTTATAGTAAGTCTATTAAGTAAAAATTATTATTACTATTTTAGAGATTAGTAAAATGAGGTATAAAAGATAGTCTTGATAGACTGTATTAAGCTACTATAACAAATCAACTCTCAAATCTACGTGGTTTAATAGGAGAAAAGTTTATTTCTCCATCACAGTATGTATGACACAGCAGTTGGTCCAGAGAGAGAGTTGGCAATAATAGTGTCTGCTTTACACAATCATTCAGGTGCCCAGGCTTATGAAGGCTCTAAGATATTTTATTTTATTTTTTTCAGATGGAATCTCACTCTGTCACCCAGGCTGGAGTACAGTGGCACTATCTTGGCTCACTGCAATCTCCACCTCCCGGGGTTCAAGTGATTCTCCTGCCTCAGCCTCCCATGTAGCTGGGATTACAGGCACATGCCACCATGTCCTGCTAATTTTTATATTTTTAGTAGAGACAGGGGTTTGCCATGTTGGCCAGGCTGGTCTTGAACTCCTGACCTGAGGCGATCCACCTGCCTCAGTTTCCCAAAGTGCTGGGATTACAGGCATGAGCCACCATGGCCGGCTTTCTAAGGTATTTTAGTTGCACCCTATGTAACTTGAAGTCTTCCAACCCTTCTGGAAGAAGAGAAGGTTGGATAATTACTCATGGAATTTTTACTGCTTCAGTCTACAAATGACACATACCACTTTTGGTTGCATTTTACTAGTTTCTACTAGTCACATATCCTCACATAATCAAAGGGTGATGAAATGTAGAAGAAATTGATTATTTGGTAAGCATTATTCCCACTGTCACTGCTCCAATAGATAATTTGTTTACTGTCCAATAGCTATTAAGTAGCAAGGTTAGCTTTACATAGTCATTCAGGTGACTCAAGCTATCTGATGCCAGAGTCCGTGTGATTTTTTTTCATAACTTGATAATGCTATGTTGTGCATGGAGTGGCCATAGTTTGGAGAGGCAGCTGTAGCATGATGGAAAAAGCCCTAGACTTGAGACAATTGAGCTAACATATCAATTTTACCACCTACTAGCTGTGAGACCTTGGGCAAGTCCCTCAGCCTCGCTAAAAGCAGTTTTTCGGGGGGCCGGGCACGGTGGCTCAAGCCTGTAATCCCAGCACTTTGGGAGGCGGAGGCGGGTGGATCACGAGGTCAAGAGATCGAGACCATCCTGGTCAACATGGTGAAACCCCGTCTCTACTAAAAATACAAAAAATCAGCTGGGCATGGTGGCACGTGCCTGTAATCCCAGCTACTCAGGAGGCTGAGGCAGGAGAATTGCCTGAACCCAGGAGGCGGAGGTTGCGGTGAGCCGAGATCGCGCCATTGCACTCCAGCCTGGGTAACATGAGTGAAACTCCGTCTCAAAAAAAAAAAAAAAAGCAGTTTTTCACCAGGTACAGTGAGTGGCTCATGCCTGCAATCTTAGCACTCTAGGAGTTTAAGGCAGTAGGATTGCTTGGGTCCAGTTCAAGACCAGCCTGGGTAACATAGTGGGACTTCATCTGTACAAAAACTTAAAAATTAGCCAATATGATGGGGCATGCCAGAAGTCTCAGCTACTCAGGAGGCTGAGGTGGGAGGATTGTTGCTTGAGTCCACGAGGTTGAGGCTACAGTGAGCTATGATCATGCCATTGTACTCCAGCCTGGGTGACAGAGTGAGACACTGTCAAAAAAAAAAGGCACTTTTCCTATCTATAAAATAGGGACAAACAGAACTCTCATAAGATTGCTGTGAAGGTAAAAATATGAGAGGCTTCAGGCTTGAGAAAAAGTTGTGGCCTGAGAGCAGTCTTGTATTTAAAAACACTGTGAATGTTGGTGCCTCTCTAGGAAGTAAATGTCAAAGCACATGTAAGAGCCTTCAGGACATATAACATACCCTCAATGAATATTTAAGTCTGAATTCTTGTCATTTCTTCTTCTAGCCCCTCTTTCTGCCAACACAAGTATCTTCCTGGAAATTTAAGGGCTTCCACAGTGAGAGAAAGTTCGAGTTGAAATTTTGCCAAAGGAAAGACTTTAGTAACCTGATCCCAACACTTCCAGCATTTAAGTTCTGATTCTCTTACCAGTCCTTTTCCTGATATCAGCAATTTTCTTCATGTGTTGCCAAGCACAACTCATTCATGACTTCAGGGAAAAGGAGAGGATAATGTCACAGTGGAATTAAAAGTTGTGGCTTGAGAGCAGTCTTGCATTTAAAAGCACTGTAAATGTTGGTGCCTCTCTAGGAAGTAAATGTCAAGGCACATGTAATACAGAGTGAGCACCAGTGCCTTCAGGTATTAACCTATTGAGAAAGCCCATTTGGCTCATTATAACATCCTTGTCTCAACTCCAAAATTAGACCTTCTTTATTATTTTAATATTATTTAGAAAAAAATTAAATTTCTATTATGTGACATGAGAAAATGCCCTTGTTTTTGTCCTGAGAAAGGAAAGTAAATTGCTTCCTATAGGAAGGTGCATAAACTCCTTCAGGGCCCTGGGTAATTGCTTAGGAGATTATTGGTACAAATAATTGACAATCTAAAAACCAAGGTTCTTGGCAAAAGTAGTGAACTTCCTTGAAGCAAGGCTCCATTTTCAAAATGAACCTGAAGCTCAAAAACCTTTCTTCCTCACTTTGCTTTTGTTGTCAGCGACTCAAACATCCTGACACACTAGTTACAATCTTGGGATCAGGAGTGAGACAAACGTGGGATTGATAACCAGGTCAGCAAATTCTAGCTGTGGGACCTTGTGCAAGTTACAGAAGCTCTCTGAACTCCTCATCTGTGACATTGCATCATGATTATTAAATGAGGAAGAGCACCTGGCAAGGTTACAATGGTGTATCTGGCATGCTTGACACGGGAACAACAAAATTATTAACAGTTATCATCATTGTCTTATTCTTTAGTTAGAAGCAATGAACAATTTAAAATAATCCTTTATTTTGAGACAGAGTCTCACTCTGTTGCCCAGGCCAAGGTGCAGTTCTATGATCTCAGTTCACCGCAACCTCTGCCTCTTGGGTTCAAGTGATTCTCCTGCCTCAGCCTCCTGAGTAGCTGGGATTACAGGTGCCCGCCACCACACCAAGCTAATTTTTGTATTTTTAGTAGGGAAGAGGTTTCACCATGTTGGCCAGGCTGGTCTGGAACTCCTGACCTCAAGTGATCCACCTGCCTTGGCTTCCCAAGGCGCTGGGATTACAGGTGTGAGCCACCTCACCCAGCCTGATAATACTACTTCTTTATTGGGGAATGAAGTCATGTTTCTATGTCATTGTTTTTCTCTCTGGAAAAAAAAAAAAATCCTAGGAACCTCTCAAGTTTTAAAAGATCTGTAGTGAAATAATAATAGTTTACAGGTATGGAGTGCTTACTATCTGCCAGGAGCTATGCAGTGCTATGCCAAGGGCAGAGCAGTAGAAGTGCCTAGTCTGGTGCAATAGGGAGTGATTTGTCTGCAGAGGATGTGAAATAACAATAAAGCCTCATCTGTCTGCCTGAGGTGGGCAGATCGCTCCTCAAGGCCAGGAGTTCCCGACCAGCCTAGACAACATGGTAAAACCCTGTCTCTACTAATAAATAAAAACAAAATAGCAGGGCATGGTGGCATACACCTGTAATCCCAGCTGCTGAGGCTGAAGCACAAGAATTGCCTGAACCCAGGCAGCTGAGCCTGCAGCGAGCTGAGAACAGACTACCACATTTTCAGTCTGGGTGACAGAGGGAGACTCTGTCTCAAAAAAAATTTTTTTTAATTAAAAAGAAGTGTACCAAAGACAATAAAGACCCCTATAATCATGCTATACAAAAGACAAAAATAAAAATCATTTATTGATTATTGTATCTCAGCAGTCCTAGATTCATTCCATTATTTTAATCCTTACTGTGAACCTATGAAGTAATTTCATTTTTTACATTTTTCATATTGTTTTAGAGGAGGTAAGTGAGTCCTAGAGAAGTTATGGAAGTAGCCTAAGGTTGTAAACCTGAGCTTGCAAGAGGCAGGCCAGGATTCAAACACAGGCTCTGTTTGACTGGAAACCTAATCTCTTAACAAGTCTGCAGTTTTACAAGAACTCTGTTCCCCGCTGACCATTATTAATATTTTGGTGTTTTGCCTTTCAGTTTCTTTTATATACATGCTTATGTGTGTTTTCTAGATGTACATGCAGTTTTTTGAACAAAATTGGGATCGTGTTGGCTATAATGTTTTGTATCCTACTTTTTAACCTAATGTTACAGTGTAAGCATTTTCTGCATCATTATATAGAATTCAAATTCTATAATGTATGATTTTCAATGGCTACATAATAGTTCATCATATGCCTTACCATAGCTGAAGAAACAAAGCCTCTGCTGTTAGACTCCAGTTTGAATAGAGTTCTTGGAAATGTAATTTTAACCATTCTGAAAGTCAGTTTGATAATATATCATGAACTGTACAAAGCTCTTACCTTTATAACCTCACTTCTAGGAGTTTATTTAAAGGAAATAAACAAAATTACAGTCAAGATTTATGAGTGAGGTTGTTTATGACAGTGATAGTAAAAACATGTTGCATAGAAGAAAAATGAGAAGAAAACAATGATACATTAGCAATATATCATTAGTTACTGATATAACTTTTAGTTACTGAGGTATTGATAATTTTGATTTTATTGCACTTTATTTTTTAATTTTTGTTATTTATTTATTTATATTTTGAGATGGAGTTTTGCTCTTGTTGCCCAGGCTAAAGTGCAATGGCACGATCTCAGCTCACCGCAACCTCCACCTCCTGAATTCAAGTGATTCTCCTGCCTCAGCCTCCCAAGTAGCTGGGATTATAGGTATGTGCCAGGTGTGGACCTGGCTAATTTTCTTTTGTATTTTTAGTAGAGACAGGGTTTTACCATGTTGGCCAAACTGGTCTTGAACTCCTGACCTCAGGCAGTCCACCTGCCTCAGCCTCCCAAAGTGCTGGAATTACAGGCATGAGCCACTGTGCCCGACCTTATTGCACTTTAAATAATATTTCTTGTATATCTTTTAAAATTTTTATTGTTATATTTTTCAGTATTTTCTAAAATTCCTGTAATAAACATGTATAACTTCTAAAATTTAAAAAGAACTTATTTTTATAATGTTGGTAATTTTTATTGAATCTTCAACTCATCAATCACTGAATCCTGATCTTACATACAAAGTCACAAAGTCTGATTAAAATGTTCTGCACCGCTCACACCTTCCAACAGTATCTGGTCTAGGCTGGAATTAAATGTCACTTTGTCTTCTCTTACAGTTCCTTTAATCCTCAACTGTTAGTGGCTTTCACTCCAGCAGTTCTTTGATTGCTCCCAACCTTACCAGGGTGAAGGCATTCATTTGCTTCTACAACTGCTTGTTTTAAGGATATCCAATTTATTTCTCTCATTAGGAAAGTAAAGAAATATTGACACAGCCCATCTTTTTCACATCAGATGAAATATTTTTTTCTAACTTAAAAATAAAAATTCCTTCCATGTAGCTAGCTCTCTCTAAAAATTTTGGACATGATTAGCAGTTTCCATCGCAAGCATAAGCTTCCTGTATGTCTGGGCAATGATATGTTAGCTGTTATCTTCAGCCAAGTCCGTTCACTTAGGATCCAGTTTTCTCATCTATAAAATTAAGACTTAAAGTCATTGAGCTGTAAGGGCTCTGTCTACTCTTAATCCTTAGTTAAAAACCCATTAGTAAAGGACTGAATGTTAGTTCTTTCTGGTCCCAATTCTGAAGGAGAATGTAAATATAACATATTAAATATAACTGAGACAGAGTAAGTAAACTAAAAATAGGTTAGATGAAATTACTATAAAAGAAGACATATATTGAGAGATATATTTATTACTGTAAATATATCAATTCTCTTCATGATACAAAAGCAATGAGTTTAGTATAGAGGTTTAATGTACTATTAAGGGAAGATGCTGAATTTAGAAATAAATTGACCCTGAAAGGAGGGTTGATTCTGTCATTTATTATCTACATGGCCTTGAGCAAGTTATGTAAACCTGTGGCTGCTTTTTAGAGTTTCTCTTTGTCTTGATATTCTGTACAATTTCTGTACAGTGTCCAGATATGGGTTTGTTTTTGCTTACCCTGCTTGTGAATGGTTGGGATTTTTGAATCTGTGGGTGGTACCTTTTATTCATTTTAGAAAATTCCTAGCAATTAAATATTCAAGTATTGCCTATAAAAGCAAAACAATATGACCTCTGGGAATTACTTTAACAAATTTTAACATATTTAACAAAGAAAAAAAATAAACAAATGTGGCAAAATCTTGTTAAATGTGACACCTGGGTGATGGGCATATAGGGTTTATGGTACTATTTTAATAAAAAACAAAGAGCCGTAAGAGGATTAACAGCTATTCTGTCTCCGTCTCCTTGTGGAGCTTCAGTGGCGCATACATCAGCCTTGTTCTATACTTCATGTTTCTGAATGCTCATAGTTTCCATATTTTTATCTCTTGTGATATTTTAGATAATTTTTTCTAAACTACATTTAGTTTACTTATTCTGTATTCAGTTACATTTAATGTTATTGAGTATTTAATTTTGATTATTATAATTTGTATTTATAGACATGCATTTTGATTCTTTTTCAAATTTGTTAGGTTATTTCATCTGTTATTCTTTTTTTCCAATCAAAAGTAAGCTTTCTCAGTATTAAAACACACACACACACACACACACACACACACACACACACACACCCCTCCTTACCTCCTTTCCCAGCTATTAAAAAAAAATAGGCATACTTGTTTTAAGTATATTGTTCTATAGCCTAAATGTCATCATTCCAATATCAGAAATATGTGAAAATCTGGTATATAGTCTATTTGTTCTGTGGTTTCTAAAGGTTCTTGCTCATGGTATCTTGCTTGTGTGCTTGATTATTTTTGACTGTGTGCTGCTCATTTGTTTGAAAAATGATATGTTGGATTTTCTTCTGGTCTAGGATAAAGGTGTTTTCCTCTAGAGAAGATATATATTTGATTATTTGGTGTTCAAAGGCATTAACATATTAACAATTTTTAAATAAATTCGGAAACTGCCAATTTTTTTTTTAACTAATCAAATTCACTGATGTATCTGTAGGCTGCAAATTTGAGTGATGATTAACTTGTCAACACTTTTCAGTCCTTTTCTTTCTCTTAGGCGTAGCAACAAGGTAATTTTCTTGTAGCCCTTGGAGTAGGGAAGAGGTATAAACCTTTGGTACCCCATCTTCATTGGAGTGAATGGGCATCTCCTTAGAAATTCTATTTTGGACAGGACATTAGCTTTTATTTCCTTCCTTCTTGCCATGGGAGGCTGTCAGCACTCTGGGAAAAAGGCAGCCTCAGTGTTTTCTCTTCCCTTTCTAGAAAAAGATGAATGATAAACTCTTCTAAGTTCCAATTTCTTCATATGTAAGATAAAGTTAATATTGCTTTACTTACAGAGATGTGTGTTAAGCAAGATACAAAATGACCTTTGTAAATTGTAAATTACAATATAAACTTACTTTGGAACCCAGGGCCGTTAAGGTTTGAGAGAACGCTTCAAGTTGCATGGATACCTGAGGGCATATGTATTTTTTGATGTGTGTTTCAAGAAATGCTCATATATTTAATGAGTTTCAAATAATCCATTGACTGTCAAAAATTTTTAAAGCATTTGAAAATGGAAATTATTATTTGAAACAAATAAGTACAGGAAGAAGGTACTAGATTAGATTTGTGTTTATTCATTTAGATGTTGCTGAAATGGGCTGGGTGCTGTAGCTCATGCCTGTAATCCCAACACTTTGGGAGGCCAATCCAGGTGGAACAGGAGGTCAGGAGTTCGAGACCAGCCTGGCCAACATGGTGAAACCCTGTCTCTACTAGAAATACAAGAAATTAGCCAGGTATGGTGAAGCATTCCTGTAATCACAGCTACTTGGGAGGCCGAGGCAAGAGAACTCTTGAACCCAGGAAGTGGAGGTTGCGGTGAGTGGAGATCATGCCATTGCACTCCAGCCTGGGTGACAGAGCAAGACTCTGTCTCAAAAAAAAAAAAAAAAGTTGCTGAAATTTTCTAATCTTTGCAGATTACTAAAATAGTGATTATTTTCTCAGTAAACTATGTTTTATCTGTTCTTTTCCAGACTATAATTTCATGTGTGTGAAATTCAAGGGGAAAAAGGAAACAACACATAATCCAAATTAAATGCATTTGTCTTGATTTAAGTTTAGTATTTAGTAGGAAGAGCATTTTGTTCCTTTCATAATTTCTTCATTGCATACTTTTATTCATGGATGCATAGACTCTTAGAATGTTAGAGCTGGCTGAATCTGTACAGATCAGCTAATTTAACCTTCTTAATTTACATTTAAGGACATCAAAGAAAGGAAAAAGATAAATTTACTGGAATTCTAAGTGTAGCAAATATTCCAGAGACTTTCTGCTAATTAAAATTTTGCTTTTGTCTAAGAAAACATAGCAGAGTTTGAGATTTCCCTTCTTTTCCACTACAGTATCACCAGTATCACACTTCAGGGCCTAATCAAATGTTTTTTGTTTGTTTCTTTATTTTGAGACGAAGTCCTGCTCTGTCACCCAGGCTGGAGTACAGTGGCACAGTCTCAGCTCACTGCAACCTCCACCTCCCAGGTTCAAGTGATTCTCCTGCCTCAGCTTCCTAAGTGGCTGGGATTACAGGTGCCTGTCACCACGCCTGGCTAATTTTTGTATTTTTAGTAGAGACAGGGTTTAACTATGGTGGTCAGGCTGGTCTTGAACTCCTGACTTTGTGATCCGCTTGCCTTGGCCTCCCAAAGTGCTGGGATTACAGGCATGAGCTACTGTGCCTGGCCAAATGTTTTTATCTTCTGAAAAGCTTTCCTGGCTTAGATGAGGTGACTCATCTCACCCTACTCAAAGGCTTTCTCATATACTAGAATTTCTACTATAATTTTTCAGCTCTTTCCTCAAAACAAGTCTTGCCATAATCCAGCATCAGAGCAAAAGAGGTCAATGATGAGAAGCTTGATAATGTGACGGTTTAATTCTAAGGTGGGCAGCAGTCACTCTTTCATTTAACAAATATTTGTTAAGTACCTACCATGTGCTGGGTGCTAGAATTACAATGATAAACAAAAGATGTGGTGGTTATTTCACCATTTTCACACCACTTCTTTAGTCACTACTTTTGTCTCTCTTTTGGACAACTCCATTTATCCTCTAACTGGTGTTTCTGCTTATACTGTGATCTCCCTTTGATCCATTCTTCACCTAACAGTCAGAAGGATCTTTTGGGTCATTAGCTCCCCTCCTTAAGCCTCTTAGAAGTTCCACTTGTGGAACAGCAGCATGAGGAGCTCTATGGACCCACTCCCTAGAGTTAGCTGTAACTACTGAACGTTATATTTTTTAAAAACCCAATCATTTATAAATCCCTCGAAATTGTCCCAAGAGCATATAGCAGATGAAGAAACACTTATTTTAAAAAAAATCTAGGCTGGGCGTGGTGGCTCAAGCCTGTAATCCCAGCACTTTGGGAGGCCAAGGCAGGTGGATCACCTGAGGTCACAAGTTCAAGACCAGCCTGACCAACATGGCGAAACCCCATCTCTATAAAAAAAGAAAGAAAGAAAGAAAGAAAATCTACTAGATTTTGGCAGGAACAATAGGAGTCTTTGGCACAGGAAAATAGACTTTACTAAAATTATCTAAGCAAGTCACTAAATAAATAAGAAAAAAGAACAAAAATAATCCCTAGAGCTCAGGGGGCACTCAATATCTAGAATTGCTACAATCTATTACCTTAAATGTCTATACAAAGAAACAGGAAAGTGTGACCCATACATAGGCAGTAAATCAGGCAACAGAAATTGCCTTGACAAAGATGGCCCATATGTCAGATTTCATGGACAAAGTGTTTCAGGCAGGCATTACAAGTATGTTCAAAGAACTAAAGAAACTATGCTTAATCAAGTAAAGAAAGGTATAATGTCAATATGTCATTGAACAGAGAATAGCAGTAAAGTGATATAAATTATAAAAAATTAACCAAATGAAAAATTGGAGTTCTAAATTTGGAAAGTATAATAACTAAAATTAGAATTTCACTACATACATTCAACAGTAGATTTGAATTAGCAGAAAAATCAGCACACTTGAAGATGGACTGACAGAGATCATGTGACTAAAGAACAAATGGAAAAAAGAATTAAGAAAAATAAACAGGGGCTCACAGAAATATACAATCCAAGAAGTTTAATGCTCTCCAAGCAGAACAAATGCAAAGAAATTCACACCCAGACACATGACAATAAAAATGTTAAAAGAGAAAATTTCAAAGGAAAATTTTGAAATAAGCAAGAGAAAGATGGACTGGGTGTAGGCAGAGGCAGGAGGATAGTTTGAGCCCAGGAGTTTGAGACCAGCCTGGGCAACATAGCCAAAGCCCACTTTACACAAAAAGCGGGGGTGGGGAAACACCTCCAAGAAAGGAGAAAAATGACTTATCATATACAAGGGAACCCCAGTAAGATAACAGATTATTTTTCTTCAGAAACAATGGAGGCCAGAAAGCACGGGATAAAATATTCAAGGTGCTGAAAGAACAAAAGCTGTCAATCAAGTGTCTTATAATGTCACAGGGTGAACCCCAAAATTGAAGCTCAACCTGGGAAGTCACATGGGTCCTTGACTTCATGCAGAAGAGCATTCAAGAGCAAGCCAACAGTAAAGTGAAGGCAAGTTTATGAAGAAAGTAAAGGAATAAAATGGTGGCTACTTCACAGGCACAGCAGCCCCAAGTGTTGCTAGTCAGCTATTTTTATGGTTATTTCTTGATCAGATGCTAAACAAGGGGTGAATTATTCTTCAGTTTTTCAGGAAAGGAGCAGGGAATTTGTAGAACCGAGGGTTCCTCCCCTTTATAGACCATGGAGGGTAACTCATGTGAGTTGTCATGGTATCTGTAAACTGTTATGGTGCTTATGAGAGTTTCTGTTAGCATGCTAATGCATTATAATTAGTGTATAATAACCCTTGAGGACAACTAGGTGTTGTTTTTATCACCATTTTGATACTGGCTGGTTTTGCCTGGCTTCCTTATCACATCCTGTTTTATCAGTAAGGTCTTTGTGACCTGTGTCTTGAGAAAAAAGGCTTACTGAACTCCTATCTAAAAACAAAACAAAACAAAAAAACCCAACCTTTGGTATCTTTTAATTACTTTGGATAAAGTTAAATTTGCTTATCATGATCTACATAGTCTTTCCACCTCTCTACCTTCTTGAACTGCAGGTCTCTGTTGAGCTGAATCACACAGGCATTCTTTTAGCCTGTTCCCTCCTCGCCTCAAGGCCTTTTGAACATGTTGCCCCAAGAGTGTGTCTTACTATTTTCTCACCTCTTTAACTAAATGTTATTTAATCTTAGATTTCAGCTCAAATTTTGCTGCTTCTGGGAAGCCTTCCCTTATCTCCCTGCTGATGTGAAATAGTACATATGTCATGCATCTCTTCTCACCTCCTTGAAATTTTACATGAATTGGTACGTTTAATTAATGCTTTTATGATTTATTAATGCCCTTATAATGTAAATTTCACATAGACAGGAAGTGTGTGTGTGTGTGTGTGTGTATTGTGCTTTAGGTTGTGAAAACTAAAAGTCACTTAAAGGTTTTATCTGATACATGGCATTGTCAGATTAGCATGTTTAGAATGTTTTTCTAGCTGTGCTTTTAGAAAGTATTGGACACATGCCTATTGTGGATATAAGAAAGATGTTGTAGTATTCCAGAGGAGAGGTGATCAAATGCTCAGACCAGGTCAGGGAATGGAGATGAAAAGGAGACCAACTCGAGAAGCACAATCAGAGAGAAAAGGACAGTTATCAATGGATGGAATCCTAGGTTTCTGACTTGCACAATTCAATACAGTGGTTCTATTTACTAGGAGAGAGAGAACTAGAGAGAAATTAGACTGTTGGGGGTGTGGATAGAGGTAAATCATGATTCAGTTAGGAACTGTTGAACTTGAGGTGTCAGTAAGAACTCCAGTAGATATTTTAGGTAAGCAATTGGATACAAGATTCTGGAACTCAGAAAACTTGAGACTGCAGATATGCAAAGCCAATCTGGGGAAAATGTGGTCGCCTGTGAGGACCCACTTCTCCTTCCCTACCACCAATGCTGGCAGCCTCTCAGCTGCAGTTCTTCTTTGTCCCAATCCTATCAAAGGCCAAAAATCTCCTTCTCCCTTCCCCTCCTGCTGATAAATTCCTGCTTATTCTGTATGTTATAAATAAACTTTCAGTGCCACAAAAGAAGTAGCACTCGAATATAAATTTTCTCAGCAAGGCATTTTACTTCTTTAGGAGGGTATGTCTTGCAGATGGAGAAATGGCAAGAGCACATCTGAACAAGGGAGGGGAAAGAGTTCTTATCCCTGACACAGGTAGCCCCTACCACTGTGTCATTCCTCCATTGGCTAGGGTTGGACTACACAGTCTAAGCTAATTCTGACTGACTATTTTAAAGAGAGCAGGGGTATGAGCCAGAGTGGTGAAGTGAGTAGTTTCAGTTGGAAAGATGGTCACAGAACAGGTAACTAAAGGTGAATCAGGTCAGAGCAGGTGGCCAGGGGTGACTCAGGTCAGAACAGTTGACCAGAATGAGTCAGCATGGAGCAGGTGACCAGGGTAACACATGTGGACTACTGATTAGAGCTGGTGGGCAGGCTGTTTGCTGAAACTAGGGGCAAGGGGGCGAAGAGAACAAGGAAGCTAAACTTTAAAATGGAGAACAAAGAATAAGAGAGCTGAACATACTGACATACTGACTCTTTGAACTTGGAGCTCACTGTATTTAACATGTTAAGACCCTCCTTTCTCTGAACCGCAGCCTGCGGTAGGATTGTACCTGGGCTCCTGGGGAATTTTTGGTACTGTGCTGGTCCCAAGAAGAACAACTTCTGAGTTAATAAAAAGCTCCTGTCGGGGCACAGTGGCTCATGTCTGTAATCCCAGCACTTTGGGAGGCTGAGGCAGGCAGAAATTCAAGATCAGCCTGGCCCTGTCTTTACTAAAAATACAAAAATTAGCCAGGCGTAGTGACACATGTCTGTAGTCCCAGCTACTTAGGAGGCTGAAGCAGGAGAATCACTTGAACCTAGGAGGTGGAGGTTGCAGTGAACCAAGATTATACCACTGCACTACAGCCCGGGTGACAGAGTGAGACTCCATCTTAAAATAAAATAAAATAAAATACTTCTTTTGGAGTCTCTTATTTTAATTTGATCCTCTCAGCTTGAATCCCAGAAGAGATATGCACGTTGAATTCTGAGGGTGAAGGCGTGTTTTTCTGCTTGCTGGCTAGCTCTCAAAAGGTCAGACAGTAGGCCTTAGTCATGCTAATGGAGATCTAACCTTTCATGGAGTCAGAAATTTTTTTCCAGTTCAAGGGAATTTTAGTAATTTTCCAAATTACTGAATTTGTCCCCAAATCACAGTGTCTCCAAATACACTTTGTCTCCAAATCACAGTGATAATTACCAGCAAAGCCATAACTTGAACTCAGGTCTTCTGACTTGAAGCCCAGTGCTTTCCCCCTACCCCCCACAATGTTCCCATGTAGTATAGTATCTGGCCTCTGGATGGACTTTTACAACACCAACCACCATTTCTAATACACAGTAGTGTCATAATTGTTGTTGAATGAATAAACAAATAACAGCTATTCTACTGCCCAATCCTTTCTTTCTCCCTAGAATAGCAGAGATTAAAGAAAGCAAACCAGCAGAATATAGTTGGGGCTTCCAAGCATCATTATCAGCATGAATGCATGTCCTTTGGGAACTCTGCCACTCAAGTCATTCAGTCAAGTAGAAATTGAATAAATGTCCATTTTTAGCACAATAATTAAAGGATACCAATATCTCAGAACCAGCTGGTGGAAAATAATCTCTGGTATGCTGTATAAGCAATATCATATGTGAAGGTGGAAGGCTCAGAGTTTTCCCATGAACAGCTTTCTATGGCAGAGTACAGACATTCAGGCAAAAGGATGGTTCACTGTCATCTCTGGTTTCTCTCCAATCTCCACGCTACCTCCAATGTGATATCTTTAAATGCAACTTGAGAAGTGTTTCATCCAACATTACACAGTTAGTAAGTGGTGAAGCCAAGACTTCAGCCTGTGAATTTGGATTTAAATACTTTGCCACCCATTTGTCACACTTTTGATCATATTTGGATCCACTGTTGGCTGCTTTTTCTGACTGTAGCCATGTATTCTAGAGCTGCATTGTGCAGTATGGTAACTGCTGGCCTCATGTGGCTATTTAAATTCAAGTTAACTAAAATCAATGGCTGGGCATGGTGGCTCATGCCTCTAATCCCGGCTCTTTGGGTGGCCAAGGCAGGTGGATGACCCGAAGGTCAGGAGTTCGAGACCAGCCTGGCCAATATAGTGAAACCCTGTCTCTACTAAAAATACAAAAATCTGCTGGGTGTAGTGGCATGCACCTGTAATCCCAGCTACTCGGGAGGCTGGGCAGGAGAATCATGGGAACCCAGGAGGCAGAGGTTGCAGTGAGCGAGACAGTACCATTGCACTCCAGTCTTGGAGACAGAGCAAGAATCTGTCTTGAAAACACATAAATAAATAAACAAATAAATAAATAAAATTTAGTTCCTCAGCCATACTAGTCCTATTTCAAGCACACAATAGTCACAAGTGGCTAGTGATTATATGCTGGACTGTGCAGACATGGAGCATTTTCATCAACACAGAAAATTCCATTGGACAGCATTGCTCTAGGGACAGATTTCCCTTTTTTTGCCTAAGGTTACTAGGTTCAGAAAGTCTGATAGAATATTTCCTCTCTCCAAATAGCAAATGAGTCCAGTAGACAAAAGGGAGACTATGAGCTATTTAATCACCTATCTATTCCACACTTTCTAAACTCTTAAATGTAATTAACAGGGTCTGCCTACTCATCTCTGGGATGGGTAAATCTGAAACATGCTACTTAGTAAAGGATGAATTATCTGTTGTCATAACAAGTCCCTTGAACATACAATATAAATAAGTATAATTAAAGTATGAATCTCTCTGCCCTGCTCTTATCTGTTATATAAATATATATTTCTTGGGATTTAGAAGAACATTGTTTCATTCTCAGGCTGGTGATTCATTAAGAATACTTTTCTCAATGACATTTCTACAGATCATCATTCTCTAGGCAGGAACTATCTTCCTGGGTCTCTGGGCCTGTTTTCCTTCCAGACTAAAATCCTCTGGGAAAAAGATCTAAACATTTCAATTTTAACAGGATGTAAAGCACTCTAGTTGAAAATTTGTAGCAGATATTCAAATTGGGAAATGATAACTATGTGTGAAATAAACCATATATGAGAATGTACAAATGAAAGATTATATTGTCACCTATATACCACAAGTGAGTTATTCTACCAGAAAGAAATATAGCTTTGCTTTGTTGTATGTCAAATGACAACAACAGCAACAATAGAATATGAACAATTTATGCATAGAACCCAGGGTGACCATTTCTGTTTTGCTTCACATAGTTTGTATTTGCAAACATTGCCCATTCATTTGTGTGAAATAATTGGAAAAAAGCATGCAATTTTCACAAAATTGGAGAAGGAAAGGGGGGGGGGTCAGCTTGCAGCTCTAGTGCTCTCTTGTTGGGTGGGTAATTTGGTATCAGGAGATAGCCATGGTGACCATAAAACTTACTCATGTGACTAACGATGCAACTAATGATGCCCACAATTACTTAATTGCAGGCATGCTTAATGGCTTTTGCCATTTTCAGATGGCGCTTATGGCTAATTGTGGCTGCAAGTGGGTAACTACAGGTGCAATCAGATATGTTCCTAATTTTTACATTTGTGCTGACAGCAGAAGAAGAAACCATTCCTTCTAAAATGAGGCGTTATAAAAACAGAGCTGAAATTAGTTCTTGCAAGTCCACTGATGATAGAACAGCCTCTGACATGAAAACGAACACAAGTCATTTCATGCTGAAGCAGAGGAAAGCTCTAGATGATCACTGGACCTTTGCCACACTCCAACCCCAACTGTGCATTCTTCCCTTTCCCTATAGTGTTCTACTTGAATTCCTGCTGCTGCCACTTCCAAAAAGGGACTTTTCCTTTTTCCTTATAACTCTACACTTCCTGTCTCATCATGGAATATATATTATTTTTTAATGTTACATTGTCTGTATTTGCAAAACACTTTTTTTTTTTAGACAGAGTCTTGCTCTGTCACTCAGGCTGGAGTGCAGAGGCACGATCTTGGCTCAATGTAGCCTCTGCCTCCTGGGTTCCAGCAATTCTCCTGCCTCAGCCTCCCAGGTGGCTGGGATTACAGGCACATGCCATCATGCCCAGATAATTTTTGTATGTTTAGTAGAGTCGGGGTTTCACCATCATGGCCAGACTGATCTTGAACTTCTGACTTCAGGTGATCCACCTGCTTTGGCTTCCTAAAGTGCTAGGATTACAGGCGTGAGCCACCGCATCCCACCTTGTATTTGGAAATACTTTTAATACATGGCATGATACCTATGTGCTCGCGTGACCTCTAATATATATCCTGGGGCAAGTAAATTAGCTTTTGAAGTTCTCTCATCAGGACTTAACCCTCCAAAGATGGCTACGCAGTACTTCGAAATCCTTATCAAAAATCTCACTTGAGGGATTTTAATCAGAGAGGGACTTTTAATCAGTGAGGTCTCAGTCTGTCACCCAGGCTGGAGTGCAGTGATATGATCACTGGTCACTACAACCTCCACTTCCCAGGCTGAAGCAATTCTCCTACCTCAGCCTCCCAAGTAGCTGGACTACAGGCATGAACCATCACAGCTAGCTAATTTTTATATTTTGGGGGGTAGAGATAGGGTTTTGCCACATTGTCTGGGCTGGTCTCCAACTCCTGGTCTGAAGCAATCCACCTGCCTTGGACTCTCAAAGTGCTGAGATTACAGACATGAGCCACCATGCATGCCCTAGAGAAATAATTTTGAATGACTAAGATAACAGTGGTCCAAGACATATGATTGGTTACATAGATGCCTTATTGCTCTTGCGTGAGTGAGGTGTATGGATCCAGCAAGCTCAGTGGCCAAACTTTAGGTGCTTGAGGTCTAGTTCTTCCTTGGATCAGTCTCCATCATAGTCGCTGAGGCTTGACCCTACAGAAGAGTGGCTGGTCTTCATGTCTGCTTTATAAAGCTTGTGTTATTTGTAGTGCCTAAGGCAGAGAATGGGTCTTCTCAAGAGTCTCAAGAACAAGTTGTAGGACTATTCTTGTCCTGCTGGCTAGTAAACATTTGTAGCTTTGGCGCAATTTGCTTTGAGACCTCACCTGCTGTGGAGATTGTGCAGTAGGGAATGTATGCTGCTACTCACCTGTAACCACTTGAGGCTACTGATATTTACCCAAAGAACCTGGCAATTGCTGAGTGGCCAAATTTGCTTGGGTCAGTTCAGAACATCTTGATTTCTCATAAAATAACTCCTATAGGTTTACACTTCCAAAAAGTATGAAACCAAAAAACAAGGTGTCTTAGTCTGTTTGGGATGGTATAACAAAACACTTTAGATAGGTAATTTATAGGTAACAGAAATTTATTGTTGACAGTTCTGGAGGATGGGAAGTCCAAGATCAAGGTGTCAGCAGATTCAGTGTCTAATGGTGCCAGCTTCATAGATAGCATCTTCTTGCTGGGTCCTCACCTGGCAGAGGGGCAAGCAACTCCCTCAAGCCTCTTTTATAAGGGCATTAAACCCATTCATGAGGTCAGAGCCTTTATGCCCTTATTACCGCCCAAATGCCCTACCTCGTTTTTTTTTTTCCGAGATGGAGTCTCACTCTGTCACCCAAGCTGGAGTGCAATGGTGTGATCTCAGCTCACTGCAACCTCTGCCTCCCAGGTTCAAATGATTCTCATGACTCAGCCTCCTGAGTAGCTGAGATTATAGGTGCCTGCCACCATGCCCAGCTAAATTTTTGTAATTTTAGTAGAGCTAGGTTTTTGCCATGTTGGCCAGACTGGTCTCAAACTCCTGACCTCAGGTGAGCCACCCACCTCAGCCTCCCAAAGTTCTGGGATTACAGGCGTGAGCTGCTATGCCTGTCCTAATGCCCCACCTCTTCATACCACTACATGGAAGATTAAATGTTAACATATGAATCTTGGGGGGACACAAACATTCAGACCCTAGCACAAGATTGCAAAGGAAATATCTTATTACCAAAGGCACGAAATGCAGAAAAATGGACATAGGATTTTTCCATTGTAGGATTAGGAAACCACCTTTAGCCAAGGGGCTAGCCTCCTTTCCTCCACACCTTGCCTGGGTTCTGGGCATCCTGGGTCGTACCTTTCTCCAAATGTTGTGTGTCATCTTTTCCCTGTGTCATGAGAGATGCTGGTTAATCACTCAAACTATTCTGTATTCCATAAGCAAATATCTCTTATGTGTGCTGGACACTGTTCTGGGCACTGTGGTGACTCAGTGAAATGACTAAGGCAAGCTCCTCACCCAGGAGATGGTGAGATGGTTTGGCTATGTCCCCACCCAAATCTCATCTTGAATTGTAGTTCCCAAATCTCCATGTGTCATGGGAGGGACACAGTGGGAGGCAATTAAATGGGGACATTTAAGAATAGCATGGTTTCCCCCATGCTATTCTTGTGATAGTAAGTTCTCACAGGATCTGATGGTTTTATAAGGGGCTTCCCCCTGCACTTAGTTTCTGTTATTTTCTCTCCTACCACCATGTAAAGAAGGATGTGTTTGGTTCCCCTTCTGCCATAATTATAAGTTTCCTGAGGCCTCCCCAGCCATGCAAAACTGTGAGTCAATTAAACCTCTTTTCTTTATATATTACCCAGTCTCGCTATGCCTTTATTAGCAGTATGAGAATGACTAATACAAATGGTGTCCTGTGAGTAAGCCCTGTACTCTGCTAATTGTCAACTCTTCTTGTTTGGGGCCTGAGGGATGAACTTTAGCCACAGCCAAATGGCAGAACTGTGAAAACTTGCAAGTAATGAGATGGAGAAAATGTTGGTTACCAGAACCCTCTGAGGGAGAGCCCTTTATTTCATTAGAAGGAATACTTTGAAATGACATTTGAGGTGGAAGGTGAAGTCTCAAGGGCCTTCTCCATCAGGAGAAAAGTGTTTGCTAAACTGCTTTGCATGAGACAAGGAGAGGAATTGTATTGCTCCTAAGAGACAGTGAGGAAGGGGGAGGGCAGCCAGATGGGGGAAAGAATGCAACCACAATCCTGGCAGAAAGATATCTGCTGCACAATGGAAGCTTTTGTGGCAATGCACACATTTTCATAAAATATACCAAGTTAATGAATGTCTAGTATGCATGATTATCTGTGAAGATTGGTGAAGAGGTTGGGTTTGCTATCTGGACTGAAGCTGAACACTATCTCTGGAGCAGTTTCATTAGCTCCCAACATCCCTCCTCTCTCCCTCTCTCTCTCTCTCTCCTCCCCCCCCCCCCCCCCTCCCCCCACACCCCTATACACACACTACCCCCACCCCACACTGTGATAGAGAAAAAGCACTGGGAAGAGGCAGGTAAAAGGAGAATTATTCTATCATACTCTGACAAAACAAGCGGGCTGAGGGTACCAGTGGGCTTGCAGAAACGGGCTTGATGCCCAGGGCTTGGGCAGCCACAAGTCAGAGGATGATTAGACAATGGAAATCAACAATTTATTAAGGCTGGAGAACAAGGCCACAGGGATTGATCAAAGTCCAGGCAAACAATCGCCATTCAGGGTGTATGCCTGTGCTATGGGATTTGAGTGAGGTAGAGGAGCAAATGGCTGAAAATTTCTCTCAACTCCATGGTGTGCCTGACTCAATGCTGGAGATTCCAAAGGGTGTAAGATGCTGCTCCTCCTTGCACTTGGAGAGAGACTATTAGAATACAGTCCTAAAATTATGGCAGTAGGAAGCACAGAAGAAGCTGGGGGATTAGGGAAGGCTTGAACAATGGTTCTTGCTATGAGCATTGAAAGATGAAGGATAGATAGAAAGATTGTGAAGAAAGGTTTTTCTAGGCAGAAGGATTAGCCTATATGAAGAGGCAAAGGCATGAGAGTACATGGGAACTGAGGCAGGAGATGAGGGTCTCAAAGATCAAAATGGCTTTGCTTGCCATTTGTGGAATCTAAGCTTCTTCTGAAGGTACTGGGGAACCATGGAAGAATTTAAAGCTAGTGGAAAGCATGACTAAATTTGCCTTTTATAAAGATCTCCCTGGTTTACAGGCCCATCTTCTGGGGTCTCAAAGTATTGGCCTGTCAGTGTTGCAAACTGTTTATTTCTCCACCTCCGCTACATAGTGAGCATCTCGTGAGGAAGAGCTGTATCTTTCATCTATGCACATAGTATACTGTCCAGGGGACATAGTAGATAATCAATGGATTTTAAAAATTATTTTGAGACACAGTCTCACTCTTGTCACCCAGGCTGGAGTGCAGTGGTGTGATCTTGGCTCACTGCAACCTCTGCCTTCGGGGTTCAAGTGATTCTCTCGCCTTGGCCTCCTGAATAGCTGGAATTACAGGCGCCTGCCACCGCACCCCACTAATTTTTGTACTTTTAGTAGGCACGTGGTTTTGCCATGTTGGCCAGGCTGGTCTCGAACTCCTGACCTCAGGTGATCTGCCTGCTGCAGCCTCCCAAACTGCTGAGGTGACAGGCATGAACTTTGTCACCCAGGCTGGAGTACAATGGTGTGATCTCGGCTCACTATAACTTCTGCCTCCCAGGCTCAAGTGATTCTCCTGCCTCAGCCTCCCAAGTAGCTGGTATTACAGGCATCCACCACCACACCTGGCTAATTTTTGTATTTTCAGTAGAGACGGGGTTTCTCCATGTTGCCCAGGTCAGTCTTGGTCTCCTGACCTCAGGTAACCTACTGCCTTGGCCTCCCAAAGTACTGGGATTACAGGCATGAGCCACCGTGCCCAGCCAGTGGATTTTTAAAATGTATTCAGAAATAAACTGTTGGAGGTGTTAGGCCTCCAAGTCCAGGCCTGGCCACTTTAATCTTGGTGACCCGCATGTACACCCCTGGATGGTCTACAGGAACCAGAAAGTCTGAAGCAACCACAAGTAACCAGGTGACCACAGAAAGAAGAAAAACTTGTTCCTACCTCAACTAATTGTTGCAACCTGCACCCATTATTCCTGTTCAGCCTTGCAAAAATCCCCCCAGACATTGGATTTCTCAAGACCCCCACCTGTAGCTATGTAATCTACCTCACTCCGCCCTCTGACTGCAACCGATACTCCTTACCCTTATGATCGTGCCTGTTTGTAATAAATGACCCCTACCCTTGTGATCTTACTCCCCACCCTTATAATTATGCCTATTTGTAATAAATGACCCCTACCTTGTGATCATGCGTCCCGTGACGCCCTTCCCCTCACCAAGATGGGTTACCAGCCCCTACCCTTGTAATCATGTGTCCCGTGATGCCCTCTCCCTCCCTAAGACAGATTACCACCTTTAGCTGACCATTTGCCCCAACCTATATAACCAATCCTCTCTCCTACTCCCTTTGCCTAACTTCTTTATCGGATTTGAACTGCTTGCACCCAAGCATGAAATAAACGGCCTTATTGTCCACATAAAGCCTGTCTGGTGGTCTCTTTACTCCAGCAACATGCATGACGGGAGGGTGATACAATAAGACAGAGAAATGAGTGAGGAGATTAATAGATCAATCAAGGTGGAGATAGTGAAAGCCCGAGAAAAATGTGATGACAGCAGGGATTGAGAGAAGGAACCAAATCTAGAGATATTTATAAAGTGGAATTGACTGGACTTGGTGACTGATTCGTTTGTGAAAAAAATTGTTAGAAAAAAGTATCAAGGATGACCCTGGATTTCTGTCCTTGGTAACAGCTTGGATCCTATGAAAAACAGAAGGAAGACTAGGTTTGTTTTCAGAGGGGAAAGAAAGATGATCGGTTCCCTGAGTTTCAGTAGCCTATGGAACATCAGAAGACATAACTACCACGCTGCTATTGGATGGATTATGCCCATTATAGACCTAGATCTCTAACATGGAGACTGTGGGTTGGAAGTAATAATTCTACAAATAGTCTTGCAGATGTCAGTGTAGATGTGCTCTTATAGGGAGAATATGTAGAAGAGGATGGAGAATAGAACCGTGAGAAATGTGAGGTAGATATGGAAAAGAGTTGGTCTTGAAGGAAGAGTTGATGATGTAGGAAAAAGACTGGGAGATAGAAAATTATTATAGAAGTTCATATAATAGAAATACTTAATTTTTTTTTTTTTTTTTTTTTGAGAGGAAGTCTTGCTCTGTTGCCAGGCTGGAGTGCAGTGACGCAATCTTGGCCCACTGCAACCTCCAATTCCTGGGTTCAAGAGATTCTCCTGCCTCAGACTTCTGAGTATTTGGGATTACAGGCACACACCACCACGTCCAGCTAATTTTTGCATTTTAGTAGAGACAGTGTTTCACCTTGTTTGCCAGGCTGATCTCAAACTCCTGACCTCAAATGATCTACCCGTCTTGGCCTTCCAAAATGCTGGGATTACAGGCATGAGCCCGGCCGGAAATAATTATTCTTCACTGCATTTCCATGAGCTCTTCCACATTTCCCAGCTCTCATTCTAGAAGGTAGGGTCAGGTGGCTAGTTTGGCAATGTGCGCTGAGTAGAAGGGGTATGTGTCTTTTTTGCACAGAAGCATTGAAGAGCTGGTATATGACCCTCTAGCTCTATCTTCCTCTGTCTTAGCAACCACAGAGGCCAGTTTTTGACTTGACAGAACCACAGGATGGAAGTAACCTGGATCATGGACTAACCACACGGAAAGCCCTAGATCATTCACTGTTGTATGAGTGAGAAGTAAATGTTTGTTGTGTTAAACCACTGAGATTGGGGGTTAATTTATTACTGACACGTAACTTAGTCTACCCTGACCAATATCATCAATGGAGGAGAGTTTCAAGAAGGGGCAGGCCAAATATGATAAAGAAATAAAAGTAAAAACAATCAGTGACTAATAGTGGATTTAGAAACTAGGACATGAGAAGCAAGGTGGGAGGGGATTTTATTGTGAGAAGTCAAGGATTGAATAGGAGAAAGGACAGTGGGAAGAGTGAATGCAGATGGATCCTACGGAAAGTCTGGTTAAGAAGTGAAGAACGAGAAGCAGTCATTGGTGGAGGACAAGGGAACACGTGGTAAACAAAGTTGCTTTTGTCTTTAAGAAGGATATTTACAGGTTTTTGGGGAAAGGGAGTAGAGAGTGAGAGACTGAAGGTACAGGAAAAGAAGAAGGCCGGGCGCAGTGGCTCATGCCTGTAATCCCAGCACTTTGGGAAGCCGAGGTGGGTGGATCACTTGAGGTCAGGAGTTCATGTCCAGCCTGACCAACATGGCGAAACCCCATCTCTACTAAAAAATACAAAAATTAGCCAGGCATGGTAGCAGATGCCTGTAGTCCCAGCTACTTGGGAGGCTGAGGCAGGAGAATTGCTTGAACCCGGGAGGCAGAGGTTGCAGTGAGCCGAGATCACGCCACTACAATGCAGCCTGGGCAATAGAGTGAGACACTGTCTCAAAAAAAAAAAGAGGAAGAAGATAACAGAGAAGTCAAGGTCCCTGAGGATTTAGTGACCATAAGTTCATTGGGACCAAGGCATGTGCAGGAGAACCACCATGTCAATAAGTAAAATAAATAAAATTAAATAAAATAAATGTTTGTTTTCTTTTCACTAAGATCACAAGATGTTAGGAGGTTCCCTGCACTGTAACCCATGGACTTCTAATGGACAGCAACAATGCTTTGAGAGGCTACACTTGGCCTAATCCTATGACTCAAAATGTGAGGGAATGGACCTGCAGTTTTACCCAGGCCATTGTCCCTTCAGTGGTAGAGAATTTGGTGAAAAGTGTGAGGGCTGAGCATTCTGGAAGCAGGCTACAGAGGGGTACAAACTAAACTGTGCTCTCTCAAAATTTACAGGTTGAAATCCTAACCCTTAGTACCTTAGAAAGCAATCATAATTGGAGATAGGGCTTTTGTTTGTTTGTTTGTTTGTTTATTTGAGACAGGGTCTCACTCTGTTGCCTAAACTGGAGTGCAGTTGGCATGATCATGGCTCAACTGCAGCCTCAACCCCCTCTGGCTTAAGCGATCCTCCCACCTCAGCCTCCCAAGTAGTTGTGAATACAGATAGGCACCACCACACCTCGTGAATTTTTAAATTTTCTGTAGAGACAGGCTCTCCCTATATTGCCCATGCTGGTCTTGAACTCCTGGCCTCAGGCTATTCTCCTGCCTTGGCCTCTCAAACTGTTGGGATTACAGGTATGAACCAACACTCAGCCAGAGACAGAGTTTTAAAAAAGGTAATTACATTAAAATGAGGTCATGAGGGTGGGCCCTAATCCAATGTGACTGCTATCCTTACGAGAATAGGAAATGTGGACACAGATAGGTAAAGACAGAAGAGTATGTGAAGACACAGGGAGAAGATGGCCATTTACAAGCCGGGGAGACAGGCCTGGAACAGATCCCTCCCTCATCTCCCTCACAAGGAACCAACCCTACCGACAAGATGATCTCAGCTATCTAGCCTCCAAGACAGTGAGAAAATAAATTTCTGTTGTCTAGGTCATCCAATCTGTGTTCCTTTGTTAGGAAACTAACACAGTGGGTTTGAATTCCAGCTCAGCCACATCTCAGCTCTGCCACCTCGGGTAAGGTATGTAAACTCTCTATTGTCTCACTTTCCTTATCTGTAAAACAGAGATCACTATCAAAGCCTGAAGTCGGCTCTCAATAAATGTTAGTTGCCATTATTATTATTATTATTGGTAATTGCTTTTAGCTTTATGATGTAGTTTCAGTGTAGTAAAACTTAAATGATTCCAAACTCTTTTATTGTTATTATTTTTTAATTTTTTTGAGACAAGGTCTTACTCTGTAACCCAGGCTGAAGGGCAGTGACGTGATCATGGCTCATTGCAGTTTTACCCACCTGGGCTCAACCCATCTTCCTGCCTCAGCCTCCTGAGTAGCTGGGACTATAGGTGCACACTACCATGCCTCCATAATTTTTGTATTTTTTGTAGATATGGGGTTTTGCCATGTTGCTCAGGGATCTCAAACTCTTGGGCTCAAGTGATCCAACTGTACTGGCCTCCCAAAGTGCTGGGGTGATAGGCATGAGCCACTGTGCCTGGCCAAAATTCTTTTATTAATTCCAGTATGTCTTGGTCATAATCACGAATGTAGCCATGCCTGCAGGAGCAACTCACAGCGCTCTCTCATGTATCTGCAGTAGGAAACATGTTTTAATGCAAAACCTTAGGCAGTTCACTTCAGAATGCAGAGAGATCCTGCTGGGGCTGGATCCTTGAGATCAAGCATCAATCTGAGCAGCAGCATCCTGCTTCCTCCACTCCGGACCTTTTCCTGATCCTTTTCAGAGCTGAGAAGCCAAAGCTTCCTCACAGCAGAACACATTCCCACATCCAAAATACGCCTTCTGCTGAAACAGACTTCATATGACTGCTGGTCATGTTTTGAAGGCAGCCCACTTACCTGCTGGGTTTGTTGATATTTTGTTTTGTATTTTACCATTTTCTGGTGGAGAATCTGAAATATATGCAAAAGTGGACAAAATAATTTAAGAACCCCAGTTGTTACTCATTATCCCATGATCAAGGCTGCCCATCCATCTCCACTGAACATTCCAGACATTACATAATTTAATCATTAATATTTAAGAATCCATCTTTTAAAGATATGTTTTTTTTTTTTTTTTTTTTTTAGACAGAATTTTGCTCTTGTTGCCCAGGCTGGAGTACAATGGCGCAATCTCAGCTCACTGCAACCTCCACCTCCTGGGTTCAAGCAATTCTCCTGCCTCAGCCTTCTGAGTAGCTGGGATTACAGGCATGAGGCACCATGCCCGGCTAACTTTGTATTTTTAGTAGAGATGGGTCAGGACCAGCCTTTCCATGTTGGTCAGGCTGGTCTCCAACACCCGACCTCAGATGGTTGGCCCACCTTGGCCTCCCAAAGTGCTGGAATTATAGGCATGAAACACTATACCCAGCCAACATTGGCAAGATTATTTTTATTTAAAAATAGTACTATTAGGCTGGGAGCAGTGGCTCATGCCTGTAATCCCAGCTCTTTGGGAGGTCGAGGCGGTGGATCACCTGAGTTCGGGAGTTTGAGACCAACCTGGCCAACATGACGAGACCCTGTCTGTACTAAAAATACAAAATTATCCAGGCATTGAGGCCCATAATCCTAGCTACTCAGGAGGCCGAGGCACAAGAATCACTTGAACCTGGGAAGTGGAGGCTGTAGTGAGCCGAGATCACGCCATTGCACTCCAGCCTGGGTAACAAGAGCAAAACTCCGTCTCAGAAAAAAAAAAAAAAAAAAAAAAAAAAAAAGTACCATTATTGAGTGGATAAAGAAAATGTGGTGTATATACACCATGGAATACTACTCAGTCACACAAAAAATAAAATAATGTATTTTGCAGCAACTTATTTGCAGAATAATGGAGCTAGATGCCATTATTCTAAATGAAATGACTCAAGAATGGAAAATTAAATACTATATGTTGTCACTCATAAGTGTGAACTAAGCTATGGGTGCACAAAGGCATACAGAGTGATGTAATGGACCATGGAGACTCAGAAGGGGAGGCTGTAAGAGGGCACAAAAGATAAAACAAAACTACCTGTTGGGTCCAACGTATACTACTCAGGTGATAGGTACACTAAAATCTCAGACTTCACCATTATACAATCATCTGTGTAATCAAAAACCACTTGTACCCCCAAAGCTATTGAAATAAAAACAATTTCAAAATAATACTACTATTACCCAAATAATTAACAATATCATATTATTCATAATACCATCATAATATTCATCCAGTGTTTAAATTTCACTTCTCCTAAACTCATTATATTTTATGTATTTATTTATTTTGAGACAGGGTCTTATTCTGTTACCCAGGCTGGAGTGCAGTGGCGCGATCACCACTTACTGCAGCCCCTCGACCTTCATAGGCTCAGACGACGCTCCTACCTCAGCCTTCTGAGTAGCTGGGAGTACAGGTGAACATTACCATTCCCAGCAAATTTTTGTATTCTGTGTAAAGACAATGTTTCACCATGCTGCCCAGGTCTTGAACTCCTGGGCTCAAGGGATCCCTTTGCCTCACCCTCCCAAAGTCCTGGGATTATAGGCATGAGCCGCCACTCCCAACCTCATTATTTTTAATTTGTTTGAAAGAAGATTGAAATAATTCTCATTATTTA
This sequence comes from Sapajus apella, assembly GCF_009761245.1. Taxonomy (NCBI): domain Eukaryota; kingdom Metazoa; phylum Chordata; class Mammalia; order Primates; family Cebidae; genus Sapajus; species Sapajus apella. Next base: position 11,430,725 of record NW_022436986.1, on the reverse strand, counting down.
AATATATTCATACATTTATTTCAATTAGTCAATATATCTTTTAGGTCTCTTTTAATCTATAGATTTCTCTGTATTTGTCGAAGAAACCTGATTTGTTGTTCTGTAGAGTTTCCCACAGTCTGGATTTTTTGCATTCGTCCCTGTGGTGGCATTTAACATGTTCCTTTGCCCCTTGCATTTCCTGTTCATTAATAGTTAAAACTAGAGTCTTGATCAGACCCAGGTTCAATTTTTTTAGCCAGACTACTTCATAAATGGTGTTGTGTTCTTCCATTAGGGGCATATAAGGTCCAATGTCTTTCTCCTGCTTGTTTTTCATTCATCCCTTCCCATATTTTCATACCTCACCTTTATGATTCCTGGAAAGGGAGCTGGGAGGTTGGGGGTCTGGGGGAGGGATTGCCAGCCTTTCTGCCTGCTCCTGTCGTATTGCTCTTCTCTATTCCCTTGTTATCTGTCTATGCCATCAACATGGCTCTCCATTCCTGTGGGGCATGACGATGATGCTAAAGCCCTTCCCAGAGCTGAGGGGGGACAGACATGTCGAAAAAACTTCAGAGGCTAACATTTTTTATTGCTTTTCCTCTTCTACACTAGGGAAGGCCAAGTCTGAGCCCTGCTGGCTTGCTATTGATTAAGTGGCAAACAGCTGTCAAGCAGGGAAGGGTCTGCTAGACAGGAAAGTACCTGAAGTGCTTCCTTCCTGATCCATGCAAAATGGGAACGTAATTTCCTACTGCCACTTGGTGCCCAAACTTCAAATATAACACTTCAGGCCTAAACTCCAAACATAGTTGAACCCCATAAGAATGTTCCAGATTCCCTAGAATTTGGTCAACAAGGGACTGACATATGTGAAGGATTTGCCTAACCATATATTGCTCCCAGCAATAATGAATCCTCAAATTCCAGGCTATTTTATTGATTAGAAGTCTAGAAAACAGAAAAAAAAAAAGTTGTCCATCATTACAGGCAGCCTTTCTACAAAGTAATCTTCTTTTTTTTTTTTTTTTTTGAGACAGAGTTTTTGCTCTTGTCGCCCCGGCTGGTGTGCAATGACACGATCTTGGCTCACCACAACCTCCGTTTCCTGAGTTCAAGCGATTCTCCTGCCTCAGCTTCTGGAGTAGCTGGGATAACAGGCGCACACCACCGTGCCTACTTAATTTTTTGCATTTTTAATAGAAATGCAGTTTCACCATATTAGCCATGGCTGGTCTTGAACTCCTGTCCTCAGGTGATCTGCTCGCCTCAGCCTTCCAAAGTGCTGGGATTATAGGCATGAGCCACCCTGCTGGGCCAATAGTCTATTTTTTTTTAAATAGAAAAAGGTTCAGTAACAGAGCATTTGTTTTTATTTGACATCAATTTCTTCATCAGCTAATTTTACCTCATTGAATCCTAAGTGTAGCAGATCCTGTTGATGCCTAACCCTGTATCACTGTGGCCCACCTTTGAGTCTACATGCAGGTGGAGTGGGTCAGCTCCTGGACACACGGAAAGTTGCCTACCTCATGTGCTTGTGGCTCCCTGCTTCTCTCCCAGAGGGTTTGCTCCTGTTCTACCAGAAATTATCAGGCTGCTCGGGCATTATGGAGGTGCTGGGAACCTAAGGTTCCCAGGTACAACCCCTGACCCCCGAGAAATGAGAGTCAGTGGACACATCCCTCAGCTTCCCCATCCCTTGGCAGGATAATCCTTCAACATGTCCTTTATGAACCTTCAGAGGGTCACCAGCAGGATTGATTGCTACTGAACTTTCCTGCTCATTGATGCGGCTTTGGACTTTGTCCTTTTTCAGTCTTCCTTTTTCCTGTATTTCACTTAAGTTTCCTGGCATCATTTCCCAAATCAGCCACCTACACCCAATTTCTTGTGTCAGAGCCTGTTTTTGGGGCAACACAAACTAGTCAGGAAATAATTTTGTGAGTGATCTCAAAACCCTATGGAACGAGTGTGTGTAAATAATTAAATATTGAGCATTATGTGCTGGATACATCCACATGTGAGTCATCTCTAATCCTAGGAGTGAGCTATAGATATCTCCATTTTTTTTTTCAGATGAGATAACTGAAAATAAAAGGCATGCAAGGAAATTGCCCAAGAACACATAACCAGTAAGAACTGAGATGCAAATCCATAAAGACCATCAACATTGTCTTGCCTCTTGTTCTCCATTTTGTTTTTGGTGGAAGATTTTCTCTAATAGCTGGTAAGTTTCTGTCTTTCATTATTCCTTTTTCAAATTGTTCTATTTGCCTATCTATATTTTGAATGGGTGAATTTCCTGCCAGTTGAACTTCAAGTTGTAAGAAAAAAGGCCTCTCTTGATGTGGTCTCCTAGCAACAATTTATGAAACACTTTAAAGCAATTATTCTTCTCAAGCACGTTTCCAAATGTTGAAGCATGTTCATTCACTTCGATCATTAAAACCTCCAAGAACATTCATTGTGTAGCACACAGTTCTGGTAATTATAAGCTCGTCAACAGGTTGCTTAGGGAGTGGAGAGCAAGGACAAACCCCACTCTCCCCAGGAGCTGAGCACTTTGTTTCCAGCCTAGAAAGGCAGGGCTGGGCAGATCCACTCCTGCTCAAATGAGTCTTAGTTGATTTGTGGAGTGGTGAAGGGGGAAGAATATTTAAACCCCAAATAGCTATCTGTAAAATGTGGAGCCCATGGCAACACCCACAGTACTAGGGAGGATTTGAATATCTAAGGCCTGGGTCAGCCATGCAGTTCTCTGCTCCTCCTTCTCCGGACCCTTCCTTCAGCCCACCCTAGATCTGGAGACTCAATGCCAGGCAGAGGCCTCATTGCCCTTCCCCTGGGTCCTTAAACATGTAGTTCTGCCCAAATTAGCCATTGGCCCTTCAATCTGTCTTTCTTTCCTTATCTTTTTCTAAGAATCCTCTTTTATTTTTATCTTCCTTTCAGTGTTTTACAACACGAGTCTGGGAGGGGATGTGGATTGCTAGCATTCACCCTTTAGGTTCGGCAAATAGGAATGTCCATTTGGCAAGCTAGAGAGCTGTCCATCTGGGCTGTGGTTGTGAAACCGTCAGGCCTGACTCCAACTCCACTGGAGAGGGAATTAGAATCAGGATGGTGTCTTGGACAAAAGTTAAGTACCCCTGGGATATTTTAGATCTAAGAAAGGGGAAGATGGACTTTCCTACCAATCTGGGAGGCTGTTTTTTTTTTTTTTTTTAAACTCTTTATTGGCCGGGTGCAGTGGCTCAAGCCTGTAATCCCAGCACTTTGGGAGACCAAGGCAGATGGATCACCTGAGGTCGGGAGTTTGAGACCAGCCTGACCAACATGGAGAAACCCTGTCTTTACTAAAAATACAAAATTAGCCAGGTGTGGTGGCACATGTCTGTAATCCCAGCTACTCGGGAGGCTGAGGCAGGGGAATCACTTAAACCCGGGAGGCGGAGGTTGCGGTGAGCCAAGATTGCGTCATTGCACTCCAGCCTGAGCAAAAAGAGCAGAACTCTCTCTCTCAGAAAAAAAAAAAAAAAAAAAAAAAATCTTTATTTTGAAACATTTTAATTCACAGAAGAGTCCTTCTATACCCCTCATCCTGCTTTCCCTAATGTTAACATCTTATACAACTGTGACATACTTATGAAAATTAAGAATCAGTTGTATTGATAGTGTTCTTATGAAGGGAAATTGTATGAATCCCAGGATAGTAAAGTCCGGATGCATGCACATGCACACACACACACACACACACCAGATAAACATATACAATATACAAACAGACACATACACATCAGACACACACAACGTGCAGACATTCACACACAGATACATACACAACATAATACAGATACAGCATACAGACACACGCAACTCAGACACAACATACAATACACAGATATACTTACAACGTAATGCAGATATACATAAGATATACACACATGACATACATACGACATACAGACATACATATGTGCATGCAGCACAAAAATAGACACATGCAACATACATAAAAACACAAAACAAAATATATACAGATATACATACAACGTACATACAGAGATACATGCAGACCATACATGCTCTTAAAAGTATGGCTCATACTTTATATACTGAGAGTGTTTCTTGGTGGCATTTGAGCTGGTTGATGGAGGCAGAAAAGCGCTGAGGGAGAACTAAGGAACAATGATGACAAAGCAGTCAGGGCATGTGGTCAAGTTGACTCTCTAACTGGAAATCATTATCTCTTTGTGGAAATGGGGCTGCCGTCTACCATTAGTAACAGTTTGGGTTGCAAAATCTGACTCATCAAACAGGCCAAGGGAGACTTGTCCAGATAAACTTTAGATACACACTGTCCTGCTCCTCTCCAGGCAGGGTAGGTAGGTATAACCAGCCTAAATTTCCTGGGTCCCCATGCAGGAACAGGAGCAGAAATGAGAGATGTTTCATCCTGAGACTTGGGTTAAATGACATAAGCATTTATTATCTCTTGTAGTTTCTGTAGGTCAGGAACTTGGGAGCAGCTTAGCTGGATGATTCTGGCTCAAGATGACTCAGGAAATTATAGGTAAAATGTTTGCCAGGACTACAATCATATGAAGATCTGACTGGAGCCAGACAATGTGCTTCCAATGCAGCTGACACATAGGAATGGCAAGTTGATACAGCCTGTTGGCAGGCGGGGGCTCAGAACCACGTGGTTCTTTCTGTAGGGATCCTGGGCATTCTCTTGGCATGGTGGCTGACTCCCCCAGAGAGAGTGATCTAAGAGAGAAATGTGGAAGCCTCAATGTCTTTTATGACCTAGTTTTGGAAGCCACGCTTTGTCATTTCTGCAGTACCCTAGTGGTTAACAGGTCAGCCCTATTTAGTGTGGGAAGGGACTATCCAAGGGTGCGAATATCAGGGAGCCATCTTTGAAGCTAACTACCATGTGATCTTTTGCTTTGATGATTTCATTCCACTTTAATAAAGCACATTTAGACTAAACCTCAAGGTATAGTCAAATATAGTCAAACTTGGTTTCAAAACCAAGTTGGTGAAATTGGTGAAAGCTGAAGTTAGGTGTCCCAGATAAGATGAAATTTGAGTTGGGAACTGAAGGAAATATGAGAGTTACAGAGAGAGTGGTGAGAGATGAGGTAAGAGAGGTAGGGGTGTGTGTGTGTGTGTGTGTGTGTGTGTCCTGTAGGCCATTGTAAGGATCTAGGTATTTTATTCTTTCCATTAGATGAGGAGCCTTGCAGGTAATATATTCGTAAATGCTTTTGTCTTCTTTTTCCTCCTTTGCCTCTTATCTGTGGAGTTCCAATGACTTGTGAGACTTTGGTGAGCTGTGAAGGAAAGAGGGCAGGACATTTGAAACAGATATGTAAAACCTGTTTAATAGAAGTCACTGTTTTGCCACGAACTACTCTGTGTATGTGTGCGTGTGTGACAGAGAGAAAGACACACAGAGAGAAACGAAGACAGACGTAAAGGGATCCAAGAGAGCAATATGGACTGGTAAAGGCTGTAACAATATTCTTTTCTTTTTAAAAGTTATTTTAACAAATTTGTACTTTAAACTTTTCCTGATTATCCAAATAATAGATGTTTATTGAGATAAGGCAAGAATCATGCACAATGTAATCACTCAGAGGCAATAAAATGCTTTGACATTTTCTAGGTCCTTTTCCTGGGCACGTTTTCTTCCTGAAGTTGAGATGATATTCTTTCTGTAATTTTGTATTCAGCTTTTCATATTCATCTTACTGAATCATTTCATGGCTTTTAATAAGCATTAGAGAAAAAATATGGAAATGTTTCTTCTCTTGGTTTACATGCTTATTGTTAAAAAAAAAAAAAAACCACTAAATACTCTATAATTATATTAAGGAGAAAGGAAAAGTCCACCTAAATATTACTTCCTAAACCACTGTTGATGGCATAGTTTAATATCTTTCTAGACATACTTTTCTGTGTATTTGTATGTACATGTAAATAACACTTATAAATATTTGGAAATATTCTATAATTTATTTTACTTCAATATCACTATTATTAATGTTTTCCATGTCAGTGAGTAGTACTGCATCCTTTAAACATCTTATTTTTTTCTGATTACAAAAGTAAGAAATGCTTTTTAGAAAGCATTTTTTATGGTTGTATAATATTCCATCATATAGAGACATTCCATTATTTGGTTAATGGTTACCCTGTGATTTCCATTTTTGTTATTATGAACAGTCCCATGAGAACTGCCTTCACAATCCCCCCAGCATTTCTGATGATTTTCTCTGGCACAATTCTGAGTATTAGAATTTCCAAGTCAGGATTTAAAAACGCTGTAGTACATATTTGCTATTTGTTTCCCCATCCTCATTCTATGCATTGTAAAAACAGTAAAAACTCTCAATTATTTTTTCTTAAAAGTATTTAACAAATCACATTGTAACAATGTAAAATTTAAAATTTGAATGGAAATCAAATACAATCACTTCACCATAATACATCAACTTAATTTTTTTATATTCTCCTTTGATCCTTTTTTATATACATTCCTATATATGCTTTTAGAACAGGCGTCAACAACGTTTTCTTTAACAAGCAGATAGTAACATTTTAGTTTTTGTGTGTCACATAGTCTCTATTAAAACTATGCAACCCAGCCATTGTATTGTGAAGGCAGCCATAGACAGCATATAAACATGAGAACGGCTGTGTTCCATAAAACTTTATTCACAAAACCAGGTGGCTGGCCTGTGATTTTGAAGCCACTTTAGTCAATTGTTCTTTATAATTTAGTTGAAGCTACATGGTCATTCATAAGCTGAACTAATTTTCTGAGTCTATTTTATTTGTAATTGTAATTATTTTTTTTCTTACTGCTATTTTCCCTAGATCTTGTTAACCACAAGGGATTTATAGAGCTGAAGTTCTCACACTGATTTGTTTTTAGTAAAGCAATATATTAAATGCATTTACTGATTATAAAAATACAGATTATTTCTACTCTGGGCTTCAAGGATGACTTTATTTTTATTTATTTTATTTTATTTTTATTTTTATTTTTTGAGATGGAGTCTCACACTATCTCCCAGGCTGGAGTGCAGTGGCGCAATCTCAGCTCACTGCAACCTCTGCCTCCCGGGCTCAAGTGATTCTCCAGGCTGTCTCCTGAGTACCTAGGATTACAGGCACCTGCCCCCACACTGAGCTAATTTTTGTATTTTTTTTTTTTTTTTTGAGATGAAGTCTCATTCTATCACTTAGACTGGAGTGCAGTGACATGATCTCGGCTCATTGCAACCTCCACTTCCCGGGTTCAAGTGATTCTCCTGCCTCAGCCTCCCGAGCAGCTGGGGCTATAGGTGCATACCACCATGCCTGGCTAATTTTTTGTATTTTTAGTAGAGACGGGATTTCACTGTTAGCCAGGATGGTCTCAATCTGCTGACCTGGTGATCCGCCTGCTTTGGCCTCCCAAAGTGCTGGGATTACAGGCGTGAGCCACCCAGCTAATTTTTGTATTTTTAGTAGAGACAGGGTTTCACCGTGTTGGCCAGGCTGGTCTCGAACTCCTGACCTCAGGCAATCTGCCCACCCTGGGCTCCCAGAGTGCTGGGATTACAGGTGTAAGCCACCACATCTGGTCCCCAAAATGACTTACACAGTTGGCACCCTTGGAGCTGGGATCCAATTAAAGTTCATCTATTACATTCAGTTGTCTTTTCAATCTTTTTTAAGAGAAAATAGTTCCCTGACTTTTTTTTTGCCCCTATAACATTGACTTTTGTAGAGAGCAGGACAATCGTCTTTTTTTCATAGCCTGGATTTGTCTGTTTCCTCATGGTATCATTTAAGCTATTTATTGTACAATGTAGACTAAGTATAAAAATGAAATAGATTGAGGCTAAACGTAAAACAATAAAAATATTTTACCATTCACTCCTATCAACTTTGACTCATTAATATTCCTTTGTTTTTTGAGAGACAGTCTTGCTCTGTCGCCCAGGCTGGAGTGTAGCGGCACCTTCTCAGCTCACTATAACCTCCATTTTTCCGGGTTCAAGTAATTCTCTGCTTCATCCTCCTGAGTAGCTGGGATTACAGGCGCCCGCCACCATGCCCAGCTAATTTTTTTTAGTAGAGACAGGGTTTCACCATCTTGGCCAGGTTAGTCTTGAACTCCTGAGCTCGTGATCCACCCGCCTCGGCCCCCCAAAGTGCTGGGATTACAAAGGTGAGCCACCGTGCCAGACTAATATTATTTTATATATCTAAAATTAAAACACGTTAAAGGTTGTGCAATAGACAAGATCTGCTTTGGAATCAGAGGTTTTATAGCTAGAGATACTGGGAAATGATTTAATTTCTTTGAGCTTCAGTCTCTCCCTATGTAAAAAAGGTATGGGTGGTGCTCATAAATGTTTGCTCTCTTCCCCTAGTCCGTAGTTTCTTGTGGCTCTTGCAAAGCACCACCAGGACAGACATCTCAAGCACATTTGAAGAGCTCCTGTTTCCTAAGTAAGACAGCAGCAGCAAGACCACAATCATTTCTGTGAAGACAGTATCATCATAATGCAATATTAGCTACTGTGATCTTCTATCATTTCCTTCCTGGAGAGTTATGACTGTGGCATTGAGGATTTAAGACCTACAGCCTGAGCACTACTTACTACAAATCTCTCACAAAGCTGCTGCAATAAATCTTGTGGAGGAAAGTCATTGCATTAAAAAAATCCCCAACTCCAGGGAGTTGGCCATTTATTTTCCTAGAAAAGAGGCTGTGATGAGAGACACTCCATGCTCCTTTAACTCTATGGAGCAGAACCCAACAAAGCATTCATCATGGGAAGTTGACTGATGGGCCCAATGAGACTAGCTAGGGAAGGAAATGGAAAGAGAAATGCCCCATCCAAGACCTGCTTCCTTTCTCAGCTGCAGCCCAGAGAGTGGGATTTCCTTTTAGCCTGGGGATTGACTTTGCAAAGAATCAGCACCACTGAGGGTAAGCTTCCCTGAAGAGCAACTCTGTCATTGGAGAGCTCAGCCAGGGGTCTAGAACTGGACCCTATGGACTCCACAGATTTATTTAGTCTACACAGTGTTGTAAATGTTTTTAGTTAGGGCCGGGCACAGTGGCTTCTGCCTGTAATCCCAGCACTTTGAAAGGCCAAGGCAGGTGGATCACCTGAGGTCAGGAGTTCAAGATTAGCCTGGCTAACATGGCGAAACCCTGCCTCTAGTAAAAATACAAAAATTAGCCAGGCATGGTGGCTCAGGCCTGTAATCCCAGATATTCGGGAAGCTGAGGCAGGAGAATCACTTGAACCCAGGAAGCAGAGGTTGCAGTGAGCTGAGATCATGCCACTGCACTCCAGCCCAGGTGACAAGAGCGAAACTCCATCTCAAAAAAAAAAAAATAAATAAATATGTTTTTAATCAGTTCCCAACATCAAAACTTGACAATTTCACAAAGAAAGATAAAATCCAGATTTTGGGCTCCTTTAAACAAATTGGGGTATCTGACAACAGTGGACCACATTCCCACATTCCCATCCCCTGTCGACAGTATGTGCCTGCTCTAATTTGCCACATCACCTCCCCTTTTACCCTAACTGCCCTGTAGAGAATGGAGTTTGCAATCCCCACACTAATCCATCACCCTGTTCTGATAAGGGGTGAGAGAATGAAGCCCCATATGTATGGAATAGAAAATAGATGTATTGGCCAGGCATGGTGGCTCATGCCTATAATCCCAGCACTTTGGGAAGCTGAGGCAGGCAGATCACCTGAGGTCAGGAGTTCAAGACCAGCCTCGCCAATATGGTGAAACCCCATCTCTACTAAAAATTTTTTAAAAATTAGCCAGGTGTGATGGCGGGCGCCTGTAATCCCAGCTACTCGGGTGGCTGAGGCAGGAGAATGGCTTCCCAGGAGGCAGAGGTTGCAGTGGGCTGAGATTGCACCATGGCACTCCAGCCTGGGCAACAAGAGTGAAACTCCATCTCAAAAAAAAAACAAAATATTACACCTGTAATCTCAGCATTTTGGGAGGCTGAGACAGGCGGATCACAAGGTTAGGGGTTCAAGACCAGTGTGACCAATATGGCGAAACTTTGTCTCCACTAAAAATACAAAAATTAGCCGGGCGTGGTGGTGCGTGCCTATAGTCCCAGCTACTTGGGAGGCTGAGGCAGGAGAACTGTTTGACCTTGAGAGACGGAGGTTGCAGTGAGCTGAGATTGTGCCACTGCTCTCCAGCCTGGGCGACAAAGCGAGAATCTATCTCATAAAAAAAAAAATATTGAAGAGAAAATACAACTGAGTGATCCCACCTAAACCATGACCTCAGAAGATCTTTCTAACATGGCAAGGAGGCAGCCTGGTATAAAGCAGAGAGCACATGCTCTGCAAATGTAAACCAAAAACAAAGGTTGAAGGTCCTCCCAACCATCTGAATGGTCTCCCTCCCTTGCCAGGGCACCCTAAAATTTAACTGATTGAGGCCATAATGGGAAGTGTGGGTTGAACATGCCTCATTACACCCTTCCAGCAGTAACATCAACACAGACCTTAAATCTGATTAGAAACATTCAGTCTATTTTCTCTAAAGCCTGCTACTTCACCAGGCGTGGTGGCTAACGCCTGTAATCCTAGCCCTTTGGGAGGCCGAGGCGGGTGGATCACAAGGTCAAGAGATCGAGACCATCCTGGTCAACACGGTGAAACCCCATCTCTACTAAAAATACAAAAAATTAGCTGGGCATGGTGGCGCGTGCCTGTAATCCCAGCTATTCGGGAGGCTGAGGCAGGAGAATTGCCTGAATCCAGGAGGCGGAGGTTGCTGTGAGCCGAGATCGCGCCATTGCACTCCAGCCTGGGTAACAAGAGCGAAACTCCGTCTCGGGGAAAAAAAAAAAAAAAAAAAAAAGCCTGCTACTTGGAGGTATAAAACCTAGGTCTCCACAACCCCTTATTGTAACCCAGACATTCCTTTTTACTAATAATAAGGTTTTCAACCAACTGCCAATCAGAATATGTTTAAATCTGCCTGTGACCTAGAAGCACCCCCCTTTTGAGTTGTCCCACCCTTCCAGATTGAACCAGTGTAAATGGTTCAATTGATTGATGTGTTATATCTCCCTAAAGTGTATAAGAGGAAGCTATACCTCAACCATCTTGGGCACGGGTCTTCAGGAACTCCTGAGGCTGTGTCACAGGTGTGTCCTTAACCTTGGCGAAATAAACTTTTCATTACTTTTTTTGTGTGTGTGTGACGGAGTCTTGGTCTGTCACCCAGGCTTGTGTGCAGTGGCACAATCTCAGTTCACTGCAACTTTTGCCTTCTGGGTTCAAGCGATTCTTCTGCCTCAGCCTCCTGAGTAGCTGGGATTACAGGTGCCCGCCACCATGACTGGCTAATTTTTGTATTTTTACTAGAGATGGGGTTTCCCCATGTTGATCAGGCTGGTCTTGAACTCCAGACCTCACATGATCCACCCGCCTCAGCCTCCTAAAGTGTTGGCATTACAGGCGTGAGCCACCATACCCAGCCTCCTTTACTTCTTAATGTCAAAAACTACAATTACTTTTACACCAACCTAAAAAATTGATTGAGACTTGCCTCAGATACTTTTTGGTTTATACCTAGAGGCAGACCTCGGCTCAAATCCCATCTCTCCCTTCCTCTGGGATATTGTCCAACGTGCTCAATCTCTTGAAACCTAGTTTGCTTATAGCAAAATGGGTATAACAGGATCTCTCACCCAAGCCTTTTGTGAGGACTAAATGTGGTAATGGATATTAAGTGCCAGACCCCTTGAATGTGCCATCTTCTCTCAGCTTCTGGAATGTCATGCTGTCAGTGCCCTCCTTTTCATGGTTTCTTTGCTTCATCTTTGTTGTCTCCTTTGAAGGCACCCCTTCCTGGAATATTCCATAAATATCAGTGTTCCTCAGGCTTCGATCTTGACCTGACTCCCCACCACCCTTCCCCTAGCTTTTTCCTCTAATGGTGGTACAGATACACAAGTTGACAAGTAGATTACAGCACGATACAATTTTCTGTTTTGCTTTTTTTTTTTTGCTTATTATTGCATAAACTTTTTTTATTGCTGCAATACATTCTTCAAAATAAACACTTTTCCAGGCACGGTAGCTCACACAGGTAATCCCAGCACTTTGGGAGGCCGAGGTGGGCGGATCACTTGCGGTCAGGAGTTCAAGAGCAGCCTGATCAACGTGGTGAAACCCCATCTCTACCAAAAATACAAAAATTAGCTGGGTGTGGTGGTGGCGGGCACCTGTAATCTCAGCTGCTCGGGAGGCTGAGGCATGGGAATCACTTGAACCCAGGAGGTGAGGTTGCCGTGAGCCGAGATAGCACCACTGCACTCCAGTCTGGGCAACAGAGCGAGACCCTATATCAAAAAGCAAGCAAACAAACAAACATGCCAAAAATAAATAAATAAATAAATAACACTTCATGGCTGAACAATATGCGTTTCAAGAATAGACTGTAATTTACCTAATCATTTCTCTAGTAGTGGACGCAGGTTGTTCTAATTTTGAAAGGCAAGAATTCCAAGAATGTGTTCTTGTACACGGCATTTTCCTACTTTGGGCTTATTTCTCAGTATAGTCTCATCCTTTCCAGTATATGGCATCTTTTCTTCTTTCCCTCCTCTCTCTCCTCAGAAGTAATCAAAGTCCTTGAGATGGTTTGGCTATATATCCACCAAACTCATCTTGAACTGTAGCTCCTATAATTCCCATGTGTCATGGGAGGGACCCAGTGGGAGGTAATTGAATCATGAGGGCAGGTCTTTCCCGTGCTGTTCTACAGATAGTGAACAAGTCTCACAAGACCTGTTGGTTTTTTTTTTTTTTTAAGACGGAGTTTCACTCATGTTACACAGGCTGAAGTGTAATGCTGCGATCTCGGCTTACCACAACTTCCACCTCCTGGGTTCAAACGATTCTCCTGCGTCAGTCTCTCCAATAGCTGGGATTACAGGCATGAGCCACCACACCTGGCTAATTTTGTATTTTTAGTAGAGATGGGGTTTCTCCATGTTGGTCAGGCTGGTCTTGAACTCCAGACCTCAGGTGATCCACGTGCCTCAGCCTCCCAAAGTGCTGAGATTACAGGTGTGAACCACCGCACCTGACATCTGATGGTTTTGTAAAAGGCGGTTCCCCTACACAGTTCTCTCTTGCCTGCCACTTTGCTCCTCATTTGCCTTATGCCCTGATTGTGAGCCCTCCTCAGCCATGTGCAACTGTGAGTCAATTAAACTTCTTTTCTTTATAAATTACCCAGATGCAGGCTAGGCACAGTGGCTCACACCTGTAATCCAGCACTTTGGAAGGCCAAGGCGGGTGGATCGCCTGAGGTCGGGAGTTCGAGACCAGCCTGGCCAGCATGGTGAAACCCTGTCTCTAGTAAAAAAAAAATACAAAAATTAGCTGGGCGTGGTAGCAAGTACACGTAATTCCAGTTACTTGGGAAGCAGAGGCAGGAGAATTGCTTGAACCAAAGAGGTGGAGGTTGCAGTGAGCGGAGATTACACCACTGCACTCCAGCCTGGGCAACAGAACAAGACTCAGTCTCTAAATAAATAAATTACCCAGTCTCTGGTATGTCTTTATTAGGAGTGTGAGATAGACTAATACAGCCCTCATGTGTCCAGAAGTACTGACTTTTTTTGGATGATACCTTAAGTAAAGCCTAATAAAGCTTTGGTGACTGATACATTTAAAAAATATATTTATATGTAATGAGCCAAATTATTTATTTCAGAGTGTTATTTGCCTTGCTCTCTTCCTCCAGCAAAAGGAATCCTCACGGAGCCAGCTGCATTTTCTCATTTCTCCTTTCTTCAAAAACAGATGGGATCTTACTTGATGAAGAGAGGTCACATAATAAATGAATATGATGGAGAAAGAGGGGAGTGGGAGAAAATAGCTGTTGAGAATGGAGTGTTGGTGCATGAGCCCTGTGGGGTGTGGGAAGAGAAAGATAGTAGAGGAGGCTGAGGAAAGGGATAGATGAAGAAACAGAATTTTAGTAAGCAGTGTTGTGTGCTATATATGTGGATTGACCTCAAAGTTTTAAAAAATGTCAAGTAAAAATGGAATTCTCTTTTAATCACCTTTGGTTATTGTACCATGTTATTTGAATATAATATAGGTTTGAGATTGATCTACATAGACCCTTGAATTAATAAAAATCACAATATATTTATGCCTGCTTTCTTCTCCAAAGGATTTGTGGCAGAAATATATGAAGTATACTAGAGTAAAAAATTAAGTATGGAAATCTAAGCAAACAGAGAAAAGAAAGGTAGCTAGATTACAATAAAGTAGCAAAGAACAGCAAATTACAATAAAGCCAGAGGAAAGGTGAGCATCCAAAAGTTTGAGGTCCTGTGCATTGTTAAAGATGGGCCACCAATTTAAAATCGAGCTTCCTAAAATGAATGCAAAGAGGCCTCATTCATAGTGTACATAAAGTCAAATTCCCAGAACTAAGACTGAAGAGAAACTTCTCTTGTGTAATCCTCAAGAAAATACTTTGTGATACCCATTGACGACATGTCTACAAAAGGTTCCCAAACAAAATTTTTTTATGGTCTCTTAAAAATGATCTCTCTCCCTGTAGGTTAATGTCAAAACACCAGCCACAACAAGCAAAAGCCTATCAATTTTCTCTGATGGTTTGACTTGATCCAAAGATAACATTTTGATGACTCAGAGGAATGGTTAGACTACACATCCTTTAGGTAATTCTTCAAAAATATTATTTTCTGCAACTGAAACTTGGATAAACATTAGATACTTCAAAGTTTAGTGTTTTCTCTGGTGTCAACCCGCAAGAGAAAGGTTTTGTCAATAAAAAAAAAAAAAACAGCCAAATGCTTTGACAATCTACTTGTCAAAAAGGCCCTAAATAATCCATTTGGGACCAAGAAACAACAATTTAATGTACAACTCTTCTCAAGGTGGATTTAAACAAATGAATGCCTAGGATCTGTGACACCTAGATGACATCTAGGTGGGGCAATATCTCTGATGGTAGGAATAGTCATTTGGCTGTTCTGGTACAGTTGGAGAAAACAGCATCTAGAATAAGGAAGAGACAAGTCCCATCCAGTTAAGAGAATATGTTCATTTGGAAGTAAAGGCAGAAGTGTTGGATTCAGCTAATGTATTTTAAGTGCCTGCCATGCGTTAGGCATATGGACTAGACAGTGCCATTGGTCTAGGATGGCTTGGTTACTGAATGGAAATATACTGATAAAAGTGAGAAAGACCAAGTTAGGCTTGCTAGGGAAGTGGGGGCAACCATCACCACAGGGAAGGCTGCCAAAAGGGAAGTAAACAGCTATGTGTGACAATTTGGCCCTTGGTAATTCAGTGAGTGACTAGGGCTATCCTTGGACTGTATTTCCCCCTTTGGAGTAATGTCCCACCCAGAGTCACCAGGGTAAACTAATGAAGACAAACAACAACTTTACACTAAGTGTTTTAGAGGAAGTGTTTTGTCCACGGGAAGCCAGCTGGTGGCACAGAAGTAGGCAATGAAATGTCTCAAGGCCAACTCAAAGGAGTAAGCCTTTCCCCACACAGCTTTTATAGGTTAATTCCTTTTCCTCATTGTGCTATCTTCTTCACTCTCCACCAGATTTAGCATCCCCTTCCTGTTGTAGATTAACAACCGTATCCTTTAAGTGGGACTATTACCAAGAGAAGCAGAAACAGGAGCATTTGCTATTTCTCTTGGAAAAACCCATTCACACGCTCCTCTTCTTGCAACTGCTTGGTATCTTGGATCCCAAAGAGGCAGTAGCAGTATCTGGCCTCTTTTGGCATTTGGAACCAAGCATGCTATTTAAATGCACATGATTCTTCAGTAAATTTAAGCAACAGAGCCACGTAAGTCTTGAAGATCAAATGAAAAAGAAGGCTAACTGGTTAACGAAACTGGTTATAAAAAATGTCTCCAACAGAGAGAGAACACAAACCTGCCTTTAGCTGCCTCCATTCTTTAAAAGTGAAAATGGATCATGTTAGAGAAAGTAGGAAGGTAGCAGGCTTCAAATTCCGTCATGTAGACTGGAATAGTAAAATGAACCCCAATTCTGCTCAAGTGTCCTCCTTTAAGCCTAAGTGAAGCCTGTAAGTATATTGCAATAGCAATGGGGCCGGACTCAGCGGCTCATGCCTATAATCCCAACACTTCAGGAGGCCAAGGTGGGAAGATCACTTGAGGTCAGGAGTTCGAGACCAGCTTGGTCAATATGGTGAAATCTCTACTAAAAATACGGAAATTAGCTGTGCATGGTGGAGCGCACCTGTAGTCCCAGCTACTCAGGAATCTGAGTCAGGAGAATTGCTTGAACCCTGGAGAACCACGGAGGTGGAGGCTGCAGTGAGCCAAGAGATTCCACCAGTGCACTCCAGCCTCGGTGGCAGAATGAGACTCCCATCTCAAAGAAAAAAGAAAAAAAAAAGGGAAGCAAAGGGAGGATTTTTGCTGCTTTCGCATTCTGAGGCTCTGAGAGGTTCATTTTCTTTCAGGGTGCCTTGAAAAAGAGCATAGTTTAAGAGCAGCCTCAACGAAGTCCAGACCACAGAAGAAAAGTTATAGAATCAAGATGGTTTTTTTTTTTTTTTTTGAGACTTGGACAAATTTCAATGTGCTGATGAATCCAACACAGTCCCAACCACTCTGTCATAGGAAATGAAATTTTGATCTGAAGTCAGGTTTCAGGAACACTTAGGAAAGTCTGTAAACCTAACAAAACCCCAATTCAGCTGCTTTCTCATGCTCTTCAAAAGCACTCTGAATCCTGTCCTTTTCTTTTCCTTGACTGAAGTGGCTGTAGCACTAGAGAGTTGGCTAGCCAAGGTCATGGCTCTGGTGTAAAATGACCTAGTTTCCCAGATCACTCCTCCTGGGCAGCCAGACCCACTGTTGTCTCCTTTGTTTGATTGTGAAAGCATTGAACTTTCGACCTACAAAACCGCGAGCTGAGAAATGGGTGACATTTTAAGTCAAGAAATTTGTGGTAATTTATTATGCAGTAATAGCGAACAAATACAACCACCTTCCTCTTTCATTCTTCCGGAAAACAGCTGAGAAGACCCATTACTCAGCTGTATGCACAAGGAAAAAGGGCATTCCTACAATACAGCCTGCATACTGCTCTCTGGCATGGATCTCTATAAAACAGGCATTTGTGAGTACAACTCCATTTTTGAGAAAGGATTGGGTTGTCTGAATCCTGATTAATGAAACCGTGGAAACATTGATTCCAACCTAGCAGAGGAGTCTCTCCTCTTTAGAGTATAGCAGATCCAACTCAATGGTTGCCGCACATCTAAAGTCCCCTAAAATGTACAGTGACCATTGCACACAGTAACAGCAGCAGGACTAATAACAGGGTAAGAAAACGGAGGCCAGGTGTGGTGGCTCATGCCTGTAATCCCAGCACTTTGGGACGCCAAGGCGGGTGGATCACCTGAGGTCAGGTGTTTGAGACCATCTAGTCAACATGGTGAAACCACGTCTCTACTAAAAATACAAAAATTAGCTGGGCATGGTGGCGCATGTCTGTAATCCCAATTACCTGGGAGGCTGAGGCATGAGGATCGCATGAACTTGGGGCAGATGTTGCAGTGGGTCAAGATTGCACCATTGCACTCCAGCCTGGGTGACAGAGTGAGACTCCATCTCAAAAAAAAAAAAAAAAAAAAAAAAGAGAAAAAGAAAACGGGACTGCTGGGACAGGGTAGTGGCCAAGATGGTTGACTAGAAGTAGGTAGTGTGCGTAACTCTCACGGGGAGGAGCCAAAGGGGTGAGTAAATACGGCACCTTCACTGAAACATCCAGTTGCATGCATTGGAACTAATCAATGAAACAACTCGACCCATGGAGAACAGAGAAAAGCAAGGCAGGACAGTAGCTCACCCAGGAATGCTGCAGAGCCAGGGGAGCCTCCCCTTGCCCAGGGATGTGGTAAGTGCATATGTGACCCTGGGAACCCACCCTGTTCCCATGGATCTTTGCAATCCTTGGGTCAGGAAATCCCCTCCTGAAGCCATTCCATCGGGGCCTTGAGTTTGACACTTAGTGCTACACAGAGTCTTGGTAGAGCAGCCACTCAGGTCCATGCAGAGACCCAGGAGCCTTAGATACCTGGGATTTCTGGGCTTCCTGACAAAAGTAGCTGCAATTCCAGCAAAGTGGGAGGTTAGATCCCTTTAGGAAAAGGGCTGAATCCAGGGGGCCGAGCAGTGACAGTCTGCAGTTTCCACTTCCCTGACACCTCACAGGATAAGACCCACTGCCTTGGAATTCCAGCCAGCCACTGATAGCAGTGTTACACTTCCCTGGGACAGAACTCCCAGGGGAAGGGGAGGCCACCATCTTTGCTGCTTGGGTACTTAGCTGTTCCAGCTCTGGCTTTGGGGAGTCCAGGCTGACCAGGGACGGAAGCAGTCCCCCAACACAGCACAGCTGCTCTACAAAAATGTGGCCAGACTGCTTTTAAAGCAGGTCGCTAACACCATTCCTTCTCATTGGGCAGGACCTCCCAATCAGGGTCTTCAGCCACCCTCACCAGTGTTCTTCAGCTGACAGAGATTTGACACCTCCCTGCGATAGAACTCCCAGAGAGGGGCTGGGCCACCACCTTTGCTGTTGGGCAATTTAGCCATTCTAGCCTTTGGGCTTTGAAGAGTCCAAGCCAACCCGGGGCAGAAGTAGTACCCCAGCACAGCACAATTGCTCTACATAAACTTTTTTTTTTTTTTTTTTCTGAGATGGAGTCCCACTCTGTTGCCAGGCTGGAGTGTAGTGGCGTGATCTCAGGTCACTGCCATCTCCGCCTCCTGGGTTCAAGCGATTCTCCTGCCTCAGCCTCCCGAGTAGCTGGGATTACAGGTGCCTGCTACCACACCCAGCTAATTTTTGGTATTTTTTAGTAGAGATGGGGTTTCACCATATTAGCCAAGATAGTCTCGATCTCCTGACCTTGTGATCTGCCTACCTCAGCTTCCAAACTTGACTATTTTTTAAGTGGGTCCCTGATCCTGTTTCTCCTCACTAGGTGGGACCATCCAACTGGGGTCACCAGCCACCTCCTACAGGTACATTCAGACCAGCAACAGGTCTGTACCCCTCTGGGACAGAGTTCCCAGAGGGAGAGAAAGGCTGCTGTCTTTGTTGCTTTATAGCCTTCACTGTTGATACCTTCAGGTTCTAGAAAATCCAAGGTGACTAGGGACTGGAGCAGGCAGCACACTGCGAGTTCTACAGAAAAGCTGCCAAACTCCTACGTGGGTGTCTGTTCCCATACCTCCTCACCGGGAAGGTCCTCCAGGCCTGGTTCTCCAGCCACCTTGCTGCCAGAGCTATCACATCAATGGAAGCTCTGCAGCTCCCTGGACAGAGTCCTCAGGGGCAACTGAAAGCTCTCTGCCACTGCATGTGCAATGGAGCTGCCCTTACTGCCCTCACATTAACATAGAAGCAAAGACCCTAAATGCCCTATCCACACCTAAAGCAAGCTGCAGTCGACCCAAGGAGAAGAGGTCAGTTCATCTCCCATGGGTATGCACCTCCCGCCTCACTGAACTGCTCATCACTAGACAAAGAACCGTGGCTTGGGCCCACAGCATAGACTTTCCATTCTGGGCTGATTGCACTGAGCAATGACTGACCTGCATCACTCTGGGGTGCAGCCTCCAGTAGACAAGCAAAAGGCCCTTGATTACAATGATTACTAAGGTTCCTTCCTCTGGCTACCTCCAAGTTGGGGAAGGAGATAACCCCAGAGCTAGAGTGGGCAGTCCAGGAGTGTGAACTCTATAGCCAGCACTCAAAGGGGAGAAGAACCCACAGTTTCAGGGCCACTTTCAGAGCATTGAGAGGGAACATGGCTGTAACTGTGAGGAAACATAAGGGGCCATACAGCTTAGCAAGAGTCTACCAACTGACCAATAAGTCTTAAGTGCCACCTGCTGAATTACACCTCAAAGCTTCAACACCAAAGACACCTCACTAACATGCCCTCCTCTGAAACCAGAGACAAAAGGCTAGCTTCATATAAAGACTCTGCACAAAGCCATGGCCCAGTGAAAACATCCAGAAAAGAAGTCTATTGACTGTACTCAATCTACACTGCAGTTAAAGGAAAAATCCACATGATGAGATGAGAAAGAACCAGTACAAGTACTCTAGTAACTCAAATGGCCAGAGTGTCACATGTCCTTCAGACAACTGCACCAGTTCTCCAACAAGAGTTCTTAGCCAGGTTGAACTGGCAAGAATAACAGAAAGAAAATTCAGAATATGGATAGGAACAAAATCATTGAGATGCAGGAGGATGGGAAAACCCAATTCGAGGAAACGAAGAACCACAGTAAAATGATACTGGAGCTGCAGGACAACATAGCTGGTATGAAAGAGAATCTAACAGACCAGTTGAATAACACAACACAAGAATTTCACAATGCAATCACAACTATTAACAGCAGAATACATCAAGCTGAGGAAAGAATCCCAAACTTGAAGACTGGCTCTCCAAAATAAGACAGTCTCACAAAAATAAAGAAAAAAAATAAAAATAAAAAGGAATAAACAAAACCTCCTAGAAGTATGGGATTATGCAAAGAGGTCAAACCTGTGAATCACTGGCATAGATTTGAACCTATGACTCATAGAGGTCAAATCTATGATTCATAAGGGCAGGGGAGAAAGCAAACAATTTGGAAAACATATTTCAGGTTATTGTCCAAGAAAACTTTCCTAACATTGCTAGAGAGGCCAACAGTTAAATTCAGGAAATTCAGAGAACTCCTGAAAGACTCCACCCAAGAAGGTCATCCCCAAGACATATAGTTGCCAGATTTTTCCAAGGTCAAAATGAAAGAAATAATGTTAAAGGCAGCTAGAGAAAGAGGATAGGTCACCTCTAAAGGGAACCCCATCAAGCTAACAGTGAATCTCTCAGCTGAAACCCTGTAGGCCAGTAGAGAATGGGGGCCTATATTCAACTTCTTAAAGAAAAAAATCTTCAACCAAGAATTTCATAGCCAGCCAAACTAAGCTTCCTAAGGGAAAAAGAAATAAGATCCTTTTTAGATAAGCAAATGTTAAGGGAGTTCACTACCACCAGGCCTGCCTTACAAGAGACCTTGAAAGGATCACTAAGTATAGAAAAGAAAGACCACTCCCAACTAATACAAAAACACACTTAAACACACAGGCCAGTGACACTAGAAAGTAACCACACAAACAAGCCAGCCTAATAACCAGCTAACAACACAATGACAGAACCAGAGCCACATGTATCTATACTTACCTTGAATTAAAACAGGTTAAATGTCCCACTTAAAAGGCACTTGCTCTTCTATCCAGCTTGCCATTCTGTGCCTTTTAGGTGGGACATTTAACCTGTTTAAATTCAAGATAGTTCTTCTTGTTGAAATGAATCCTTTACCATTATCTATTCGCTTTTCTAAAGAAAAGAGAATCAACACAATTAGAAATAAAGTGAATGTT
The DNA here is from genome assembly GCF_009761245.1 of Sapajus apella. Classification (NCBI taxonomy): domain Eukaryota; kingdom Metazoa; phylum Chordata; class Mammalia; order Primates; family Cebidae; genus Sapajus; species Sapajus apella. The sequence goes on along the minus strand of NW_022436986.1, from coordinate 11,409,174 downwards.
ACCACTGACCCCACAGAAATAAAAATAACCATAAGAAACTACAACAAACACCTCTATGCAAACGAAGTCTAGAAAAGACAGATAAATTCCTGGACACCTACACCTCCCAAGACCGAACCAGGAAATTGATTCCCTGAACAGAACAATAACAGGCTCCAAAACTGAATCAGCAATAAATAGACTATTAACCATATAAAGTCCAGGACCTGATGGATTCACAGCTGAATTCTACCAGATGTACAAAGAAGAGCTGATACCATTCCTACTGAAACTATTCAAAAAAATTGAGGAGGAGGGACTCCTCCCCAACTCATTCTATGAGGCCAGCATCATCCTAATACCGAAATCTGGCAGAGACACAACAAAAAAAGAAAACTCTTAATAAACCAATATTCGTAATGAATATTGATGCAAAAATCCTCAACAAAATACTTGCAAACTGAATCCAGCAGCACATCAAAAAGCTACTACACCACAATCAAGTAGGCTTCATCCCAGGATGAAACATTGCTTCAGCATATACAAATCAATAAATGTAATTTATCATACAAACAGAATGAAAGACAAAAACCACATGACTATCTCAACAGGTGCAGAAAAGACTTTCAATAAAATTAAACACCTCTTCACGTTAAAAACTGTTAATATATGATATATTGAAGAAACATAACTCAAAATAATAAGAGCCATCTATTACGAACCCACAGCCAACATCATATTAAATGGGCAAAAGCTGGAAGCACTCCTCTTAAAACGGGCACAAACCCTCTCTCACTACTCCTATTCAACATAGTATTGGAAGTCCTAGTCAGAGCAATCAGGCAAGAGAAAGAAATAAAGGCATCCAAATAGGAAGAGAGGAAGTCAAATGATCTCTGTTTGCAGAAAACATAATTCTGTATCTCAAAAACCCATAGGCTCAGCCCAAAAGAGAGCTGTTTATCAGCTGATAACGCCTTCAGCTGATAAACAACTTCAGCAAAGTTTCAGTACAGAAACTCAATGTACAAAAATCACTGTAACGATTGGGTACTGCTGGGCTTAATACCTGGGTGACGAAATAATCTACAACAAACCTCTATGACATGAGTTCACCTGTGTAATAAACTTTCATATGTACCCCAAACCTAAAATAAAAGGTTTTTTAAATTATTATTTTTTAAAGAAAAAGGGACTGTGTAGGAGGAACATCCTCCTACTGTCTCATCCATGGATCAGGAAGGCATGCCAAGGAGCAAGCCAGTTCTGCCCAGCAAGCTACACCCTTAACTCTGGGCCCTGTGCGTGTTATTTGACTTTTTTTTTTTTTTTTTTTTTTTTTTT